>NC_133142.1:69417436-69731701 GCF_048418815.1 Hemitrygon akajei | reverse complement strand
GTGATGTTGCAGGATTGTTGTGAAAGGAGTTAAACTGTGTATATATAATTTTTGAATTTGAATTTAAACTTGGAGATATACTGCCTGCAACTGAAACTGAAATTAACTATAATACTTGAGAATAGGAATTATATTTGGTTTTCTAACTAACGATGGATAAGTAAAAAAGGAAGTTTAGTCTGTAAACTTTTAAATAGGGAATAACACTAGATCTAATTAGTTAGAGAAATTGGAGTATGAAAGGTTATTCTAATGAAAATCCCTGATTCTAACTAAACAGGAATTTGGCTTTTGTTGATGTCTAAGATTTGGAACATTACACAATGTTTGAATTTTGAATTGTTCTTGTTCATGTAAATATTTTGTACATATTGTTTTTTTTCTTCTAAACAAACCTTATTTCCAGAAGTGTGTGGTTTCTATTCACTGCCTCCTTCCAATGGCTAGAACCTTCTGATGGTCTATGAGCACCTAGTGTAATTTGATTTTCTAAAAGAGTGCAGTGACTAGTCACACGCGATAAGACTGGTGCTACACAGGTGTTACACCTGGGTGGCGGGGTCCCTGATGATAGATGCTGCTTTCCTGCAGCAACACTTCATGTTGATGCACTCCATGGTGGGGGCTGGGCTGTATCCACTATTATTAGTAGGATGCTCCATTCAAGGGTATTGGTGTTTCCATATGAGTCTGTGATACAGCCAGTCAATATACTCTCCATCACACATCTATAGAAGTTTGTCACAGTTTCAGATGTCACGCCAAATCTTCGCAAACTCCAAAGGAAGTAGTGACGCTAAATGGAGAAGCAGGCTGGAAAAGCTGAATTCCCTTCTCTTACTTCCATACGTTATATTGTAACCATCTGCTCAAGTATAGCAATTACATTCCAGCCTTCCAATGACACTTTGAAGATTTTTGATGATTGTTGTTCAGATACTGTGAATTAGTCACAGATGGCTTCTTGGCCTCATACCTCAATAGAATCCCATGAGATGACAAGCATATCTTAATTGCTTAAAACAGATTTCTTCTTTGACATATCTGCTTCTGCCATATTGTACGTGAAATTGCAGAATGGTCACTGTAGTTCCCTCTATTCTCATCTGGAGCTCAAAATGCAAGAATGTGGGACTTTATAACAGGCTTTTGAGGGAGGGTAGAATTTGGAACAATGGTGGTTCATAAATTCTTCACAGAGAGATGTTTTGTGGAACAATAAGCTTGCAATCATATTGTAAAATTCAAAATATCTATATATCAATCTGTATATATTCAGTTATTATGCTAAAATCCTGCTTAACTCTGGAGGAGAGGTAAAAAAGTATTTACATTCATACATTAATAGCTTTTGGAAACTGGTCCTTCAGCCCAACTGATCCCTGACAGCAAAGATGTCTACCTAAGGTAATCCCATTTAAAGGATTCAAGAACTTTATTTGTCACATGTACAGTACATTGAAACATCAAAACATACAGTAAATGGTGTCGTTTGTGTCAATGACCAACGTAATCCAAAGCTGTACTGGGGCAGCCTGCCAGTTTCACCATGGTTTCAGCGCCGACCTTGCATGTCCACAGCTTACTAACCATTACTGATGTCTCTGTAATGTGGACGGAAACTGGAGTACCCAGAGGAAATCTATTCATTCAGTGGGAGAACATCCAAACTCCTTACACACAGCGACAGGAATTGAACTCTAATTGACAATACCACCAAACATTTGCTTGCCTTTGGCCAATTGCCTTCTGAATCCTTCATATAAAGGACTGATTAAGGAATACAACTTGTGCTGTGAAAGTAATATTTATAGTATAGTTAAAAATTACACAGATTCTTGGCTCAATTATGTTGACCATTTGTCAACAGAACTAGGCTAGGAAATTCACTACGCAACTCATAATTAATCGAAGCTCACACTTTACTGTCTCTACAAACAACAACATAACTATGTTGACCCTGGGCCAACAACTTAGAACAAGAATTCTACTGTTCCCTCTGTACCAATACTCACTTAGACCACCTTTCCAATTTATAACACCAAAATAGGGGATCTCTGTTGGCCAGATGATCGATCCTTTCTTCGCCCAGCTCTTGGCATGGGGGTTCTTCCTTGCGATAGCGGGTCTTTTGAGGGCTTTATTGCACACTCACGGTGTCCACTTTTATTCTGGTTCCTTACCAATCCAAATATTGCATTCCAGTGTCATTAGCTGTCGGTCATCTGATTGACCTTCAACACCATTTTATTGGCTCTGCTTCAGACCAGCAACCATTTTTTGCCCTCTTCCCAGCAAGTGGCAATCGGTGATTTATGGCTCTTTGATCTCTTCAGTAACCAGGTCGAATCACTCCAGGCAGGCACCAACCCCAACTTTCACATATATGCATTTTATGTTATCTCAAAGAACACCTCACAAATAACTTCTTATTTGAAAATGATCTCCAGTCTGGCAGATTACCTAAAACATCATTGTGTCTACTTTAAAACAGAGAAAGCCAAACATTTTCATCTCACAAAATGGAGGATGTAAAACAGTTCCACAAAATGGCAGCCCCATCTCCAAGCACATGGCAGGAAAAAAGACAATTGATCTGCCTGTTTCCACTGTCCTTGACTCATTGAGTTCAACATTTACATCCATACTTTAAATCCGCTGTCGCCAACACCTTATGTGACAAAATAGGTCAAGTGGCTATCCCACCTAAACTCGAGTGGCTGAGTTATTTGGAGACCAAGCCATGGCCATCTCTCTCAGAAGCTTTTGGCAACTTCCCGCCCATCATATAGCCATTGGCATCAGCATTTATAGGAAGACAGGACATTGGCCAGTTGACTGGACTGTGGTTTGGGCCTTGTAGTAAGTTAGTGGGATGCCACAGTAACATAGCAGATAGCATGACAGCATGATGCTATTACAGCTCAGGCTGTCAAAGTTCAGAGTTCAATCTGTAAGAAGTTTGTACGACCTCCCCATAGAGTGTGTGGGTTTTCTCCAGATGCTCAGGTTTCTGCCCACAATCCAAAGCTACACAGGTTAATAAGGTCATTGGTTATTGTAATTTGTCCCATGATTAGGTTAGGGTTACATTGGAGGTTGTCGGGGGTTGCCAGGCAACAAGGCTCAAAGGGCTGGAAGGGCCTACTCAGTGCTGAATCTCTAAATAAAAATAAAAATAAGTAAAATAAAAGGATGTGTAGAGATAGGCAGATTTGAATGGTTTAGCTTTTGGCTGAAGCTTTTATTCTGGTTTCCCCAAGGCATAAAAAAGGAAAAATTGTGGACTGCCAACTGAAAGACTTCTCATAATACCTTAGGGCTTCCATATTTGGCAGAAAAGATGATGGTAAAGTAAGTTGCTTAACCTTTCATCCCATAAATATACAGATCCACAGGTGTATAGGTCAGGTGGAATGCCAGACTATCAGGATTTCTGGGCATCCGTGGAGAGATGAGGGTATATTGGTGACAGGAGTCTTAACTGAGACAGCAAACAGATTTTCTTCATCATCCATCTCATTTGTCAGATTGTTCTCTTGATGGATGTCCCAAAAGTTAAAGAAAGGTTAAAGATTAGAGTTTCTTTGACACATGTAACATAGAAACATAGAAAGCCTACAGCACAATACAGGCCCTTTGGCCCACAATGCTGTGCCGAACATGTACTTACTTTAGAAATTACCTAGGGTTACCCATAGCCCTCTATTTTTCTAAGCTCCATGTACCTATCCAAAAGTCTCTTAAAAGACCCTATTGTATCCACCTCCACCACCGTTGCTGGTAGCCCATTCCACGCAGTCAGCACTCTTTGCGTAAAAAATTTACCCTTGACATCTCCTCTGTATCTACTTCCTAGCACCTTAAAACTGTGCCCTCTCGTGTTAGCCATTACAGCCCTGAGAAAAAAAGCTTCTGACCATCCACACGATCAATGCCTGTCATCATCTTATACACTGATATCAGGTCATCTCTCATTCTCCCTCACTCCAAGGAGAAAAGGCCAAGTTCATTCAACCTATTCTCATAAGGCATGCTCCCCAATCCAAGCAATATCCTTGTAAATTACTTCTGCACCCTTTCTATAGTTTCCACATCCTTCCTGTAGTGAGGTGACCACAACTGAGCACAGTACTCCAAGTGGGGTCTGATCAGGGTCCTATATAGCTGTAACATTACCTCTTGGCCCTGGAACTCAACCCCACAGTTGATGAAGGCCAGTACACCATACGCCTTCTTAATCACAGTCAACGTGTGCAGAAGCTTTGAGTGCCCTATGGACTTGGACTCCAAGATCCCTCTGATCCTCTACACTGCCGAGAATCTTACCATTAATACCATATTCTGCCATCATATTTGACCTACCAAAATGAACCACTTCACATTTATCTTGGTTGAACTCCCTCCCACTGTAACCTCAGACAGCCCTCCACACTATCCACAATACCCCCAACCTTTGTGTCATCAGTAAATTTACTAACCCATCCCTCCACTTCCTCATTCAAGCCATTTATAAAACTCATGAAGTGTAAAGGTCTCAGAACAAATCCCTGAGGCACTCCACTGGTCACTGACCTCCATGCAGAATATGACCGGTCTACAATCACCCTTTGCCTTCTGTGTGCTACCCAGTTCTGGATCCACAAAGCAATGTCCCCTTGGATCCCATGCCTCCTTATTTTCTCAATAAGCCTTGCATGGGGTACCTTATCAAATGCCTTGCTGAAATCCATATACATTTCATCTACTGCTCTACCTTAATCAATGTGTTTAGTCACATCTTCAAACAATTCAATCCTGCTCATAAACCACGACCTGCCTTTGACAAAGCCATGCTGACTATTCCTAATCATATTATACTTCTCCAAATTTTCATAAATCCTGCCTCTCAGGATCTTCTCCAACAACTTAACAACCACTGAAGTAAGACTGGTCTGTAATTTCCTGGCTACCTCTGCTCCCTTTCTTGAATAAGGGAACAACATCTGCAACCCTCCAATCCTCCGGAACCTCTCCCGTCCCCATTGATGATGCAAAGGTCACTGACAGAGGCTCAGCAGTCTCCTCCCTCACTTCCCACAGTCGCCTGGGGTATATTTTGTCTGGTCCCAGTGACTTACCCAACTTGATGTTTTCCAAAAGCTCCAGCACATCCTCTTTCTTAATGTCTAGATGTTTAAGCTTTTCAGTCTGCTGCAAGTCATCCCCACAATCACCAAGGTCCTTTTCCATAGTGAATACTGAAGCAAAGTATTCATTAAGTACCTCTGCTATCTCCTTTTGTTCCATACACATGTTTCCATTGTCACACTTGATTGATCCTATTCTCTCACATCTTATCCTCTTGCTCTTCACATACTTGTAGAATGCCTTGAGGTTTTCCTTAATCCTGTCCGCCAAAGTCTTCTCATGGCTCCTTCTGGCTCTCCTAATTTCAATCTTAAACTCCTTCCTGCTAGCCTTATAATCTTCTAGATCTCTATTATTACCTAGTTTTTTTGAAATTTTTGTAAGCTTTTCTTCTTAACTAGCTTTTCAACAGCCTTTGTACACCACTGTTCATGTACCCTTCCATCCTTTCCCTGTCCCATTGGAACATACCTATGCAGAACTCCACGCAAATATTCCCTGAACATTTGCCACATTTCTGCCGTACATTTCACTGAGAACATCTGCTCCCAATTTATGCTTCCAAGTTCCTGCCTGATAGCTTCATATTTCCCCTTACTGCAATTAAACGCTTTCCTACCTTGTCTGTTCCTATCCCTCTCCAATGCTATTGTAAAGGAGATAGAGTTGTGATCACTATCTCCAAAATGCTCTCCTATTGAGAGACCTGACACCTGACCAGGTTCATTTCCCAATACCAGATCAAGTACAGCCTCTCCTCTTGTAGGCTTATCTGCATATTGTGCCAGGAAACCTTCCTGAACACACCTAACAAACTCCACCCCATCTAAACCCCTCACTCTGAGGAGATGCCAATGAATACTGGGGAAATGAAAATCCTCATCACGACAACCCTCTTATTACTGTACTGTTCCAGAATCTGTCTCCCTATCTGCTCCTCAATGTCCATGTTACTATTGTGTGGTCTATAAAAAAGTGTTATTGACTGCTTCCTGTTTCTAACTTCCACCCATAGAGACTCAGTGGACAATCCCTCCATGATTTCCTCCTTTTCTGCAGCCATGCCCCCACCTCTTTTGCCTCGCCCCCCCCCATCCTTTCTGAAACATCTAAATCCTGGCACTGATTCCTGCCTCTGAGCCATCCAAGTCTCTGTAATGGCCACAACAGAGACTAATCCATGAGTTAAACTCATCCACTTTGTTCATGATGCTTTTTGCATTAAAATGGAGACACATCTCAAGTCACTAATCTGAGTGCATCCCTTATCTATCACCTGCCTCTTCACCCTCCTGCAATGTCTACAAACTTCCTTGATTTGTGAGAGAACCGCCCCTTCCTCCGTCTCTTCAGTTCCATTCCCACCTCCCATTTCAATGTACATTGAAACATAGAGCGAAATGTGTCATTTGCAAACAATCAAGTCAGCGAGGATTGTGTTGAGAAACCCTACAAATGTTACCATGCCTTTGGTGCCAATTTAGCATCCCCTCAAAGTATTAATCCTAATTGTACTTCTTTGGAATGTGGGAGGAAACTGGAACAGCTGAAGGAAGCCCAAGCAGTCACCGGTAGAATGTATAAACAGCAACAAGCAACGATCTTCCAATCGTCAGCACCTAAGGATGTGCTCACAATTGTTGCCACACATTTCTGCACCAACACACCATGCCCACAATCCTGGGCTGAGTAACAGAGAACACAACAACAACAAAACACACATACACGCACACACACACACTCACACACACACACACACTCACTCTCTCTCTCTCTCTCTCTTTCTTCTTTTTCGGCTGGCCATCAGTTTTCGATGATGACTGAGGTCTGGGCAAGGTTGTATGGGAGACCGGCAGTTGCCCAAGTTGCAAGTCTCCCCTCTCCATGCCACCGATTATGTCCAAGGGAAGAGCATTAGGGTCAATACAGCTTGGCACTGGGGTCATCGCAGAGCAATGTGTGGTTAAATGCCTTGCTCAAGGACACACACGCAGCCTCAGCCAAGGTTCGAACTAGTGACCTTCAGATCACTAGACTGAAGCCTTATCCACTTGGCCACGCGACACGCACACACACACACACACACACACACACACACACACACACACACACACACACACACACACACACACACACACACACACACACACACACACACACACACACACACACACACTCTCTCTCTCTCTCTCTCTCTCTCCCATTTCCATCAAAGGACAGATCACCTTCTATCCCCATCTCTAGGAAGAGCCACCTCCAATCCCCATCTCCAGGACATCACCTCCCATCCCCATCTCCAGGACAGGCCACCTCCCATCCCCATCTCCAGGACAAGCCACCTCCCATCCCCATCTCCAGGACAGATCACCTTCTATCCCCATCTCTAGGACAAGCCACCTCCGATCCCCATCTCCAGGACATCGCCTCCCATCCCCATCTCCAGGACAGATCGCCTCCCATCCCCATCTCCAGGACAGATCACCTCCCATCCCCATCTCCAGGACAGGCCACCTCCCATCCCCATCTCCAGGACAAGCCACCTCCCATCCCCATCTCCAGGACAGATCACCTTCTATCCCCATCTCTAGGACAAGCCACCTCCGATCCCCATCTCCAGGACATCGCCTCCCATCCCCATCTCCAGGACAGATCACCTCCCATCCCCATCTCCAGGACAGGCCACCTCCCATCCCCATCTCCAGGACAGGCCCCCTTCCATCCCCATCTCCAGGACAGATCACCTTCTATCCCCATCTCTAGGACAAGCCACCTCCGATCCCCATCTCCAGGACATCACCTCCCATCCCCATCTCCAGGACATCACCTCCCATCCCCATCTCCAGGACAGATCACCTCCCATCCCCATCTCCAGGACAAGCCACCTCCCATCCCCATCTCCAGGACAGATCACCTTCTATCCCCATCTCTAGGACAAGCCACCTCCGATCCCCATCTCCAGGACATCACCTCCCATCCCCATCTCCAGGACAGGCCGCCTCCCATCCCCATCTCCAGGACAAGCCACCTCCCATCCTCATCTCCAGGACATCACCTCCCATCCCCATCTCCAGGACATCACCTCCCATCCCCATCTCCAGGACAGATCACCTCCCATCCCCATCTCCAGGACAGGCCACCTCCCATCCCCATCTCCAGGACAGGCCCCCTTCCATCCCCATCTCCAGGACATCACCTCCCATCCCCATCTCCAGGACAGATCACCTCCCATCCCCATCTCCAGGACAGATCACCTTCTATCCCCATCTCTAGGACAAGCCACCTCCCATCCTCATCTCCAGGACATCACCTCCCATCCCCATCTCCAGGACAGATCACCTTCTATCCCCATCTCTAGGACAAGCCACCTCCCATCCCCATCTCCAGGACAGATCACCTCCCATCCCCATCTCCAGGACAAGCCACCTCCCATCCCCATCTCCAGGACAGATCACCTTCTATCCCCATCTCTAGGACAAGCCACCTCCGATCCCCATCTCCAGGACATCGCCTCCCATCCCCATCTCCAGGACAGATCACCTTCTATCCCCATCTATAGGACAAGCCACCTCCGATCCCCATCTCCAGGACATCGCCTCCCATTCTCATCTCCAGGACAGATCACCTTCTATCCCCATCTCTAGGACAAGCCACCTCCGATCCCCATCTCCAGGACAGATCACCTCCCATCCCCATCTCCAGGACAGGCCGCCTCCCATCCCCATCTCCAGGACAGGCCGCCTCCCATCCTCATCTCCAGGACAAGCCACCTCCCATCCTCATCTCCAGGACAGGCCACCTCCCATTCCCATCTCTAGGACAGACCAGCTTCCATCTCCATCTCCAGGACAGGCCCCCTTCCATCCCCATCTCCAGGACAGATCACCTTCTATCCCCATCTCTAGGACAAGCCACCTCCGATCCCCATCTCCAGGACATCACCTCCCATCCCCATCTCCAGGACAGATCACCTCCCATCCCCATCTCCAGGACAGATCACCTCCCATCCCCATCTCCAGGACAGGCCGCCTCCCATCCCCATCTCCAGGACAAGCCACCTCCCATCCCCATCTCCAGGACAGATCACCTCCCATCCCCATCTCCAGGACAGGCCACCTCCCATTCCCATCTCTAGGACAGGCCCCCTTCCATCCCCATCTCCAGGACAGATCACCTTCTATCCCCATCTCTAGGACAAGCCACCTCCGATCCCCATCTCCAGGACATCACCTGCCATCCCCATCTCCAGGACAGATCACCTCCCATCCCCATCTCCAGGACAGGCCACCTTCCATCCCCATCTCCAGGACAAGCCACCTCCGATCCCTATCTCCAGGACATCGCCTCCGATCCCCATCTCCAGGACATCGCCTCCAATCCCCATCTCCAGGACAGATCACCTTCTATCCCCATCTCTAGGACAAGCCACCTCCGATCCCCATCTCCAGGACATCGCCTCCAATCCCCATCTCCAGGACAGATCAACTTTTATCCCCATCTCTAGGACAAGCCACCTCCCATCCTCATCTCCAGGACAGGCCACCTCCCATCCCCATCTCCAGGACATCACCTCCCATCCCCATCTCCAGGACAGATCACCTCCCATCCCCATCTCCAGGACAGGCCACCTCCCATTCCCATCTCTAGGACAGGCCCACTTCGATCCCCATCTCCAGGACAGATCACCTTCTATCCCCATCTCTAGGACAAACCACCTCCGATCCCCATCTCCAGGACATCACCTGCCATCCCCATCTCCAGGACAGGTCACCTCCCATCCCCATCTCCAGGACAAGCCACCTCCCATCCCCATCTCCAGGACAGATCACCTTCTATCCCCATCTCTAGGACAAGCCACCTCTGATCCCCATCTCCAGGACATCGCCTCCCATCCCCATCTCCAGGACATCACCTCCCATCCCCGTCTCCAGGACAAGCCACCTCCCATCCTCATCTCCAGGACAGGCCCCCTCCCATCCCCATCTCCAGGACAGGCCGCCTCCCATCCCCATCTCCAGGACAAGCCACTTCCCATCCTCATCTCCAGGACAGGCCCCCTCCCATCCCCATCTCTAGGACAGACCAGCTTCCATCTCCATCTCCAGGACAGGCCACCTCCCATCCCCATCTCCAAGACAGGACATCTCCCATCTCCATCTCCAGGACAGGCCGCCTCCCATCCCCATCTCCAGAACAAGCCACCTCCGATCCCCATCTCCAGGACATCACCTCCCATCCCCATCTCCAGGACAGATCACCTCCCATCCCCATCTCCAGGACAAGCCACCTCCCATCCCCATCTCCAGGACAAGCCACCTCCCATCTCCATCTCCAGGACATCTCCTCCCATCCCCATCTCCAGGACAGATCACCTCCCATCCCCATCTCCAGGACAGGCCACCTCCCATCCCCATCTCCAGGACAGGCCACCTCCCATCCCCATCTCCAAGACAGGACATCTCCCATCTCCATCTCCAGGACAGGCCCCCTCCCATCCCCATCTCTAGGACAGACCAGCTTCCATCTCCATCTCCAGGACAGGCCACCTCCCATCCCCATCTACAGGACAGGCCGCCTCCCATCTCCATCTCCAGGACATCTCCTCCCATCCCCATCTCCAGGACAGATCACCTCCCATCCCCATCTCCAGGACAGGCCACCTCCCATCCCCATCTCCAGGACAGGCCACCTCCCATCCCCATCTCCAAGACAGGACATCTCCCATCTCCATCTCCAGGACAGGCCCCCTCCCATCCCCATCTCTAGGACAGACCAGCTTCCATCTCCATCTCCAGGACAGATCACCTCCCATCCCCATCTACAGGACAGGCCGCCTCCCATCCCCATCTCCAGGACAAGCCACCTCCCATCCTCATCTCTAGGACAGACCAGCTTCCATCTCCATCTCCAGGACAGGCCACCTCCCATCCCCATCTACAGGACAGGCCGCCTCCCATCTCCATCTCCAGGACATCTCCTCCCATCCCCATCTCCAGGACAGATCACCTCCCATCCCCATCTCCAGGACAGGCCACCTCCCATCCCCATCTCCAGGACAGGCCACCTCCCATCCCCATCTCCAAGACAGGACATCTCCCATCTCCATCTCCAGGACAGGCCCCCTCCCATCCCCATCTCTAGGACAGACCAGCTTCCATCTCCATCTCCAGGACAGATCACCTCCCATCCCCATCTACAGGACAGGCCGCCTCCCATCCCCATCTCCAGGACAAGCCACCTCCCATCCTCATCTCCAGGACAGGCCCCCTCCCATCCCCATCTCTAGGACAGACCAGCTTCCATCCCCATCTCCAGGACAGGTCACCTCCCATCCCCATCTCCAGGACAAGCCACCTCCCATCCCCATCTCCAGGACAGATCACCTTCTATCCCCATCTCTAGGACAAGCCACCTCTGATCCCCATCTCCAGGACATCGCCTCCCATCCCCATCTCCAGGACATCACCTCCCATCCCCGTCTCCAGGACAAGCCACCTCCCATCCTCATCTCCAGGACAGGCCCCCTCCCATCCCCATCTCCAGGACAGGCCGCCTCCCATCCCCATCTCCAGGACAAGCCACTTCCCATCCTCATCTCCAGGACAGGCCCCCTCCCATCCCCATCTCTAGGACAGACCAGCTTCCATCTCCATCTCCAGGACAGGCCACCTCCCATCCCCATCTCCAAGACAGGACATCTCCCATCTCCATCTCCAGGACAGGCCGCCTCCCATCCCCATCTCCAGAACAAGCCACCTCCGATCCCCATCTCCAGGACATCACCTCCCATCCCCATCTCCAGGACAGATCACCTCCCATCCCCATCTCCAGGACAAGCCACCTCCCATCCCCATCTCCAGGACAAGCCACCTCCCATCTCCATCTCCAGGACATCTCCTCCCATCCCCATCTCCAGGACAGATCACCTCCCATCCCCATCTCCAGGACAGGCCACCTCCCATCCCCATCTCCAGGACAGGCCACCTCCCATCCCCATCTCCAAGACAGGACATCTCCCATCTCCATCTCCAGGACAGGCCCCCTCCCATCCCCATCTCTAGGACAGACCAGCTTCCATCTCCATCTCCAGGACAGGCCACCTCCCATCCCCATCTACAGGACAGGCCGCCTCCCATCTCCATCTCCAGGACATCTCCTCCCATCCCCATCTCCAGGACAGATCACCTCCCATCCCCATCTCCAGGACAGGCCACCTCCCATCCCCATCTCCAGGACAGGCCACCTCCCATCCCCATCTCCAAGACAGGACATCTCCCATCTCCATCTCCAGGACAGGCCCCCTCCCATCCCCATCTCTAGGACAGACCAGCTTCCATCTCCATCTCCAGGACAGATCACCTCCCATCCCCATCTACAGGACAGGCCGCCTCCCATCCCCATCTCCAGGACAAGCCACCTCCCATCCTCATCTCTAGGACAGACCAGCTTCCATCTCCATCTCCAGGACAGGCCACCTCCCATCCCCATCTACAGGACAGGCCGCCTCCCATCTCCATCTCCAGGACATCTCCTCCCATCCCCATCTCCAGGACAGATCACCTCCCATCCCCATCTCCAGGACAGGCCACCTCCCATCCCCATCTCCAGGACAGGCCACCTCCCATCCCCATCTCCAAGACAGGACATCTCCCATCTCCATCTCCAGGACAGGCCCCCTCCCATCCCCATCTCTAGGACAGACCAGCTTCCATCTCCATCTCCAGGACAGATCACCTCCCATCCCCATCTACAGGACAGGCCGCCTCCCATCCCCATCTCCAGGACAAGCCACCTCCCATCCTCATCTCCAGGACAGGCCCCCTCCCATCCCCATCTCTAGGACAGACCAGCTTCCATCTCCATCTCCAGGACAGGCCACCTCCCATCCCCATCTCCAAGACAGGACATCTCCCATCTCCATCTCCAGCCAGACCACCTCCCATCTCCATCTCTAATCAGACCACCTCTCATTCCCATCTCCAAGACAGGACATCTCCTATCTCCATCTCCAGCCAGACCACCTCCCATCTCCATCTCTAACCAGACCACCTCCCATCCCCATCTCCAAGATATCCCACCTCTCATCTCCATCTCCAAGACAGGACATCTCCCATCTCCATCTCCAGCCAGACTATCTCCCATCCCCATCTCAAGGACAAGCCACCTCCCATCCCCATCTCAAGGACAAACCACCTCCCATCTCCAGCCTCAAGCCTTTCAGAAATACCAAAGAAAATAGAGAAAAACCAAGGAATCATTTTGTTCCTGAACTTGGATTGAAATATTTTAAATTAAGCCAATTTACTGCCATTGATTGTATTAATCCACTTGACAAATCAAATTTAATATATATCTTTTTCAAATGGAATTCCAAAGGAAGTGGTTATAAGTCCCTGAGGTTATACTTCCAAGCCCCATTCACAGCTGTTCCAAGTCAGATGTGTTTTGTAATACATCATTTCCATGAAATAAGAACAGAAAGCTTCGGCTCCAAGCAAATAACCAGAGCCTTGTTATTAGGTCACCTTTAATTCTGGGGAAGGCTAAGGACTCACGAGAGCTTAATATCACCAGCAGCCTTTGTTGCATAACTCTCTGTTGACTGAAATCTGGACAATTCTGAAAAGAATAAAATTTACCCAGGAATGTTAAGTCGTTCGGTTTCTTCAGAGTTAAACCCAAGAGGATACAGTGCCATTTCTGCCAAACAAGAGCTTCAGGCACAAATGATCACAAATTATACAGTGTTCTCAAAACCATACTCTGGGAAAAAGGAAGCTAATCAGATTGTTGTTCTGGAAAATCTTTGTGAGCTGTATTTTCAGCAGCTAAAAGAAATGCAGAGGGAGATTCCACAATTTGAAGAAAGGATGCTTTAAGCTGAAGTTGCAAAGGGCACCTGAGTCAGTTCCCCACTTTATTGTCAGAGTATAATTATGTGTGCATACTTAAAGCAAGGATGTGTCCCCTGGGGAACATCAGCTGCACCATTTTGAATTGCAACCCATCCCTAATGGGATTGTCCAGTACTTACCCCACAACGGTCAGAGGCTTTTTTCCCCAGACCTGAGGGCAAGTTTTTTGCACAGAGAGTGGTGGGTGCATGGAATGCACTGCCAGCCGCTGGTGGAGGCTGATACAATTGGGTCTTTTAAGAGACTCTAAGATAGGAACATGAAGCTTAGAAAAGTAGAGGGCTATGCGGTAGGGTAATTCTAGGCAGTTTCCAGAGTAGGTTACATGGTTGGCACAACATTGTGGGCTGAAGGGCCTGTAATGTGCTATAGATTTATATGTTCTATGTTAACATGTGTATCTTGATTTTTTTTGTCAAGTGGTTAACTACTTTACTGTTTGACTCCAAATCCTATTACATTTGACAATAAGACATTTGCACATTTTGTCAGATAATTTTTCCCATTAATGCAAGGAAGTGCAGGTGACTGAGGAGACCTGTGCATCTACTGTACCTTATGAGCGGTGACACAAGGGAAAATCTGCAGATGCTGGAAATCTTGAGCAAAACACACAAATTGCCAGAGGAACTCAGTATGTCAGGCCGCATTTAAGGAGGGAAATAAACAGTCCTGATGAAGGGTCTCAGCCTGAAATACTACCTGCTTATTTCCCTCACAAGACCATAGGACATAGGAGCTGCCAGGCATCAGTCTCCATCAGCTAACAGGAATCACCTGCCATTCATTTCGAACTTATCGCCTGCAGCCTGTTTAAACCCAGTTGTCCTCCCAGCCCTTGTTCACTCATCAGACCAGCCATCCTCAACCAGTTGCTCCTAGCCATTACCTTGTTGCCCTGCCATGTTAAGTATCTGTTCTCTTTAGTCTTGTGGTTGCTTATGGCTTGTTATTTTGCAGTTTATCATTAAAGTTAAAGTTCACCTCTAAATCATCTCCACTGCTCTGCATTTCCTGATAGGAATGAATTTCAGCCCATTGAGCCTGCTCCGCCCTCTAATCATGGTTGATTTATTATCACTCCCAATCCCATTCTCCTGCCTTCTCCCCATATATAACCTTTGAAGCTCTTACTAATCAAGAACCTATCAACTTCTGCTTTAAATCTACCCAATGACTTGGCCTCCTCAGCTCTCTGTGCAATGAATTCCCCAGATTCGCCAGCCTCTATAGAGGTTGCCTGACTCGCTGATTTCCTCCAACATTTTGTGTGCTTTACTCACCTTACTAGCAGTGACTGGTCTTATTCCTGTACCACTTACAGAGAACATAACTGCTGAACCATGTACTGCTGGAAATCATTTTGTATCTTGAGGCGCATGAATGACAATAACAATAGTACAATTGGATATTCTATTCCACCAAAGTTCATGTTCAAATCAAAGTCTATTCTGATGCCCCTGAGGATCTGTTTCCAGCATTATAAGAAATGTCATGATCACCTGCCGCCAGGAAATGTAGCAGCAAGATTGAAAGAGTACAGAAAAATTTGCAAGGATGTTGCTGGGATTTGAGGGCCTGAGTTATAGGGAAAGGTTGAACAGGTTAGGACTTTATTCCCTGGAGCATAGGAGAATGAGGGGAGATTTGATAAAGATACACAAAAATTATGAGAGGTATAGATAGAGTAAATGTAAATGTCTTTTTCCACTGAAGCTGGGAATGAATCAATTGTGATCAAATGAGACAATTTGCACCTTGCACTAATATGTCCAGTGTCGTCTTACAATGGCATACAAAGATGTCAATGAGTTTCTAGTTAGTTGTCTTTAAAAAATTTGATAAATTAACATTGGAGGAGAAAGGGAATTCAAGGGTTTATCTGAGATTCTTTGCAGTATAAAGTTACAGGAACATAAAATAATTTACTTCAAAGTGGGCTAAAATTTCTTGATTATTTTTCATTTTATATTAATAATAGTCCAAACAATGTTCTGTGGAATACAGTTTGTGTTGCATTGGAACTGCTGACTTTCAAAACAAGGAGACAATTGTTAATTTAATTGTAAAACTTAAACAAAATCAAATAAATTGTATTCATGAAAACATTCTACACTGATAAGGTTGAGTGAAAAAGTACTTTGAAATCCATCTGTCTTCCGTTGAAGGCAATTAGAAGAGATACCACATTAACATAAGAATACTCTAATATTTTTTCACTACCTCCTAACACTGGTATATCACTCGGTGTCTGGTGCCCCCACACCACCACCATGTTCTCCTACCCATCATACAGCAGAAGTGCTGGGAATACGTGGGGACTCTGGGCTGTCTTCCGTCATCTCTGTGGCTCCTAGTGCATCATGCAAGTTATTCCTGGACATCAGAAAACAATGCAGATAGACCAACCTCACTTTAATTAGTCAGTGTGGCCCAGCCCAGTTGTGCTTAGCTCTGCCAATTTGTTTTCTGAGGATCTAGTATTGTTACGTACAGTACATTCTTGTTTAAATAGAAATCTCCCATGTGGAACTCAATCAAATGCAGTTGTAAAACTGCTAACTAAGATGATCTCACTGGCCTTGAAATGGCTGGTTTGTCCTTTCTACTTTTGTATTACAATTGTGTTACTCATTAATTGTGGTATATTTATATACAAAATATGGTTGACATCAGTTGAATGTTATCCTTATTTACTCCTTATTTTTTATACCAGTGAAATGTGTTGCATTTGCATCAATAACCAACAAAATCCAAGGATTCTGCTGGCGCAACCTGCACACTAAAGTGTTAAATGTTCTTTCATTTAACACAGTCAGTGGACTGGACTGTGTTCAAGGACTCATCAGAAGATATGAATGGATACAACTCAGTCATCATGGAGTTGTAGACAAGTGTGTCGCATCATTCAGTCTTCCCCAAACAAAAGCCCTGGATGAACCATGAGATCTGCAGTCTGATCAGTGGCATTCAGGTCTGGCGACCAAGTTAAATATAAGAGGTCCAGGTATGACTTCTGGAAAGCCATCTCATAGGCAAAGTGTCAATTCTGGACTAAGTTAAATCACTGAAGGATGTTCGACAGCTGTGGCAGGGCTTGAATGCTGTCACCTCTTACAAAGTAATGTAGGTTTTCACAAATAAAATGAAATAAAGCATTTTATGTTGGATGAAATCCATGCACATTTTATTCAACTCCAAAACCTACACACAAAATTGTGCTAAAAACTCTTTATGTAATAATGCTATCACGTCAGACCAGCCTCTTAAAGTGAGACCCCAACTCAATATTGGTGGTTGTGAATTATGTTCATTTCTCCCAGTTAAGTTACGCTACAGTAAAACTACATGACTATTTGCTCAATATCGTATTGTTGATTTTGGGAGCTAGTTAGTTTCCGATTTTATTTTCTGGAATATGCTTCTATACCATAAAGATTTGACTTTCCTGAAGGCTTTCCTATTTGCAGGCAGTAGTATGCCAAGTTTTGGAGGCCTCTTCACAAACCAGATTGGTTACCAGAATCTTTTTGGTTTGTGGCTGACCAGGACAGCAAGTAGAGGTTGTATAGAGCAAAACAATTTGTCTGAATAAGGAGGAGGAGGAGACTGTCTATCTCGATGCAGAAAGGCCCCAGCTAGCTCCATGCAAAGAGAGTACAACTTTCTTCAGTGCTATTGAGCATGATCACCGCTGTGAGGTAATTAGCATCAGGCAGAACAATCCTAGTAACTCTAAGAAGAGCTCATCACTTCAACCAAGTCAGGGGCAGCGCGGTTACATAGCAGTGAACATAATGCTGTTATACCGCCAGTAACCTGGGTTCAATGCCTGCCACTATCAGTGAGGAATTAGTATGTTCTCCCTGTGACCACTGGGGTTTCCTCTGGGTACTCCAGTTTCGTCCCACATTCCCAAGACATTCTGTTAGTAGTTTAATTGGTCATATGGTTGGAGTTGGGTTGCACAAGCTCGTGGACTGGAAACGCCTGTTACTGTGCTGTATCTCTAAGAAAAATAAGTCACAAGTGACCTGCAGCGGCCACATTGTTGGAATGATGCATCTCTGCTGATGGCAAGCATTCAGCTATGGGAAGCAGACTAACTTTAGCTTAAGCTGATGTGATTTTCCCGCATTTCTGACACAAAAAGTAAACAAGTACTTAAATCTTATTATAGTATTCAAACAAAGTGTGCCACATGTTTGGAATATACTGCAGGTGGAGGTTGCAATTGTTAGTGTAGCTATTCACCGGGATTGTAACCAACAGAGGATATGATGCTGTTCTTACACAGATTTATAGCAATGCAAAGATTGCGGAGTGCATGAACATGCAGAGACTACCCAGAGCAGATCAATAAATAGCAATCAGGGAGCACTGATTTTAGCTTCCTTAACTATAAAGTGCTGAGTCTGATCCCAGTAACCTTAACTGCATTGTGTGGTTAACACGTGAAATTGTTTGACCAGATTTATTCAGTGCCAGAGCAGTTTAGTCAATGTGAGGCCTCCTTGCTTATTAAAGTACGATTGATTGTCCATGGTTCAATGAGTTAATCTAAACAGTAAGGTATGCACTTTAATTAAATGGAGGGCTACGACTCTCTTGGGACAACATTATATTTCCACTTCACTTGGGCATTTTGCAATGCCGCAGAAATTTTTAAACTGTCACTGTGGGCTTCCAATTGGAAGCAGAATGAGAAATTACACGCCTCCAAGCCATGCCTGGATTCATTGGATAAATAACTTGACCTATGGCCGTTCAGTCTCACCCACCCATGCTGTGAAGCTCTGTTCCATACTGGGCACTGACGCACAATATCCCTTACAGATTGGGTGTTTGAAATTGGAAAATCAACCTTCACAAGTTCAGTAGCAACAGAAGGTTTACTTGGTCTTTGAGCAGAAACGTGGAGAGTGAATGGAAATTCTAGTGTTTCCAGTTGGAATGCCCTCTTGCAGGGTAACAGTGTGGTAAAATTGTGGGGCTGACTTTCAGACTTGTGCTTCCTATACATGCAGAGTTGCTGAACTCTCCTCATGCTGAACCACACTTGGGAGTAAAATGGACGAGGTTTACAGTTCCAGACTGATTTACACTCACTGAGTGTATTTTTGTGGTCTGCTGTTGTAGACCATTCACTTCAATGTTTTGTGAGCTCAGAGATGCTTTTTTGGACACTACTGTTGTTATATGTGGTTACTTGAATTATGATCATAAGTCATCGGAGCATAATTAGACCATTCAGCCCATTGAGTCAGCCCATTATTTCATCATGGCAATCCATTTCCCTCTCAACTGCATTTTCCTACCTTCTCCCCATATCTTTTCATGCCCTGACAAATGAAGAACCGATCAATCTCAGCGACCTGACCATGCAGCCCCTTGTGGCAATGAATGCCACAGATTCACCACCACCAGGCTAAATAAATCCCTCTTCATCTCTGCTCTAAATGAACATCCCTTTTGAGGCTGTGCCCTCTGGTCCAAGACTCCCCCACCAACGGAAACATCCTCTTTACATCTACTCTATTAGGCCTTGAAACATTCGATAGGTTTTAATCAGATCCCCCCTCATTCTTCTAAATTCCAATGTGTGCAGGCCCAGAGTCTTCAATTGCTGCTCACATGATAACTCCTTCATTTCCAAAGTTAATCTTGCCTTCCTGTCAGCTTGAACTAGTCTGGCTATTCTCATCAGACTTCTCCCAGTAACAAAAGGTTTTCATCCACAGAATTGCTGCTCTCTAGGTGTATGTTTGCTCTCCTCCCGCATTTCCTGTAAACTCTAGGGACTGTTTGATGCACTATCAATAACTCCAAAAGACTGGAAGTAGAGTAAATACTGAAAGGCTTTTATTAGCAGTAAAACGGAGCACGTCCATGCTGGATGACTGTGGGAGGAGCAGAGACACAATCGCCTTTATCCAGGGGTCTGTGGGAGGAGCAGAGACACAATCACCTTTACCCAGGGGTCTGTGGGAGGAGCCACCAGAGCAGTCAGCAGAGGGGCATGTCCAGACAGATATACATGGTTTACCACACTGTTGTGTGTAAAAATTCCAGAAGATCGCCAGTTTTTTAACTATTCAAACCACCCTGTCTGGCACCAAAATCATTCCATGGTCAAAGTCACTTAGATCACATTTCTTCCACATTCTGATGTTTGGTCTGAACAACAACTGAACCTCTTGACCATGTCTGCATGTGTTTATGTATTGAGTTGCTGCCACATCATTGGCTGATATTTGCACTGGTGAGCAGGTGTATAGGCATACCTAATAAAGTGGCCACTGAATGTAGGTCAGGAAATTGGTTGTTTTGCAACGACAGTACAGTGCAAAATACAAACATTACTATACATTACAAAATAAATACTGCAAAAGACTGAGGATGCATTTTCACAAATGAATGCTCACAGACACACAACTGAGGTGGAAAAGCAACCTAAAATGAAAAATACAACTTCTGTTCTTTCTGAGTTTGTTATCTTTAGCTAATGTTTCCCAAAATCTAAATTGAGCAATGGAATTTTAGGGCTGCTCACAGAGCAAAAGAACAGTAAACACAACCAGCTCTGACTCCAGTCACAATTAAATGATTGTTATATTCATTTTCAGAAACTTTCCAAATCGCCTATTTAAAACATTACATTTATAGCATGTTTGTGCAGAGATGATTGTTTTCAAAAATCTAATTTAAAATGGCCTTAAAAAGATAATAAGAAACAGAAAAGTTTTGAAAATGGAAAGTAAATCTAACATGCCAATTGGCCCAATTGTGGAATGTCGGTTTGGGTAGATTGATGAGAAAAATCTGTACTTCATAATAATATAGTCCAGGGAAAAAATCTTGCCTCCAACACCCTGCTGTTGTGCTGACTAGGGCAATTTACTTCACTGGTTTTCCATCATTTTCTGCAAGGACTCCTGTTTCTCCCTGGTTCAACTCATATCACTACACAGGGAAGGCAAAGGAAGTACAATTCTAATAGGATATTATTGCCAGAATTTCTTAATTAAAAAAACATTGTAGGATATTTATATACACAAACTGTTTTCTTTCAATAATCTCTATGTAGTATAGGAAGATTACCTCAGCTTTCAATATCCTTTGACTTTATTTTGAATTGGTCTTTGGAGAATTTTCTTTTAATAGAACGTGAGATCCTACATGAATTAGATGAATTATTCAGTTTCAACCTGTCCAGCATTTGCACACAATCTGTTCTGTACTCTGCTTGAACAGTATTGTACTTGCTTTATTTGCCTGCTCATCTTCTTTCTTCTTTTCTCTCAATCTGTTACTATTTTAACTTGCTTTCTTTTTCTCTCTTCCACACACTTTTCTTCTCCCTTGATGATTACTTCCCCTCTTTTAGACTTCCTTCAGTTAATTATATTGATCCTTCTCCAAAACTTGATTGACCCTGGGTGAATGCCTGTGCTTTGTGCCTTTTCTCATATGTTAGAGCATTAGTAGCATTTATCTCCTCGGCCCAGCTGCTCCATCATTTCTGGAATCCATCAGCCATATTTTCTTCATCCTTTACAATTTGATCTTTAGATTTGACGTGCGTCCAATGATATCTAGTTCTGATTCATTCCAGCTCCATTGGCCAATCCACTTTCCTTGTCACAAGAGAATCTGCAGATGCTGGAAATCTTGAGCAACACACACAAAATGCTGGAAGAACTCTGCAGGTCAAGCAGCATCTATGGAGAGGAATGAACAGTCAACGTTCGCTCCCAAGCAAAAAGCCCTAGCTCACTCAACCTTTCCTGATAAGAAATGCTCAATAATTTAGGCAGCATCCTGGTAAATCACTTCTGCATATCCTCTAAATCTTCTGCATCCCTCCTATACAAGGTGCCCAGAGCTGAACACAATATTCAACTAATAAAGTCTTTCTTTCTTAACCACCCTATCAACTTGGGCAGCAACTTTGAGGGATATTTAGGCATGGACCCCCAGATACCTCTGTTCCTCCACACTGCTAAATATTCTACTGTTAACTCTGACCTTTGCCTTCAGGTTTGACCTTCCAGAGTGCGTCACTTCCCCCTATTCTGGATTGAACTCCATCTGCCACATCAGCCAAGGAAGGTCTGCATCTTATCAGTGTCCCATTGTAATCCACAGCAGTACTCTACACTATCTGCAACACCTTCGTGTCATCAGTAAACTCACTAACACACCCTTCCACTTCCTTATCCAAGTCGTTTATGAAGATCACAACACAGAACCTGGAAGAACACCTTCATGTCATCAGCAAACTCACTAACATACCCTTCCACTTCCTTATCCAAGTCATTTATGAAGATCACAACACAGAACCTGGAAGAACACCTTCATGTCATCAGCAAACTCACTAACACACCCTTCCACTTCCTTATCCAAGTCGTTTATGAAGATCCCAGAACAGAACCTGGAAGGACACCACTGGTTACCACCTCCTGGCTGAAGCTGCTCCATCTATTTACATTTCTGTCTTCTATGGGCAAGCCAATCCATGCAGTCATATTTCCCTGTATGTAGCATGAGTTTTGTCTGCTCTCCCTTCTCCTGAAGAATGCCATGGATGCGATCTGAGGAGTCCCTGACCTTGGCACCTGGGAGGCAACATACCATCTAGGAGTCTCTTTCACATCCACAGAATCTCTTGACTGTTCCCCTAACTATTGCAACTCTTGTCACCATATTTTGACCAAGCTTCTAGTCAGCCTCTCAAGTGTTTATTTTGCTTCTGGATATTGTTTTCTATGTTAACATGCTCTGCCTTCCATGTTCCACTCTCTCTCTCTTGCACTCTCCATCTTTCCATTCTCTCATGATGACTCAATCATTTTTCTTTTCATTCCTCTCTTCCTTCCCTCTACCATCTCCTCTTTTCTGTGTCTTGCCTTCCCATTCTGACTGTTATTTCTTTTATTCTCTCTGTTCCAACCCCATCCCCACCCCTTCCCTCCTTAATTCTTTACTTTTATTTAATATTTCTTCTTCCTCTCAGGTTCATGGAAGTTCAATAACTGTTCCTGGCTTTCAAAAACACTGCTTGCTTCTGGCTTCCTTTTGGTCTATCCTTCACTGATTTTCTTTCCTGTAATCTGTGGAGAATATTTTGGTTGATGAAGAAAGAACAATTTTCTATGTGGCATCTTTTGCAACTTGGTCCACGCTTGTTTCTGACTAACAAGGTTTATGTTTGCAGAAAGTCAAATTCCTCTCATTATTTTCAACTTCTCTTTGTCTTATTTTCTCAATTATATCCTTCAGAGCAATTAAACTCTGGTGGGTTCCTTTACAGTTAGCATATTTTGTGTTTATACACAAACTTTAAGTAAAAGGAATTAATAATGCTTTTATAACATTTAAGATTTGTTTTCAAGATTTTCCTAAGGGCTCTATTATTTTTATGATTGGATGATTTAACTATGCACAATTTAGAGTCATTTGCTTATAGATCTCTAGCCGAGGAGAAGTGAAGAGAATATGGTGACTCCCATGTTGTACAGAAGCATATGTATTGAGACATATTTTCTTATTTCCCAGTAAGGTTGTAAAATTGTGGGCTGTAACTAAAATTAAAATACTCTAGTTCCTGAAGGCATGCAAGTAAAATATACAATTGGATTTTCCCTGTGCAGATTTAGAGTTGAAGATTCTCATCAGAGGCAAAGTATGCAAAATGTTGGAGGGACCTCAGAAGGTCAGGCAGAAGGGTCTTGGCCTGAAACAATATCTGTTTATTTCTGTCCATAATCTGCATGATTTGCTAAGCTCCCTCAGCGTTTTGTGTTTGTTACTCTGTATCTCCAGCATTTGCAGAACCTCTCGTGTTTATTCTCATCAATGATTTGCTGCATGGTCTTTTGTTTTGTGAAGGAAATTGGATGCTGTTAACTTTGCAGGATTCTGAATTCATGTTTGCATGTGAAATGAGATGAAGCAATGTTAGAAATTTACTCTTGGAAGGAGGGCATTCACCTATCACCTACCACCTTGTACTTCTTCCTCCCATACCCCCACCTCTTACTCTGATTTCTCATCTTTCTTCCCCAGTCCTGATAAAGGGTCTTGGCCCAAAACATTGACAGTTCATTCTTTTCCATAGATGCTGCCTGGCCTGCTGAGTTCCTGCAGCATTTTGTGTGAAATGCTTGTATTTCCAGCACCTGCAAATTTTCTCTTGTTTGGGTATTCAGCCTATTGTGTTGATGCTTACACACTCTTCTGAAGTATTGTGAGGATACTAAATTCTATTTTCTTTTTAGTAGGATTGTGGAAGGAAGCAAGCACTTTTATCATATAGGATTTTGGAAATCAAAAGGCTGCAGATGTTGGAAATCTGAAATAAAAACAGAAGTGCTGGAAACACAGCAGGCCAGGCAGCAGCACAGAGAGTGGTGGATACACCTAGTCCATCACAGGAAAATCCCTCCCCACCACTGAGCATATTGTCACAAGGAAGCAACATCATTTATCAAGGATCTCTACCATCCAGACCATGCTCTCTTTCACTGCTACTAATCGCCTTCTTTTGAGCATTGGTTGTTTGTCAATCTTTGTTTATATGTGCTTTTTGTAAATTTTATTACATTTCTTTATTTTCTATAAATGGATGCCACGGTAGCTTAGCAGTTAGTACAATGCTATTACAGATGCAGGCACTCCAGAGTTCGGAGTTTAATTCTGGCATCATTCTCCCCATGAACCACGTGAGTTTCCTCCCACAGAGAAACAACATCCTGGTCAGTAGGTTTATCAGCCATTGTAAATTGTCCTGTGTTAGGCTAGTGTTAAATAGTTGAGTTACTGGGTGTTTCAGTTTGTTGAGCTGGAAGGACCCATTCCTCGCTGTATCTCTAAAAAATTGAAAATTGCCTGCAGGGAAATGGAACTCAATGTAGTATATGGTAACAGATGCATATTTAGATAATACATTTAATTTGACTTTGATTTTGACTTTATAAGCATCTGTGACAAGAGAAACAGTTAATGTTTCAGAATGAAAAATCTTCATCAGAACTGGGAGAGAGAGAAAACAAGTTAGTTTTAATTTTAAAACAGAGGGATGGATAGAGAGGACAAAAGAAATATCTTTAACAAACACAAAGAGTGCTGGAGAATCTCAGCAGATCCAGCAGCATCTGTGGAGGAGAATAAACAAGCAACACTTTGGACCAAAACCCTTCACAGGAAAGGCTCTAAGTGTCAACTATTCATTCCTCTCTCCATAGATGCTACTGAACCTGCTGAATTCATCTAGAATTTTGTGCACATTGCCCAGATTTCTCGTATCTGTAGAATGTGCTTAGGGTCGGCTGTTATCAGGTAGGCCGAGACAAATGGGTGATGGTTATTTAATAGTCCTCATAAACACCCATGATCTGGTCCTCCCCATCTTCTCTAGGGGAAGCCCAATGAAAACTCCTTTCTCTGTGAAGAAAAATACTGTTCTTCACTCTTCACTAATTAAGTATTTTTACCTTTCTAAAGCAATTTTCACAATTTTCCGAAGGGTCTAAAATACTCACCTCATTGTAGCATTATACAAGGTGATAAGTTGGAAAAAGTTACTGTTACTTATGATAATAAATTGATACTAACATCTGAATTAATTAAATCCCTGAATTCTTGAAGAATTTTGATCATTAATTTGTGGATTGAAAATTGTTTTTTCTTATTTATATATCAAGGACTTTACCAAATATGCACAATTTAGAGAGAAGTAAAAAGAAATACGAAGTAACAAAGCAGTTCTTTAATTTTGGGAAATGTACAGGTTATATCAGTGAGGAAATGAAGCCTCTTATTTCAGTAAAAACATCAGGAAATGAGCCTGGGAACTAAGCCGCCCAGTTCAATCAATAAGAAGATTTTTAACATTCGGATTGCTTTCTCCCTGGACACATTTTCTAGCATTTACTTTCCTAATTTACTGCTGCTGTGCACATATGAGTTCTTCCAGATCCCTCTGAACCCCAGGCCTCTCACTCCTTGATTGTCTCAGTGAAGGCGGAAAAGCCTATCGTGAATTAAAAACTCTCCCAGCAAAGGATCCGGTCATGGTCATTGTTGGAATCATTCACAAATCAAGACAGCAGACCATCAAAGGGTCTGTCTGAGTTAACTGCCTGTCCCTTTTTCCATAAGACATGGGAACAAAGTCAGGCCACTCAGCCCTTTAAGTCTGTTCTTCCATTCAATCATGACTGATTTATTATCCCTCTTAACTCCATTCTCCTGCCTTCTCCTCAGAGTCTTTGATGACCTTAGTAATGAAGAATCTATCAAACTCCACTTTAAATATACTCAGAGCCTTTCCATTTATGGCAATGAGTTCCACTGATTCAGCACCCTCTGGGGAAAGAAATTCCTCTTCATCTCTGTTTTAAGGAAATGTCCATGACTGGATGTCACTGAAGAGGGAACATGAGGAGCTGACTGCTCACTGAATCTTTTCTAGCATGAATAATGGGAGCTGCAGAGACTACACTATCCTGAAAAGGAGGGATTGTGTTTAATATAAAAATGTCCTTTTACAGTATGGGATTCCCAGTCAATATGGTAGGATGGTAGTTTCCCTCCTAGGTGCCAGGGTCCAGGATGTTTCGGATTGTGTCCAAGATATCCTGCGGAGAACAGCCAGAGGTCGTGGTACATATTGGTACCAATGACATAGGTAGGTAAAGGGAATAGGTCCTGAAAACAGACTACAGGGATTTAGGAAGGAAGTTGAGAAGCAGGACTGCAAAGGTAGTAATCTCAGGATTACTGCCTGTGCCACGCGACAGTGAGAATAGGAATAGGATGAGGTGGAGGATAAATGCGTGGCTGAGGGATTGGAGCAGGGGGCAGGGATTCAGATTTCTGGATCATTGGGACCTCTTTTGGGGCAGGTGTGACCTGTACAAAAAGGACGGGTTGCATTTGAATTGCAGGGTGACCAATATCCTGGTGCGGAGGATTGCTAAGGCTACTGGGAAGAGCTTAAACTAGAATTGTTGGGGGGTGGTTGGGAACCGAACTGAAGAGACTGGGGAAGAGAAGGTTAGCTCACAAATAGAGAAAGCTTGTAGACAGAGCGAGAGGGGGGATAGGCAGGTGATAGAGCAGGGATGTGCTGAAACCGAAGGCTTGAGATGTGTCTATTTTAATGCAAGGAGTGTTGTGAGCAAAGCATGGATCAGTACTTGGAGTTATGATGTGGTGGCCATTACAGAGACTTGGATGGCTCAGGGACAGGAGGGGTTACTTCAAGTGCCGGGTTTAGATGTTTCAGAAAGGACAGGGAGGGAGGCAAAAGAGGTGGGGGCGTGGCACTGTTGATCAGTGATATTGTCATGGCTGCAGAAAAGGTGGACACCATGGTGGGATTGTCTACGGAGTGTCTGTGGATGGAGGTTAGGAACAGGAAGGTGTCAATAACTTCACTGGGTGTTTTCTAATAATAACAGAGTTGTCATGTTGGGAGATTTTAATTTCCCAAATATCGATTGGTATCTCTCTAAAGTAAGGGGTTTAGATGGGTGGAGTTTGTTAGGTGTGTTCAGGAAGGTTTCTTGACACAGTATGTAGATAAGCCTACAAGAGGAGAGGCTGTACTTGATTTGGCATTGGGAAATGAACCTGGTCAGGTGTCAGATCTCTCAGTGGGAGAGCATTTTGGAGAAAGTGATCATAATTCTATCTCCTTTACAATAGCGTTGGAGAGAGATAGGAACAGGTAAGTTAGAAAAGTGTTTAAATGGAGTAAGGGGAATTATGGGGCTATCAGACAGGAAATTGGAGGCTTAAATTGGAAACAGATGTTCTCAGGGAAAAGTACAGAAGAAATGTGGCAAATATTCAGGGGATATTTGCGTAGAGCTCTGTATATGCACTTTCCAATGAGACAGGGAAGTTATGGTAGGGTACAGGAACCGTGGTGTACGAAGGCTGTAATAAATCTAGTCTGGAAGAAAAGAAAAGCTTACAAAAGGTTCAGAGAGCTAGGTAATGTTAGCGATTTAGAAGATTATAAGGCTACTAGGAAGGAGTTTAAGAAGGAAATTAGGAGAGCCAGAAGGGGCCATAAGAAGGCCTTGGCGGGCAGAATTAAGAAAAACCCCAAGGCATTCTACAAGCATGTGAAGAGCAAGAGCATAAGATGTGAAAGAATAGGACCTATCAAGTGTGACAGTGGGAAAGTGTGTATGGAACCGGAGGAAATAGCAGATAATACTTAATGAATACAATGAATACTTTGCTTCAGTATTCACTATGGAAAAGGACTTTGGTGATTGTAGTGATGACTTGCAGCAGACTGAAGAGCTTGAACATGTAGATATTAAGAAAGAGGATCTGCTGGAGCTTTTGGAAAGCATCAAGTTGGATAAGTTACTGGGACCGGACAAAATGTACCCCAGGCTACTGTAGGAGGCAAGTGAGGAGATTGCTGAGTCTCTGGCGATGATTTTTGCAACATCAATGGGGACGGGAGAGGTTCCCGAGGATTGGAGGGTTGCAGATGTTGTTCCCTTGTTCAAGAAAGGGAGTAGAGATAGCCCAGGAAATTATAGACCAGTGAATCTTACCTCAGTGGTTGGTAAGTTGATGAAGAAGATCCTGAGAGGCAGGATGTATGAACGTTTGGAGAGGTATAATATGATTAGGGGTAGTCAGCATGGCTTTGTAAAGGGCAGGTCCTGCCTTACGAGCCTAATTGAATTTTTTGAGAATGTGACTAAACCCATTGATGAAGGAAGAGCAGTAGATGTAGTGTATATGGATTTCAGCAAGGCATTTGATAAGGTACCCCATGCAAGGCTTATTGAGAAAGTAAAGAGGCATGGGATCCAAGGGGACATTGCTTTGTGGATCCAGAACTGGCTTGCCCACAGAAGGCAAAGAGTGGTTGTAGACGGGTCATATTCTGCATGGAGGTCAGTCACCAGTGGAGTGTCTCAGGGGTCTTTTCTGGGACCCTTACTCTTCGTGATTTTTATAAATGACCTGGATGAGGAAGTGGAGGGATAGGTTAGTAAGTTTGCTGATGAGAGAAAGGTTGGAGGTGTTGTGGATACTGCGAAGGGCTGCCAGAAGTTACAGCGGGACATTGATAGGATGCAAAACTAGGCTGAGAAGTGGCAGATGGAGTTCAACCCAGATAAGTATGAAGTGGTTCATTTTGGTAGGTCAAATATGATGGCAGAATATAGTATTAATGGTAAGACTCTCGGCAGTGTGGAGGATCAGAGGGATCTTGGGGTCCAAGTCCATAGGATGCTCAAAGCAGCTGCACAGGTTGACTCTGTGGTTAAGAAGGCGTATGGTGTATTGGCCTTCATCAATTGTGGAATTGAATTTAGGAGCCAAGAGGTAATGTTGCAGCTATACAGGACTCTGGTCAGACCCCACTTGGGGTCAGTTCTGGTCACCTCACTACAGGAAGGACATGGAAACCATAGAAAAGGTGCAGAGGAGATTTACAAGGATGTTGCCTGGATTGGGGAGCATGCCTTATGAGAATAGGTTGAGTGAACTCGGCCTTTTCTCCTTCGAGCGAAGGAGGATGACCGCTGACCTGATAGAGGTGTATAAGATAATGAGAGGCATTGATCGTGTGGATAGTCAGAGGCTTTTTCCCGGAGTTGAAATAGTTGCCACAAGAGGACACAGTTTAAGGTGCTGGGGAGTAGGTACAGAGGAGATGTCAGAAGTAAGTTTTTCACTCAGAGAGTGGTGTGTGTGTGGAATGGGCTGCCGGCAATGGTGGTGGAGGCGGATACAATAGGGTCTTTTAAGAGGCTTTTAGATAGGTAAATGGAGCTTAGTAAAATAGAGGGCTATAGGTAAGCCCAGCAATTTCTAAGGTAGGGATGTGGTCGGCACAACTTTGTGGGCTGAAGGGCCTGTATTGTGCTGGAGGTTTTCTATGTTTCTATGTAATATGTGGAAAGTTAAAATCACCTATTATAACAACCTTGTTTCTTGCAACTATCTGCGATCTCTCTACAATTTGTTCCTAGGACTACAGGATAGTCAATAATATAGCCCCATTAACATGGTCATACCTTTCTTGTTTCTCAGTTCCATCCATAATGCCTCACTAGACGAGTTCTCTGGTCTATCCTAATGAAGCACTGCAGTTGCATTTTCCCTGAATATTCCCTGAATTCCCTGAATAAAATTCCCTTTTCCTTCAATCTCTCACATTCTGTCACATCTAAAACATTGAAACCCCGGAATATTGAGCTGACAGTCTTGCCCCTCCTGGAAGCAGGTCTCATTAATGGCTACAATATCATAATTCCAGGTGTTGATCCAGGCCCTGAGCTCATCCACCATTCCTATGATACTTCTTGCTTTGAAATATGCTCAGCTCGGTATAGTTGCAACTTACTCAACCTTTTGATTCCTGACTTTATCTGAGACTTAACTACATCTGCCTCCACATCCTCTCCACTAACTGTTCTGGCACTCTGGTTCCCATCCCCTGCACTCTAATTTAAACTCCACCATGCAGCATTAACAAATCTTCACACTAGCATATTAGTCCCCTTCCAGTTCAGGTGCAAACCGTCTCTTCTATACAGGTCCCACATTCCATAAGACCATAAGGTATAGGAGCAGAATTAAGCCATTTGATCCATTGAGTCTGCTTCACCATTTCATCATGCTGATCCAATTTTCCTCTCAACCCCAATCTCCTGCCTTCTCCTCGTATCTTTTCATGTCCTGACCAATCAAGAATCTATCAACCTGTCTTAAATATACTTAAATGCTTGGCCTCCATATCTGCCTGTGGCAAAGAATTCCACAGAGTCACCACTCTTTGGCTAAAGAAATTCCTCCTTTACTCTGAGGCTGTGTCCTCTGGTCACACCATAGGAAATATCCTCTGTACATCCACTTTAACAAGGCCTTTCATCATTCGATAAGTTTTAATGAGGTCATCCCTCATTCTTCCAAATTCCAGTGAGTAGAGACTCAGAACCATCAAACACTCTTCACGTGACAAGTCATTCAATCCTGGAATCATTTTCATGAACCTCCTTTGAACCCTCTTCAGTGTCAGCACATCCTTTCTAAGATAAGGGGCCCAAAGCTGCTCAGAATACTCCAAGTGAGGCCTCCCCAGTGGCTTATAAAGTCTCAACATTACATCCTTGCTTTTCTCTTCTAGTCATCTTGAAACAAATTAAATGAATTTGCTTTCCTCACCACAGACTCAATTTGCAAATTAACTGTGGTAACTTCTACTTTACAAAAGACCACTCGACAATTTTATGGCCAAAAGAGCATCTTTATCTGGGACGGCAAACGATATTTACAATACAGAGGCTTCCCGGTGCCTCGTGTGGCACGGGTGGAGGAACTATATACAATGCATACCGGGAGTAAAAAGAGCGGAAGTAAAAACCCCGCCAACCCCGGATCCCGCCTCTTGCTACCAACAGCTTCCCGATTAGTATTAACTTACTTTTAATAATACTCACATTACAACACTTCTTCCCCTTTAAAATTCAACATTCCCCAAATGTAGAACTGGGAAAAAACTGGTATCATTAGCAACAGGTTACCAATACAAAAACACCTAAAAAACATGGCAAATTCAACATTCAATCTAACAACAAAAAGAACTATCCAATCCAAGATTCAGTCTGTCAGGAGGTTTGCGAGGGCGCTGCGATCTACACACTACCCCTGGTCACCCAGCAGGCACTGCTGGTGAGGATGTTTTGGGTGGCTCTAGTGTTGGGGACACGAGAGGGGTCTGTGTGTCCGTGTGAGAATGTCCATCCTCTTCAGGGGACTCTGCCCCCTCTGTCAGTGTCTCTCTCTCTGGCAAAGTCACTGGTGGACATGCTTCCCCAATAGTCTGATTCACCATTGGAAACTCCATGGAACTGTTTACCTCTGAGCTGGAATCATGACGCAGGCGCTCTTGGTCCTGATGTCTGCGGAAAACACACCCATCAGTCAGCTTAACAACATAGGAGACTGGACCACTCTGCTTAAGAATAACCCCAGGTAGCCATTGCTGATTGTTTCTCACATAGACATTGTCATCCGGTTCTAACTGTCTCTCTCGCGCATGTTGATCATGTCCCTCCTTCTGCTTTTCCTGCTTTCTCTCCACTTTTGCCTTCATGTCCGGGCACAGCAGGTCCAGTCTACACTTAGGCCTACGCCCCATCAGCATCTCTGCTGGAGTGTGTACAGTCATAGTCTGTGGCGTGAGGCGGTATTTAAACAGGAAACGTGAAAGCCGGGTACTAAGAGAGTGCCCCGTCATCCGCTTCAGGCCTTCCTTCACTGTCTGAACAGCCCGCTCAGTCAAACCATTTGAAGCTGGGTGGAAATGGGCCGTCCAAATGTGACGAATGCCATTCTGCTGCATGAACTTACTGAACAGCTCACTGGTGAATGTCAGGCCATTATCAGTGACCAGAGTGTCAGGCAACCCGTGGACTGCAAACACTTGCCTGAGTTTGTCTATGGTTGAGGGGGCTGTGATTTTGCTCATGATGAGCTTTGATCCATTTGGAGTGTGCATTCACCATTACAAGAAACATCTGCCCCATAAATGGGCCAGCAAAGTCCAAATGTAGCCTAGACCGGGGTAGACTGGCCACTCCCATGGGTGCAAAGGAGCTGGTGGTGGCATGTTCTGATTGGTCTGACATTGCGTGCATGATTTTACCTTGTTCTCCAGATCCTGATCCATTCTTGGCCACCAGACGTAGGATCTTGCAAGGCTTTTCATTCGAGACACCCCAGGATGAGTCTCATGAATTTCCTCCACAATCTGTGAATGGCCAGGGGGAGGCACGATGACCATCGCCCCCCAGAAAATGCAGCCATCCTGCAGACTCAGTTCTGTCTTGCGTTTGGCATAAGGCCTCAGTTCCTCTCCTTCCACAACTCTGGGGCAACCTTGTAAAAGAAAATTCTTGATTTGAGACGGGACTGGGTCCCTCTCTGTCCGTTGCTTGATCTGGGTCACCTTTACAGGTGTCTCGGACAGCCTCTTCAATGAAAACACAGTCTCTGGAGGCACATATGTAGTAACAGGCGTCTCAGGTAAAGGGAGTCGACTCAGCACATCAGCGTTTGCATTATCCCCGCCCGCTCTGTACATGATAGTATACTGGTAGGCTGACAATGTGAGCGCCCAACGCTGTATCCTGGCTGAGGCTAGTGGTCGGATGCATCTGGTCTCACTAAAAAGGCTCATCAGTGGATTATGGTCCGTATAAATTGTGAATCCATGTCTATAGAGGTACTGATGAAAGCGTTTGACCGCAAAAACAATGGCTAGACTTTCTTTGTCTAGCTGTGAATAGCCCTTCTCAGCAACTGTCAGGGTATGGGAAGCAAAACAATAGGCTTCTCTGAATGGTCCTCCATTATGAGTGAGAGAACTGCCCCGACTCCATAGGGTGAGGCATCACATGAAAGGGTGATCTCCTTGTCTGGGTCATAGTGAACAAGCAGCTTCACTGAGTGGAGGAGTTCTCTCACATCCTTGAAAGCTTCCTCCTGCTCTTTACCCCACTGCTACTTAAAGGCCAAAACCTTTGAGAGGTGAGGAAGAAACTTGCCATAATAATTCACCATGCCCAGAAATGATCTGAGTTCAGTGACGCTCTTGGGGCTTGGGGCCTCCTTGATAGCTCTCACTTTGTCTTCCACTGGGCAAAGCCCCTCAGCTGTAATCTTGTGTCCCAGGTAGGTCACACTCGGAGCCAGGAACACACATTTTCCACGTTTCAATCGCAGCCCTGCATCTGACAGCCTCTTCAGCCCCTGTTCTAAATTAGCCAGATGCTCCCCCTCCGTGGCTCCCGTGATCAAAATATCATCAAGATACACAGCTATGTGCAGAATCCCCTGCAGCAAAGAGTCCATTGTCCTTTGGAAAATGGTGGGGCTAGATGCCACTCCAAACACCAGGCGATTGTATTTGAATAATCCCTTGTGCGTATTGATGGTGACGTACTCCTTTGAATCCTCGTCGAGCAGCAGCTGTTGGTAGGCGTGGCTCATGTCCAGCTTTGTGAACAGCTTACCCCCTGACAGGGTCGCAAACAGGTCATCCACCCGTGGAAATGGGTACTCCTCCAGCTTAGAGACCTGATTCACCATAAGCTTGTAGTCCCCGCATATCCTCACCGTTTTATCTGCCTTCAAAACTGGAACAATGGGAGCCGCCCACCTTGAAAACTGGACGGGCTCAATGATGCCCAGCCTCTGTAAACGTACCAGCTCCACCTCGACTTTGCCTTTCATGGCAGAGGGCACCGACCTGGGTTTATAAAAACGTGGTGTGGCCTCAGGGACGACATGGAGTTTCACAGTCACGCCCTTCAGTGTGCCCAGCTCGTCCCTGAAAACGTCACTATACCACTGCAGAATGTCCTCCGTCGTGCGTGCATACTTAATTTCATGCCAGTTGAGCCGGAATTTGCAAAGCCAATCGCGGCCCAAAAGACTGGGCCCACTGTCCTTAGCTATCACCAGCCTGGCTTCAGCCTTCTGACTCCCGGCTGAAATATCCACATATAACACCCCTAAATGAGGCATGGGCTGCCCCGTATAGGTCCTGAGTTGGAGCTTAGATGGTCTGATGGGAGGTAGGTTGGATCCCCATGTCCTCTTGTAGGTCTCTTCACTAATGACCGATGCAGTATCCTCTGAATCAATCTCGAACTTAATGTCCTTTCCCCTGACATAATGTGGTTCAGGTGGTCCCTCATCCGTTTCCACCCCAAACATGTTGTAGGCACACGCTGCCTCTCCGTCTGCTTCTCCTAGGTGGTGTGTGGCTGCCTGAGTCAGTTGAGCTTTCCCCTGCCCAGGCTTAACCTTACCCTTTATGCTCCTGCACTTTTTAACTAAATGTCCCTTCTTGCTACAAGCATGGCAGACAGCATCTTTGAATTTGCAAACATTTGCATAGTGCGTCCCTCCACACCAAAAACATTCCACCCGCTTTTCCTGTCTACCATTCTCCCTCCTGACTTGGAGCACTGCCACCGACTGCGACCCCCCCCCCACCCCCCCATGTCCTTTCTGTATATCCTTGGCATTATTAGCAGCCATCTCCATGCCTTGGGCAATCTCTAGGGCTGTCTTGAAAGTCAACGGTGGGGTTTCCCCCAACAAACAGCATTGTATGGCGACATTATTAATGCTGCATTCTAATCGATCACGGAGCACGTCATCCAACACGGCTCTGAAATCGCAATGCTCCGATAGCTGCCGAAGCTCGGCCACAAAATCACCCACAGACTGACCTGGCTTCCGGACATGGCTGTGAAACTTGCACCGTTGAACTATCACCGAAGGCTTTGGATTGTGGTGGTTCCCCACAAGCTTGACCAGATCGTTGTATGGAATTTCTCCCGGTTTCCGTGGCGTAGCTAAGTTCCTTATCAGCTTGTACGTCTTTGCCCCACACACACTCAGGAGAATAGAGCACTTCTTAGACTCCTCAGTAATTCCATTAGCACAGAAAAAGTGGCCCAACCTTTCCTTGTACTCCGGCCATTCCTCAGTTCGCTCCGCGAATTTACCGATAGACCCGAACAAAGCCATCTGAACACGAGGCTCCTCGTCCGCTCACAGCTCCTGTTCGAAACGGGCTGACACGTCCACAAAACCAGTTCACCTTGTCGCCAAAAATATGTGGTGACTTCTACTTTACAAAAGACTACTTGACAATTTTATGGCCAAAAGAACATCTTTATCTGGGATGGCAAACGATATTTACAATACAGAGGCTTCCAGGTACCTCGTGCGGCATGGGTGGAGGAACTATACACAATGCATACCGGGAGTAAAAAGAGCAGAAGTAAAGACCCCGCCAACCCCGGATCCCACCTCTCGTTACCAACAGCTTCCCGATTAGTATTAACTTACTTTTAATAATACTCACATTACAGCATTAACCTTTAGGGAATCCTGCACATGGACTTTCAAGTCCCTTTGCACCTCAGCTTTTTAAAAATTTTCTCTACATTTAGTAAATAGTCAACACTTTCATTTCTTCTAAAAAAAAAATGCATGGCCATACATTTCCCAACACTGTATTCCATCTGCCATTTCTTTGCCAATTCTCCAAATCTGTCTAAGTCCTGCTGTCACCTCTCGACTTCCTCAAAACTACCTGACCTCCACCTATCTTCATATCATTTTTTTCCTTGCAGTTTTGACAAATAGGGAGCATGTCTGTAGGGTTAATACTTTGCTCTGGGTGTCAGATGTGGGAATCTTGGTAATCTTCCAGTCTCCCAGATGGCCACATCTGCACCAGGTGCACTGAGATGCAGCTTCTGAGGGATTGTGTTAGGGATCTGGAGCTGTGGCTTGATGACCTACAGCTTATTAGGGGAAGTGAGCAGGAGACAGAGAGGAGCTACAGGGAATTAGTCATCCTGGGGTGGCAGGAGTTAAATAAGTGGGTGACTGTCAGGGAAAGGAAGGGAAGAGCTCAGATAGTAGGGAGCACCCTTGTGGCCTTCCCGCTCAGTAATCGTTAACTTGTTTCAGATGCTGTTGAGGGGGGTGACCTGACAGAGGACAACTACAGTCTTTGGCACTGAGTCTGGTTCCGTGGTGAAGAAGAGAAAGAAGAAGATGAAGAATGTGGTAGTCATAGGGGATTCCTTAGTTAGGGGAACAGACAGGAGGTTCTGTCAGCCCGACAGTGATACCCACATGGTGTGTTGCCTCCCAGGTGCCAGGGTATGGGATGTCTCGGATCGGGTGCAGAGTACTCTGAAGGGAGTTGGTGAACAGCCAGAAGTTTGGTACACATTGGTACCAATGACATAGGTAGAAAAAGGGAGGAGGTGCTGAAGAGAGAATTCAGGGAGTTGGGTAGGAAGCTGAAAAGCAGGACATCCAGGGTAGTAATCTCAGGATTGCTGCCTCTGCCACGTGCTAACACGCACAAGAATAGCATGATCAGGCATATTAATGCATGGCTGAGGGACTGGTGTAGGGGGCAGGGCTTCGGGTTCCTGGATCTTTGGGGCCTCTTCTGGGGAAGATACAACCTGTACAAAAAGGTCGGATTACACCTGAATCCAAAGGAGTCCAATATCCTAGCAGGCAAGTTTAATAGAGCTGCTTGGGAGGGTTTAAACTAATTTGACTGGGGAATGGGAACTGGAATGATAGGGTTGAGGAAGGGGAAAACAGAAATAAATCAAAGATAGCAGGCAACAGAGATGATAGAAAGGACAGGCAGGAAATGAAACATAATCACAACCAGTGGGATGAACTACAGGGCAATAGAGGTGTGGTGTAGTTAAAACAGAAAGCAATAAATACTGGACTGAAAGTGTTATATTTGAGTACATGCAGCATAAGAAATAAAATGGGCAATCTGGAAATTCAGCTACAGATTGGCATTGTGGCCATCTCTGAAACTTGGCTAAAGGATGGGTGCCCTTGGGAATTGAACGTCCAAGGATATACGGTGTATCGGAAGGATAGGTTAGTAGGCAGAGGGGCTGGTGTGACCCGTGTATAAGAAATAATATTAAACCATTAGAAAGGGATGACATAGGATTGGAAGGTGTAGAGTCTCTATGGGTTGATAAAAGAAATGGGGCAAGGGTAAAAGGACCCTAATGGCAGTTGTATACAGGCCTCCAAACAGCAGCTGGGATGTGGATTACAAATTACAGGAGGAAATAGAAAAGGCATGTCAGAAGGGGAATGTCATGATAATCATTGGGGATTTTAGCATGAAAGTGGATTGGGAAAACTGGGCCAGTACTGGACCTCAAGAGAGAGAATCATTAGAACAGCTTCTGTTGAGCCCACTAGGGGATTGGCTGTGCTGGATTGGATGTTTTTTCAATGATTTGGAGGTGATAAGACAGCTTAAGATTAAGAAACCCTTAGGGAACAGTGATCACAATATGATCGAGTTCACTTTGAAATTTGAGAAGGAGAAATTAAAATCCAATGTGTTGGTATTTGAGTGGAATAAAGGAAATTACAATGGCATGAGAGGGAACTGGCCAAGGTTGACTGGAAAGGGACACTAGCAGGAAGGACAGCAGAGCAGAATTGGCTGGAGTTTCTGCAAAAAAATGAAGGAAGTGCAGAACAAGATATATTCCAAATAAGAAGAAATTTTGGAATGGAAGAAGGATACTATTGTGGCTGACAAGTGAAGTCAGAGCCAAAGTAAAAGCAAAATGAGGGCATACAAGGAAGCCAGAGCTAGTGGGAAGATAGAGGACTGGGAAGCTTTTAAAAACTTGCAGAAGGAAACTAAGAAGTTGTTTGGAAAGAAAAGATGAATTATGAAAGGAAGCTGACAACTAATATCAAAGAAGATACTAAAATCTGTTTTAAATATTTCAAGGGTAAAAGACAGTCAAGGGTAGATATAGGACCAATAGAAAATGATGCTGGAGATATTGTAATGAGAGACGCAGAGATGGCAGAGGAACTGAAAGTGTAATTGCATCAGGCTTCACAGTGGAAGACATCTGCGGTATACTGGATATTCAAGAGAGTCAGGGAAGTGAAGTTTGTGCAGTGAAAATTATGACGGAGAAGGTGCTCAGGAAGCTTAATGGTCTGAGAGTGGATAAATCTCCTGGACCAGATGGAATGCACCCATGGATTCTAAAGAAAGTAGCTGGAGAGTTTGTGGAGGCATTAACAATGATCTTCAAGAATTAATAGATTCTGGCATTGTACCAGATGACTGGAAAATTACAAATGTTACTCCATTATTCAAGAAGGGTGGGAGGCAGCAGAAAGGAAACTATAGACCTATTAGCCTGACATAAGTTGTTGGGAAGTTGTTGGATTCGATTGTTAGGAATGAGATTATGGAGGCTCATGACAAGGTAGGCCAAAGCCAGCATGGTTTCCTGAAAGGAAAATCCTGCCTGACTAACCTACTGCAATTTTTTGAGGAAATTACAAGCAGGGTAGGCAAAGGAGATGCAGTAGATAAGGTGTACTGGGATTTTCAGAGGGTCTTTGACAAGGTGCCACACATGAGGCTACTTAGCAAGATAAAAGCCCATGGAATTACAGGGAAGTTACTAGCATGGTGGAGCATTGGCTGATTGGCTAAAAACAGAGAGTGGGAATAAAAAGATCATATTTTAGCCAGTGGAGTTCCACAAGGGTTGGTGTTGTGACTGCTGCATTTACGATGTTTGTCAATGATTTTGACTATGGGATTAATGGATTTGTGGCTGAATTTGTTATTGATACAAAGATAGGTGGAGGAGCGGGTAGTATTGAGGAAACAGAGAGCCTGCAGAGAGAGTTAGATAGTTTAGGGGAATGGGCAAAGAAGTGGAAAATGAAATACAATGTTGGAAAGTGTGTGGTTATGCACTTTGGTGGAAGAAATAAATGGGTAGACTATAAAAGATGAAATAGCGGCACATTTGGATAGCAGTAACAGGATCGGTCTGAGTCAGCATGGATTTACAATTGGGAAATCATGCTTGACTAATCTTCTGGAATTTTTTGAGGATGTAACTAGGTAAATGGACAAAGGAGAGCCAGTGGATGTAGTGTACCTGGACTTCCAGAAAACCTTTGATAAGGTCCCACATAGGAGATTAGTGGGCAAAATTAGAGCACATGGTATTGGGGGTAGGGTAGAAATTTTCTAACATGGATAGAAAATTGGTTGGCAGACAGGAAACAAAGAGTAGGGATTAACGGGTCCCTTTCAGAATGGCAGGCAGTGACTAGTGGGGTACCACAAGGCTCAGTGCTGGGACAGCAGCTATTTACAATATACATTAATGATTTAGATGAAGGGATTAAAAGTAACATTAACAAATTTGCAGATGACACAAAGCTGGGTGGCAGCGTGAAATGTGATGATGCAGTGTTATGAGAATGCAGGGTGACTTGGACAGGTTGGGTGAGTGGGCAGATGCATGGCAGATGCAGTTTAATGTGGATAAGTGTGAGGTTATCCACTTTGGTGACAAGAACAGGAAGGCAGATTATTATCTGAATGGTGCCAATTTAGGAAAAGGGGAAGTACAACGAGATCTAGGTGTCCTTGTACATCAGTCACTGAAGGTAAGCATGCAGGTACGACAGGCAGTGAAGAAAGCTAATAGAATGTTGGCCTTCATAACAAGGGGAGTTGAGTATAGGAGCAAAGAGGTCCTTCTGCAGTTTTACAGGGCCCTGGTGAGACCACACCTGGAGTATTGTGTTCAGTTTTGGTCTCCAAATTTGAGGAAGGACATTCTTGCTATTGAGGGAGTGCAGCGTAGATTCACGAGGTTAATTCCCGGGATGGCAGGACTGTCATATGTTGAAAGATTGGAGTGACTGGGCTTGTATACACTGGAATTTAGAAGGATGAGAAGGGATCTGATTGAAACATATAAGATTATTAAGGGATTGGACACGCTAGAGGCAGGAAATATGTTCCTGAAGTTGGGGGAGTCCCGAACCAGAGGCCACAGTTTAAGAATAAGGGGTAGGCCATTTAGAACGGAGTTGAGGCAAAACTTTTTCACCCAGAGAGTTGTGGATTTGTGGAATGCACTGCATCTGAAGGCAGTGGAGGCCAATTCTCTGGATGCTTTCAAGAAAGAGTTAGATAGAGTTCTTAAAGATAGTGGAGTCAAGGGATATGGGGACAAGGGAGGAACGGGGTACTGATTGTGGATGATCAACCACGATCACAGTGAATGGCAGTGTTGGCGCGAAGGGCTGAATGGCCTACTCCTGCACCTATTGTCTTTTGTCTATTGTCTATTTAGATGGGGAGAGAATTCAAAATGCAGAGATGCAAAGGGGACTTGGGAATCCTTGTGCAGGAAACCCTAAAGGTTAACCTCCAGGTTGAGTCAGTGGTGATGAAGAAGGCTAATGCAATGTTGGCATTCATTTCTAGAGGTGTAGAATATAAGAGCAGGATTGTGATGTTGAGGCTCTGTAAGGCTCTCGTGAGACCACACTTGGAGTATAGCGTGCAGTTTTGGGCTCCTTATTTTAGAAAGGATATACTGGCATTGGAAAGGGTTCAGAGAAGATTCACGAGAATGATTCCAGAAGTGAAAGGGTTACCATATGAGGAATGTCTGGCAACTCTTGGGCTGTATTCCCGGAGTTCAGGAAAATGAAGGGGGATCTCATAGAAACATTCCGAATGTTTAAATACCTGAACAGATTAGATATGGCAGTTTTTTCCCATGGTAGGGGAGTCTAGGACAAGAGGGCACGATTTCAGGATTGAAGGACGTCCATTTAGAACAGAGATGTGGAGAAATTACTTTAGTCAGAGGGTGATAAAGCTATGAATTTGTTGCCACAGGCAGCGGTGGAGGTCAAGTCAATGGGTGTGTTTAAGGCAGAGATAAATAGATTCTTGATTAGCCAGGACAGCAAAGGGTATGGGAAGAATGCAGGGGAGTGGCCTACTCTGCTCCTATATTCTAATGTCAAACCTTGCAACAAAGCCATAAATTCCATCATCCAAATCACTGACAGATAATGTAGAAAGAATCGGTCCCAACACAGGCCCCAAAACAGGTCCCAACACTAGTCACTGACAGCCTAACAGAAAAGGCTCCCTTTATTCCCACTCTATACCTCCTGGCAATCAGCCACTGCTTTATCCATTCTAGAATATTTCCTGTAATACAATGGGCTCGTAGCTAGTTAAGCAGCCTCATGAGTGGCACATTGTCAAAAGTCTTCTGAAAATCCAAGTGCACATCAACCGATTCTCTTTTGTCTATCCTGCTTGTTATTTCTTCAAAGAATTCCAAAAGGTTTGTCAGTTAAGATTTTCCCTTGAGGAAACCATGGCGACTGTGGCCTATTTTATCACGTGTCTTCAAGTACCCCAAAGCCACATCCTCTATAATTGACTCTAACATCTCCTGACTAACTGGCCAAGGTTTCTTCTCCTTGGAAGAGAGCCTAATGATCCAAAGTGAATGAGGCAAGAATCTAGGAGGTAATAGTTAGAAGAGACAAAGTCTGAAGAAGAAGGAATCTGCTAGGAGAGGATATAGAGCATGGAGTAAAGGGAAGGAAGTGGCAAACCATCGGGAGGTGATAGGTAGGTTATGAGGGCAGAGGAGGGGAAGAGAAGGCATGTGGGGGCCACGAAGAATGAGGAAAACAAAGGGGTGTGTTGTAGAGTAATCAATATTGTTGTCATCAAGTTGGAGACTACAAGCTTTTGTTTCTGTATGTTCTTGACCTCATTATATTGAAGTCAAATTTAATATTGCAGGCCTCCTATCACAATGTTGGCAATGGATCAAGCTGTGTTCAAATGGCTGGTTCTTTCACCCAGGTGAGTCTGGAAACTTCTCTTCATTGTATTGAAAGTGCTACAGGATGTTGTAGAAAGATGAGAGAAGGCACTATACAGCATATAAGCTATATGCAGCAGCAGTAAACAAATTTCTTTGTTGTCTTAGTGCTCTCTCTACTGGAGCAGCCCAAAACTAAACGCACAATGATAGATTTTTTATTTCAGTTTTTATCCATTTTTTTCTTAAAAGGCAGTATTTTTTGCCTCAACCATTCCCTGTAGCAAAGCATTTCATCTTCAAAGTACTCTCTGTGTAGTTTATAGATGTACATCTTTAGTTTAGTTCCTGATTTAATAATCCTCTTATTCCCTTCAGTGACAACTCTTATTGACTTATCAATCTCTTGATTCTGCTAACAAAATGATTGGCACTGTATCCTAGTAAGCTGTTCTCCATAAGCCAACTTTTAAGAGGGTATTGTGTCACTGTTTTGATCTTTTAGTAGATGTCATTTTGATTAATCTCTCTATAAGAATGTTGCAGACTTGAAGAAAATCTGTAAACTTCCTAAAGTAAGGAACTCAATTTCCATATGTTAAGATCTAATGGCCACTTTCAATCAGAATTCTCTCCTGGGTAAAAAATACTCTTTTGACCTTTAGCTCAAGTTTCCAGTGGGATGTTCCTTAATCAAAATAAGCTAAGATATTTGATCTTCTTTGCAATCAATACTGACTTCCTGCAAAGTCACCAGAAAATGGAATAAAGTAATCCTTCCCCTTTCTATCATGGGGATGCAGAAATGGGAATTGAAGCCGCACTTGCACATTGGCTAAAAGGGCTAAACATTGCACTCATTCATCATTGGCTTGCAAAGACAGCCAAAGCATACCTCAGCATCACAAGGCTGCCTGATCCTTAGCAGCAAGAGCCTACATGCTGTCAGGGGTTTCAGTGGTGTGAAACACATGTAAAGAATGAGCCAGGAAAGACCTGCCTATTCATCAGCTAAAGAAACAGATGTTGACTAGGTTTTCCCACGGCTTAGCAAGCTGTCATTATCGTCAATGTTTCTTTTTAATGTTTTGACATTCGGAAATTTTAAAATCTTTTACAACTTATTCAAACTATTAAATTAAAAACAATGTAACTGCTTCAAAAATAGTATGGCTTAAATTTAAATGAACGAGAACTTAGTAGCTCTTTGCAACTGTTCTCTTTTGAAATTTCCATTAAGTGTCTTCCTCTGAGCCTGGTCTAATAAGACCTCAGTTGGTCTGGCAAATTTTCCACCATGAATGGCATTAAATATTCACATATTAAATAAACTACAGCCAACTGCGACTTCAATACTCTTGCATTTGCACAACTGTACTGTAGTTTTGTGGGAAAATGTTAACTGTTATGTTTGTACCTGCCAACATTTCCCTGTACAGATTGAATGGACAGCCAGAGACTTTTTCCCAGTGCAGAAAAAAATAGCTTATACAAGGGGATATGACCAGTGGACCAGTCAATTTAGGGAGGGAGGGAGAGAGAGAGAGTTTTGCACAGGTCGGGGAGAAGAGTTTAAAAGCTCGGTGCATCAGCGTCAGATCAATTGATTCACAATTCATTAGCGGGACCAAATAAAAGTAAAGCAGGGTCAAAGTGGAGTGGCCATTGTGTGAATGGACCAGAGTAGGAGTGGGAACTTGAGGCTTTGGCTCAAGGGGCTTCGGCAGGGAGGCTTTTGTAGTGATTGAATTAAGAAGTCACTAAATTACAGCTAATTAAATAAAGGGATGATGCAGGATCAGGTGATGTGCTGTAGCTGCATGATGTGGGTTCTTGGTGACCACACCTGCAGCAAATGTTGGCTGCTCGAGGAACTCAGGCTCAAAGTTGATGACCTGGAATCTGAGTTTCAAACACCACGGCACATCAGGGAGGGAGAGAGTTACCCGGATTCTCTGTTTCAGGAGGTAGTCACACCCATTAGGTTAGCTGCCTCAAATTCGGTCTCTGGTCAGGGACAAGAAGGCGTGACTGCGAGTGAGGTGGGTAGTGGGATCAGAGAGACAGTGCTGGAGGAGCCTCATCCCTTGAGCCTGTCCAACAGATCTGAGATTCTTGCTCCCTGTGTGGATGAGAGTGGGGGCTGTAGGAAGGATGAGCAACCTAACTGTGGCACCATTCAAGGGGTGGGGGGGGGGGGAGAGAAGAGAAATGTAGAGGTAATTGTGAATAGTATTGTGGTAACTTCTACTTTAAAAAAGGGCCACTCGACAATTTCATGCCCAAAAGAACAACTTTATCTGTAAACAGCAAAACCCATACTTATGAGGCTTTCAGAGGTTTTCAGGTAACTCATGCGGCCTGGTGGGGGAACTATATATAACGCATACCAGAAGTAAAAAGAGTGACAGTGAAACAGCGTCAACCCCGGAACAAGCCTCGTTACCAACAGCTTCCCGATTAGTATTAACTCACTGTTAATAACACTCACATTACAACAAGTATAGTCAAAGGAATAGACAAAGATCTCTGTCACAGGGAAAGAGCTTCTCGAAGGCTGTGTTGCCGGCCTGGTGCCCAGGTTCGGGACATCTTATCTGACCTGCAGAGGAATTTGCAGTGGGAAGGGAAAGATCCAGTTGTCATGGTCCATGTGGGCACCAACAACATAGGTAGAATGAGGAAAGGGGTTCTGCTGAGGGAATTTGAACAGCTAGGGACTAAATTAAAAACCAGAACCAAAAAGGTGGGAATCTCTGGATTACTACCTGAGCCATGTGCAAATTGGCATAGGGTCAAGAAGATTAGAGAGTTAAATGTGTGGCTCAAGGATTGATGTGGGAGAAGTGGGTTTGAGTTCATGGGAAATTGGCAACTGTGTTGGGGAAGGAGGGAGCTCTACCAATGGGACAGGCTCCACCTGAACTGTGATGGGACCTGGATCCTAGCGAATCACATCACTAGGGCTGTGGATAGGGACTTAAAACTAAATAGTAGTGGGTAGGTTCAACGGATTGGAGAAGTATGGATAAACCAAAAGAGAAAAGTGTGGATAAAGAAAACGCAGAAGATAAAAAAGAGAAAAGTAAGATTAGAGTAAAGAAAATCAAGTGCAAAAGAGAAAAAGATTACAAGATTTTAAAGCCCAATGTGTGTAAGGGCACTTTGTTTGAATGCCCTTAGTATTCGAAACAAGGTCAGTGAACTTGTGGCACAAATCAGTACAAAGAGGTATGATTTAGTGACCATTACATAAATGTGGTTGCAGGTGGACAGGATTAGGAAGTGAACATGCAAGGATATCAGGTAATACAGAAGGATAGGCAGGAAGGTAAGTGAAGTGGGTAGCACTCTTAATTAAAAACGAGATCAGGGTGATAGTGAGAGATGATGTAAGATTTAAGGAGCAGAATGTTGAATCCATCTGGGTAGAGATTAGCAATACTAAAGAGAAAAAAATCACTGGTGGGAGTTGTCTATCAGTCACTGAATAATTTCATTACAATGGCACAGGCAATAAACCGAGAAATATCTGAGGCATGTAAGAATGGAACAGCAGTTATCATGGGGGACTTTAACTTGCATGTAGATTAGCTGAATCTAATTGGTCAAGGCAGTCTTGACCAATTAGTGATCTTGTAGTTAGGAATCCCCTTGGAAAGAGTGATCACAGTATGATTGAGTTTCTTATACAAATGGAGGGCGCAATAGTTCAATCTAAAACCAAAGTATTATGCCTACACAAGGGAGACTACAGTGAAATGAGGGAGGAGTTGGATAGGGTAGACTGGGAACACAGGCGAGATGGTGGGACAGTTGAAGAACAGTGGAAGACTTTCAAAGAGATTTTTCATGGTGCTCAACAAAAGTATATTCCAGTTAAATGCAAGGACAGTAAGAGTGGGGAGAGCCAGGCTTGGGTAACTAAGAATATGAATGAAGGCATCAAACTAAAAGCTTGTGCATACAAAGTCACCAAGAGAAGTGGGAAACCTGAAGATTGGGAAAACTTTAAAAAGGAATAAAGAAACACTAAGTGAGCAATAAAGAAAAGGAAGCTAAATTATAAAAATAAACTAGCACTGAATATAAAAATGGATAGTAAAAGTTTTTATAATTATATAAAGCGGAAAAAGATGGCCGAAGTGGACATAGGTCCCTTGGAAGACAAGGGGGATTTGATATTGGGTAATGAGGAAATAGCAGAGGCCTTGATTGACTAGATTGTGTTGATCTTCATGGCGGAGGACACACCTAACACGCCAAAGAGAGATGATATGGATGTGATGGGAGGTGAGGACCTCGATACAATAGCTATCACCAAAGAGATAGTGCTGAGCAAACTTGTGGGCCTGAAGATAGACAAGTCCCTTGGTCCTGATGGAATGCACCCCTGGGTACTGAAAGAAATGGAAGAAGTTATAATAGAGGCTTTGGTGATAATTTCCCAAAATTCTCTGGACTCTGGGCAGGTTCCAGCAGATTAGGAGATGGTGAATGTCACACCACTGTTCAAAAAAGGAAGCAGGCAGAAAGCAGGTAACCATAGGTCAGTTAGTTCAACATCTGTAGTTGGGAAAATGCTTGAAGCTGCCATTAAAGAAGAAATAGCGAGACATCTGGAAAGAAATGGATCTATCAGACAGACGCAGCATGGATTCAGCATAGGCAGGTCCTGTTTGACAAATTTACGGAATTTTTGAGGATATAGCTAGTGCAGTGGATAGAGAGGAACAGATGGATGTTATTTACTTGGATTTCCAGAAGGCATTCAATAAGGTGCCGTATAAAAGACAACCATAAGATAAGGATGCATAGAGTTGGGGGTGATGTATTAGCATGGATAGAGGACTGATTAACTAACAGAAAGCAGAGAGTTGGGATACATGGGTGTTACTCTGGTTGGCAATCAGTGATGAGTGGTGTGCCGCAGGGGTCGGTGCTGGGCCCGCAACTGTTCACAATATACGTTAACGATCTGGAAGAGAGGACCGAGTGTAGTGTATCTAAGTTTGCTGATGATACTAAATTGAGTGGAAAAGCAAATTGTACAGAAGGTATGGAGAATCTGCAGAGAGATATAAACAGGTTAAGTGAGTGGGCAAGGGTCCGGCAGATGGAGTACAACGTTGGTAAATATGAGGCCATCCAATTTGGAAGGGAAAATGGAAGAACATATTATTACTTAAATGGTAAAAATATTTCAGCATGCTGCTGTGCAGAGGGACTTGGGAGTGCTTGTGCATGAATCACAAAAGGTTGGTTTGCAGGTGCAGCAGGTTATCAAGAAGGCAAATGGAATGTTGGCCTTCATTGCTAGAGGGATTGAATTTAAGAGCAGGGAGGTTATGCTGCAACTGTACAGGGTACTGGTGAGGCTGCACCTGGAGTACCGTGTGTAGTTCTGGTCTCCTTACTTGAAGAAGGATATACTGGTTTTGGAGGTGGTGCAGATGAGGTTCACCAAGTTGATTCCCAAGATGAGGGGGTTAGACTATGAGGAGAGATACATGAGAGTAACATGAAATTGAGTAACTCACTGGAATTCGGAAGAATGAGAGGAGATCTTATACAAACATATAGAATTATAAAATGGATAGCTAAGATAAAGGCAGGAAAGTTGTTTCCACAGGTAGGTGAGGTTAGAACTAGGGGACATAGCTTCAAGACTCGGGGGAGTAGACTTAGGACAGAGATGAGGAGGAGCTGCTTTTCCCAGAGAGTGGTGAATCTGTGGAATTCTCTGCCCAATGAACCTGTGGAGGCTGCCTCAGTAAATATATTTAAGACAAGGTTGGACAGATTTTTGCACAGTAGGCAACCAAGGGTTATGGAGAATAGGCAGGTAGGGGAGATGAGTCCATGGCCCGATCAGCCATGATCTTATTGAATGGTGGAGCGGGCTCAATGGGCCTGATGGCCGACTCCTGCTCCTATTTCTTATGTTCTTATGACATAATTTTAAGATGATTGGTGGAAAGTATAATAGGCAAATTTTTGCACAGGGAGTGGTGAGTGTGTGCAATTCCTGCTATTGGTGGTGGTAGAGGCAGATATATTAGGTCATTTGTTCAAAGTTCAAAGTAAAGTTATTATCCAAGTACATATATGTCACCATATACAATCTTGAGATTAATTTTGTTGCAGGCATATTCAATAAATCCATAACAAAATCAATGAAAGGCCACACCAACTTGGCCATTCAACCAGTGTGCAAAAGACAGCAAAATGTACAAATACAAAAAGGAATAAGTAATAAATAAGCAATAAATATTGAAAGCATGAGATGAAGAGTTCTTGAAAGTGAGTCCATAGGTTATGAAACAGTTCAGTGATGAGGCGAGTGAAGTTACGTGAAGTTATCACCTCTGGTTCTAAGATACTCTTAGGCAGGCACATAGATAATGGAACAAATGGAGGGTTATGTAAGAGTCGGGCTAGATTGATTTTAGGGTAGATTAAAAGGTCAGCACAACAGCTTGGGCTGACCTGCCTGTACTTAGCTATAACGTTGTATGATTTGCCTTTTAACTATTCAGTTTAGACCTCGTAGTTGGAGGATGAGCTGTTAAATTGAACTACGTATAATGTTCAATTCTGCTCCTTTGAATGCACGTGGTCACCCAAAGAGAGTTCTGATGAAGCCTAACTCCACCATCAAACATCTAAATGCAAGCTGTTGAGAAGATAATAAAATTCAGAGAACTGAAGAGATTTCAGTTACTGAAAACAATTTAGAATTCTGCTGATTTGAAAAGAGTTTTCAGAACAATTATTGTAGCTGTCTGTCACATTACGTGGCTCTGTGATGGCCCTTTGATCTCAGGGAAGTATAACAAAAAAGAGAAGAATATTGCAGAATGCTGCGTTCTGAGTGCTCTGCTGAAGTTGTAGTGTGAAGTTGCATTGCTACAGAAAGGTCACAGCTGTTAAAACTCTTCCCCAAAAGATGTGTCAACTCATAGATTCTGAGCACATTTGATTTCCTTTCTCTCTTCTGGAACAGAATAAACTGTGTTTCTACTACATTGTAGGGAAATTGAAGTGAAAGATAAACCTGGATTAAGATAATTAAACGCAGCATGGGCAGAATAAAATTTCGGCTGTGACTTTCAACTTTAATTTTCAATAGTCTTGAGGAATACTCTCTTGCTTCTTTGTCAACAATCCATTTCCCAAACTAGCACTTACAGTTCAAGCTGGTTTAAATCACAAGCCTTATTTTTATGCGCTGTTACGTTGGGAAAAGAAAACACGTTTGCTAGAACATTTGGAATATGTACTATTATCCCATATTCATTCCTGATGAACCACAGATGGGGCTGCAATAACACTTTATTCACCAGATGCAATTCATTTCAGACTGAAACAAATTATAATTTGAATGTGAAAGGCTACAATGGACAGAACTGGGGATTCACATGCATAAATCTTTTAGAGGCCAGGACAAGTTATAAACACTTAATGCAGATGGGATTCTTGTTTTTTTATATATGTAATGAGGAAAAGCCATCAAAAGAAAAGGAATTATGCTTTAAAAGCAATTGCTCAGACCCCATAAATATTGTGGATGGGCACCGTGCTTTAAAATATCAAGCATTAGCAATTTCAATTTATTGCAGAGAGCACAGGGGTGATCTACCTTAATGCTGAAAACTGTCTGGCACTTTAATACCAGAGGTGGTGATAGGTATTTTGATGCACAAAAGATAAGAGCTGGAGTGGAACCGATTATGGGAAGCATCACACCCCAAAGTGAAAAGCAGCAGGTCAGGCAGTACCTATGGAGAGGAATATGCAGTTGACCATTAATCAGAATTGGAAATGAAGGGGGATGAAGCCAGAATCATTTCAGCATCTCCAGAATCTTTTTGTGTTTCTGGTTAAGGGAAGACTTGATGGAGATAAGCAAAGATGTGATAGCTTTGAGTAGGAATTTTGACAGCACAGTGAAGAAGCGAGTGAAACCATTGTCTCGGGGTATTGGATACCTGGGTTCAACCTGCCCATGCAGTGTTTGCACATTCTTACTGTCACCACAGGAGTTTCTTGCAGCTATTCTCTTCCCTCACACATCAAAAAGATATGCCTGCGTCGTCGTCTATTATAAGATAAAGTTACTAAGATCACTGGGCCCAGAACACATGCACTCTTACAACTCAAACACACTTAATTTTACTTGTGCACAAGGAGAGCAACGTGGCCCCTGTCACCCTCACTGTTCCGAACAGAAAACTGCTAGTTTTACACTGAATTGGCTTGTCAGTTATGGATATTGACCATATGGTAAATTGTATATGTTTATTTTTTATTCGTAAGATAATCACCATTCACAAAAGAGGTGTTAAAAGTCAATAGAAACTACAAACTGACACCCGATGACACTTTGAAGTTTTTTAAAGCAATGATCCCTTTGTGGGTGTGCTTTCGGTGGTCCTGTCTCGCCTCTGTCTGGCACCCTGTGCTGTGGGAAGGGAAGCTACAGTATGTTCTTCCAGGTGGATTACAGTCTGCCACAGCCACAGACTGTCTGCAGTTAGCTCCACTTCAAATGTCCACTTTGTCTAGGTTTGATACACAAGACAACAACCATCCTTACCGGGATGTTGTCTAACCCTTGCCTTACTACAATTTCCACACATGCATGTCAGTAGATTAATTGCCCATTGTAAGCAGACTCTAGTGAATCTAGGAAACATAGAAACATAGAAAGCCTACAGCACAATGCAGGTCCTTCAGCCCACAATGCTGTGCCGAATATGTCCCTACTTTAGAAATTACTTACGGTTACCCAAAGCCCTCTATTTTTCTAAGCTCCACGTACCTGTCCAACAGTCTCTTAAAAGATCCTATTGTATCTGCCTCCACCACCATCGCCGGCAGCCCATTCCACGCACTCACCACTCTCTGTGTAAAAAAACTTACCCCTGACATCTCCTCTGTATCTACTTCCAAGCACCTTAAAACTGTGCCCTCTCATGTTACCCATTTCAGCCCTGGGAAAAAGCCTCCGACTATCCACACCATCAATGACTCTCATTATCTTGTACACCTCTATCAGGTCACCTCTCATCCTCCGCCGTTCCAAGGAGAAAAGGCCAAGTTCACTTAACCTATTCTCATAAGGCATGCTCCCCAATCCAGACAACATCCTTGTAAATCTCCTCTGCACACTTTCTATGGTTTCCACATCCTTCCTGTAGTGAGATGACTAGAACTGAGCACAGTACTCCAGGTGGGGTCTGACCAGGGTCCTAAATAGCTGTAACATTACCTCTCGGCTCCTAAACTCAATCCCACAATTGATGAAGGCCAATACACTGTATGCCTCCTTAACCACAGAGTCAACTTGTGCAGCAGCTTTGAGTGTCCCATGGACTCAGGGCCCCAAGATCCCTCTGATCCTCCACACTGCCAAGAGTCTTACCATTAATACTATATTCTGCCATCATATTTGACCTACCAAACTGAACCACCTCACACTTATCTGGGCTGAACTCCATCTGCCACTTCTCAGCCCAGTTTTGCATCCTATCAATGTCCTGCTCTAACCTCTGACAGCCCTCCACACTATTCACAACACCCCCAACATTTGTGTTATCAGCAAATTTACTAACCCATCCTTCCACTTCCTCATCCAGGTCTGGCTCTTGAAGTAACCATTCCTGCCCCTGAGCCATCCAAGTCTCTGTAATGGCCACAATATCATACCTCCAAGTATTGATCCACGCTCTGAGCTCATCCACTTTGTTCATGATACTCTTTGCATTAAAATAGACATATCTCAAGCCATCAGTCTGAGTGCATCCCTTCTCTATCACCTGCCTCTCCCTCCTCTCACACTATCTACAAGCTTTCTCAATTTGTGAGCCAATGGCCCATTCCTCCGTCTCTTCAATTCAGTTTCTAACCCCCATCAATTCTAGTTTAAATTCTCCCCAAATGTCTTAGAAAGTCTCCCTGCCAGAATATTGGTCCCCTCAGATTCAAGTGCAACCCGTCCTTTTTGTACAGGTCACACCTGCCCCAAAAGAAGTTCCAATGATCCAGAAATCTGAATCCCTGCCCCCCCTCCAAACCCTCAGCTATACATTTAACCTGCTCCTCACTCTATTCCTATTCTCACTGTCACGTGGCACAGGCAGTAATCCTGAGATTTCTACTTTTGCAGTCCTGCTTCTCAACTTCCTTCCTAACTTCCTGTAATTTGTTTTCAGGACCTCCTCCCTTTTCCTACCTATGTCGTTGCTACAATATGTACCATGACCTCCAGCTGTTCTCCTTCCCAACTCAGAATATTGTGGACATGATCAGAAACATCCCGGATCCTGGCACCCGGGAGTCAAACTACCATCCGTGTTTCTTTCCTGCATCCACAGAATCGTCTATCTGACCCCCTAACTATAGAGTCCCCTATCACTGCTGCCTTCTTCCTTTCCCTACCCTTCTGAGCCACAGGGCCAGACTCTGTGCCAGAGGCACGGCCACTGCCGCTTCCCCCTGGTAAGCTGTACCCCCCCCCCAACAGTACTCAAACACAAGTACTTATTGTTAAGAGGGACAGTCACAGAGGTACTCTCTAGCAACTGACTCTCGCCCTTCCCTCTCCTGACTGTTACCCACTTATCTGTCTCCTGAGAACCCAGTGTGACTACTTGCCTATAACTCCTATCTATCACCTCACTTCCCCTGACCAGACAAAAGTCATCGAGCTGCATCTCCAGTTCCCTAACACTAAGGAGCTGCAGCTCGATGCACCTGGCGCAGATGTGGCCGTTTGAGAGGCTGGGAGTCTCCTGGACTTCCCACATCTGACACCGAGCACAGAACACTGGACTCACAGACATACTTTCTGTTTCTATATGTATTTTTATTTATAGAGTTGGACTATATTTTTTGTGACACTGTATTTTACTGCTATCTTATATGTGTTCTATGTGCTTTGTGCTGTGAATGCCTGTTGGTTCTGTGTTTTGCACCTTGGCCCCAGAGTCATGATGTCTTATTTGGCAGTATTCATGTATGTTGAGTGGCAATTAAACTTGAACCTGAACAATCAGTTTATGTACAGCCTAGGATCACTTTATGGACATATAATCAATCTATAATTGAAGCTATCTTATCATTTATATTTATTGCCTGTTTCTGTTATTGTGTCCTTGATCTTTAGTGTATATTCTTCTGTGCTGCATCGGATCTGGAGTACCAATTATTTCATTCTCATTACACTTATGTACAGGAAGTGACGTTAAAGAATCTTGAATCGAGTGATTATGAGAGGCAGTCAGAAAACAGGAGATTCAAATGACTCCAGAAGTTTTACCACGTCAGCTAACACAGTAATTGGAAAGTGAGTTTGCACAAATACTCCTCCCTCCCCATTGCCCTTTTATGATGGGGACTGAATTCATTTTTACTTCACACATTGTACTTAGTGGCTAACCTTTTTAAATGTGTTGGTGTGAAAGGTTAATGGCAGTTAAAATTGGGGATTATACTTCTGCAGATGGGAGGTGTGGGAGGTGGTGTCACACTCTGAGTGGAGGTGAGGCTGACGAGTCTGTTGAAATCATTTTGTACGCTAGAATTTACAGCAAAAAGCACTCTGAAAGAAGCTCTAATTAAACTCTAACAGTAAGATAAATAGATTGATCTTTTACTTCCAGGGTTTCTCTTGCTCTCACGGCAAGGTACATCTTCAACTCCTCAGCATGACTGTCCTCTATTGATATGAAGCTCTGACCCTAAAGCTAGACCAATACTCTAGGTTCAAGATTATTTAAAGTCATTTCCTGTACGCAAGTGTAAAGGAGAACAAAATAATTGTTCCGGATTCGATGCAGCACAAAAAGTCACAAAAGATAAAGAGCGCAATAATCGTAAAAATACACATTAAATATAAATATATAGGACAGCTTATTTAGGTAGATTGATTGTATGTCCATAAAGTGATGCTAGGCTGTACACAAGAAATAATGAAGTAGTGGCGGAGTTATTGGGTGGAGGTGTTGATCAGCCTTGCCGCTTTTGGAAAGTGTTACGAATGTGCCACAACTCTGAGGGGCCGAAGGGTACAAAGTAGCCCCTTCCTTTTTGAGAATCGCAAGATCGCTATTAATTCAGGTCTGGGGACCCAGGAAATGAGAGAGAATCCTCATGGGTTTGGAATGTGTGTCCTGCCCTCAGCGAGACAAAGCCACGGATAACGGCCATTGTCTCTTGGAGACGGAATTGTGTATTGAGTACTGTACTATTCATTGAAGCCCTCAGGGAATGAGCAGAGGGGGCTGGTTGAGGGATTGCATCATCACAACCTAATTGACATCTGAGACCCCGTGAGTAAGGATAAAAGAGGGTCTGGGGAACAACCCCTTTAGACGCACCAGGAGAGACGCTGGAAATCCAGTGACAGCGTTTAATAGCGACAGCTGGTGGGAGGCTCGCATGCGTCCTTTCCCTTTGCCGGGATTGGGGCCTTACCACGGAAGAACGGCTTTAGCTAAAGGAAAAACCAACACCCACGGAACTCTGGAAGGATTGACATCATAAAAAGGAAAAGCTGGCAAGTTCTAAAAATCTGTCTCTTGACTCCAACCAAAAGCTGCAGCCTGAATGAACTAAAGTGACTTTTATATTTCCATCGGACAATACATTATCCCCTAGACAACGATAGAGCTTATTTCTTATTGATTAGTATTATACCCGCACTTTTAGAGTTAGTATTGACAACGTATATTATCTGTATGTTTGCATTGATATTATTTTTGTGTATTTTTACCAATAAATACTGTTAAAAATAGTACCATCAGACTTCAACGGACCTCTCTATCTTTGCCGGTAAGTGACCCAGTTGCGGGGTACGTAACAAAAGTAACTGTTTATGAGTCTGATGCTCCTGGCAGGGACACCACGCAGCCTCCTCCCTGATGGGAGTGGAATAAACAGTCCATGAGCAGAATGACTGGGATCCTTCGTAATGTTACTGTTCTTTTTCTGTCTCCTTTCACTTTTCTGTATACACAAGAAAGTGTGTGGATGCTGGCAGTCCAGAGCAACACACACAGCATGCTGGAGGAACTCAGCAGGGCAGGTGGCCTCTATGGAAATGAATAAACAGTTGATGAGAGGACAGTGAGGCATAGGAGAAAGGGAAGGAGGATGGAACCCAGCAGGTGAGAATGAGTAAAAGCTCTGATTTCCATTCCCATTCTACTGTGTCGGTCCATGGTCTCATCTTGTGCCAAGATGAAGCCCCCCTCAGTGTGGAGGTGCAACATTCTGGCTGGGTAGCCTCCAACCTGATGGCACAGACATTGATGTCTCATTTCAGTAGACAAATTTGCTCCCCTTTCTCTATTCCCCACAATGACCTTCTACTTCAACTGCTTATCCATAGAATCAGCCTGAGCTGCTGAGTGCCTGCAGCAATTGGTGTCTGTTCCTTTTCTGTATGATTGTCCTGATAGCGGGTAGGCAGGTGCCAGTGATGCATTGGGAACTTTTGACTGCCCATCATAGAGCCTTCTATGTGTCACGGTGCAGTTTCCGTACTGTGCAGTGATGTAGCTTGTCGGGATGCCACACACCATCCTTCAGCTCACCGTTCAATTCAATGAGATCAGCTTATTAAAAGTGATGCATAGGGTTCAGCTGAGGAGAGTCCAGATAGCTGATGCAGCTAATAAATTACTAACATATGAACTTAGGCATTGAGTAGAAAGAGTAAAACATGTGGTTAAAGTTCACATCTGCTATGTAATCTGAAAATAACCATCGAGAACTCCTTGGGGACAAATGAAATTTGAAAGAAGTAGAAAATAAACGCACAATATTGGAGTGCTGTAGTATTACTGTAGGCTACTGGTGGGAACTTATCAGCAAAGTATTTCATTTCACAAATTCTAAAGAATTGTGCGCCTGGTCATTTTGATGGGCGATTGATGAATGAGTAGAGAATGGAGAATGAGCAGCAATGCAGCTCGGGTTTCTGTACAGCCCCTGGTGGTGCAGTAGATGAGGTTGTGCAGGAGGACTGATGAATGAGTAGAGAATGGAGAATGAGCTGCAATGCAGCTCGGGTTTCTGTACAGCCCCTGGTGGTGCAGTAGATGAGGTTGTGCAGGAGGACTGATGAATGAGTAGAGAATGGAGAATGAGCAGCAATGCAGCTCGGGTTTCTGTACAGCCCCTGGTGGTGCAGTAGATGAGGTTGTGCAGGAGGACTGATGAATGAGTAGAGAATGGAGAATGAGCAGCAATGCAGCTCGGGTTTCTGTACAGCCCCTGGTGGTGCAGTAGATGAGGTTGTGCAGGAGGATTGATGAATGAGTAGAGAATGGAGAATGAGCAGCAATGCAGCTCGGGTTTCTGTACAGCCCCTGGTGGTGCAGCAGATGAGGTTGTGCAGGAGGACTGATGTCATCACAGCTGACTGCTCACTCTGATGCTGGACTCCCTACTCAGAGACACACTGTTGCTGAGCCACAGGACTCGATATACTTTCTGTCTGACTCATCCAGTGTGCTACATTTTTAATTTTTTTAGTTACTATTGCTCAACTATCTCCATATGTCTCAGAGCCATTTGGAAACAATGAAAAGGCTTTTCTCAGCACAAGCTGTTGAAAAGTCATCACAGCGGTCTGTGGCTCTTGCCACGTGAGGCTTCGTTGTCACTCAAGGCCTGCTCCACGAGAAGACCCTATGGGCTACAGGGCTGCACGTTACAGTGGTGCCAGTGGGAGCATGGGCTGAAACTAGCATGTCTCAGATGCAAAGTGATGTTTGAGAATGCTGGGGAATGAAACAGGATAGCCAACGTGAACATTCGGGTCTCCAGATTTAGAGGAACATTCACTTCTAACGGTTCTATCATTTACAGTATCAAAGCATCTTTTACACTGTTGATGGAAGGGTATAACAGTTGACATTTTGGGCCAAAACCCTTTGTCAAGATACCTCCAGCATTTCAGCCTGAAATGTTTACTGTTTATTCCCGTCCATAGAGGCTGTCTGACTAGCTGAGTTCCTCCATCATTTGGAGTATGTTGCTCAAGATTTCCAGCTTTTGCAGAACCTCTTGTATTTGTGATCTAGGAAATGGACTTGGACTTGGCAGCTCTATAGCCAGCAGCCTCTCCTCATGATGTCCTTTAAATCTATGGTAATATGGGTTAAGAGCAACCACAGTCTACCCAAACAGGAGCCTGACATTCAAAAGTTCAAAGTTCAAAGTAAATTTATTATCAATGTACATGTACATCACCATACACAAGCCCTGAGATTCATTTTCTTGTGGGCATTCTCAATAAATCTATAATAGAATAATAACTTTAACAGAGGAGCTTTAACATGATAGCTTTCTTGAACAGCATGTTACTGAATCTACAAGGGAACATGTTATCTTAGATCTGGTCCTGTGCAGTGAGATAGGTAAAATTAGTGATCTTGTAGTTAGGAATCCCCTTGAAAAGAGTAATCACAGTATGATTGTGTTTCTCATACAAATGGAGGGTGCAATAGTTCAATCTAAAACCAGTGTGTTATGCCTACACAAGGAGGACTACAATGAGATGAGGGAGGAGTTGGATAGGATAGACTGGGAACACAGGCGAGATGGTGGGATGGTTGAAGAACAGTGGATCAAAGAGATTTTTCACGGTGCTCAACAAAAGTGCATTCTAGTTAACAGCAAGGACAGTAAAGGTGAGGAGAGCCAGCCTTGGGTAACTAAGGAAATGAACGAAGGCATCAAACTACAAATGTAAAAGCTTGTGCATACAAATTTGCCAAGAGAAGTGGGAAACCTGAAGATTGGGAAAACTTTAAAAAGCAACAAAGAAACACTAAGTGAGCAATAAAGAAATGGAAGCTAGATTATAAAAATAAATTGCACTAAATATAAAAATGGATAGTAAGAGTATTTATAATTATATAAAGCGGGAAAAGATGGCCAAAGTGAACATAGGTCCCTTGGAAGACAAGAAGGGGGATTTGATATTGGGTAATGAGGAAATGGCCGAGGCTCTGAATGACTATTTTGGGTCAGTTTTCACTGATTTGGATTTTGTCAGTCTCAATCCGAATTATAGGATTTTCAGTAAGGTCCCTTTGCATTCGTCTGTACTCTGATTAGTACATCAACATCAACCTTTTCTGTAATCTTTGCAATGCAAGCACACCTTTCTTTAACAATGGAGACCAGACTGCATGCATTTTACCACGTCCCACTGAAACCCTGTAAAGTTGCTTCATAACTTCCTACCATACTCCTTGCAACAAAGGTCAACATTCTGCAAAGTGTCATGGCCACTTGTTATGTTTGCCTGCTAACTTTTTCTGTCTTGTGTACATGAACAGCTAGATGTCCCTGAACCTGACTCATCTACAATCGTTCTCCAGTCACAACACTGACTTTAAATTCCTGTTAATTCCTCATTTGCACATTCTCCATTTTGCTTATTCTATCTATATTGTATTGCAGATTCCAAAAATCTTCATTGCAACATGCTCTATAACATATTTTTGTGACACTGATAGACTTGGACACTCACTCCAAACCTTCTCTCTGAGTCATTGATGTTAGTCATAAATTATTAAAAGAAAAGTATTCTGGTTATATCATTCCTGTTTGAGAAACATTGCAGAGCACTCTCTCATGCTCTGGAAATTTTCTAGAAAGCCAAATATACTACACCTACAGGCTCACCTTTAACCACCTTATTTACTACAACATTATAGAACGCCTGTCAAAAATTTTCAGAAAATCTCTGTGCCTCTGCTAGGCATGTGATATGACCCAAATTTTATGGTTAGTGGCACGGCAACAGTTTTGAGCACAGACCTCAAGGAGTGTTTCTCACAAAGACTCATTGCTCGCTGCAGCTTCTTCTGACTTTGGTGACAAATTGGCATATAGGAGGAAGCTGTAAAATCTGGTTGACTGGTGTCATAACAGCAAACTCTTGTTTGGTGTCAACAAAACAAAAGAGCTGATTATTGACTAGATGAGAACGAAGCTGGAGATCCATGAGCCAGTCCTCATTAGGGTGCTTTAATTTGGCATGATCAGAGGGGCTGACCTGGGATCAGCACGTAAGTGTCATCACAAACAAGGCACAATAGCATCTCTACTTTCAATAGGTTTCAATAGGTACATTTAATGCCAGAGAAATGTATACAATATACATCCTGAAGTTCTTTTTCTTCATAAGCATCCACTAAAACAGAGGAGTTCCCCAAAGAATGAATGTTAGAACCCCAAATCTTAGAAGTTTGTGTAGATTCATCATGTCACTGAAAGCTTTGACTAGATGCAGTGGGGAGAGTATCCTAATGGGTTGCATCACAGCCTGGTATGGAAACACTAATGCCCAGGAGTGGAAAAGGCTAGAGGAAGTGGTAGATACACCTAGTCCATCACAGGGAAAACCCTTCCCACCATTGAGCACACTTACACGGAGCACTGTACAAGAATCCATCATCAAAGACACCCACAGTCCAGTGCACGCTATCTTCTTGCTGTTACCAGGTACAGGAGGTACAGAAAGCTTAAGTCTCACACCAGCAGGTGTGGGGACAGTTTATACCCTACAATCATCAGGCTTTTGAACCAGTGTGGATAACTTCACTCACTTCAACTCTGAATTAATTCTACAACCTACAGACTCACTTTCAAGGACTCCCTGCAACTCATGTTCTCAATTTTTAAAATTTACACCATTTGTCTTCATTTGCACATTAGTTGTCAGTCTTTGTTTATGTATAGTTTTTCAGAAACTTTATTGTGTTTTTTTATTTTCCTGTAAATACCTGCAAGAAAATGAACCTCAAGGTAGTATATATTAACATAAATGTACTTTGGTAATAAATTTTACTTACTCAGCTGTCTGAAGGATGGTTTAATGGATGTGAGGTCATCAGGCTGATTGGCAGCATATCAGAAAACTCAAATACAGATTTTGCAGTAAATTTGGAACAAATATGTATTCATAGAGCACCTGCAGCTGGACCATAGCCCGCCTTACCTTCCTCATCAGAGTATCTATCCAAACTGCTATTGAATCCACATCTGAGCCAGCTCATTCCATCATGAGTGATGAAGTTTCCCTTCAGATTTCCCTTAAATATTTCACCTTCCTCTCTAAACCTAATTGCAATCTCACTCAATATGAGGGGGTAAAACTCAAGTATTTTAGGAGCACTTCAGTCAGTCTGTCAACAGATTTCTGAACACGACTTTTGCACAACTTATTTTCTTTGGTAATTTAAGTGAGTTTATGTCTTGTACTGCAATCTGCTGCAAAAAAATTTCAAGACATAAATCGCCGATAATAAATCTGATCCTGACTCTATCCAGTAACCCCATATCCCCCACTCACTCCCAGTGTTCCAGGGATCTCAAGCACGCACCTTCCCTCCTGCATCAATTCTCCAGCCAAAAGGTTTCCTGTGCATTCCTCTTATTCCTGTACCTAGAGCATGCCGAGAATCAGCCCAGCAGTGAGCAGAAGAACAGAAGTTGTTCCTTTCTTGTTAACTATGAAAGTCAGAGAAGAGCACAAACTGAACCCTTAGAGAACTTCTTTGTGAAGTTAGAGACCCAATTTCATGCATAAGAGCTGGAGCAGGGCTTGTAGGCCATTACGTCCTTCAAGGTGAAATGCAACAGCATAAGTAGGGGTGATGGTTTACTCCCCAGTGAGCTCTCAATGTTTTCTGCAGGCTTTGAAAGGAAGAATACACTTGTGCAAATCCCCACAGCACCTGGTAATCCTGTGATCTCTGTCTTGGGGGCTGTGTGTCACATTAAAGTTTGTAAAACATTGAATGAACATCTGAACAGTTCAAAATGACGATTTAACTCTTTCTGAGCCCTTAGCATGTGGGGTTTGTATGTCTGTTAGTGAGTAATGTGTATGATGTGTCTGTTAATGTCTGTAGCTGGACTCTAAGTCTTTTTTTACAAAACTATAAAAGTTTTTTTACATTACATATACACAAGGTGCAGCCATTCAATGTTTACAAGACAGTAGCTATACTGAAATTACTATATGGTTATTACCATCTATAAAACAGTCAATACCCCGGGGGACCAACTGCTCCCGGAAGCCCCCCACTGTACCCACTGCGACCGCGTGCTCCCTCTCCCAGGACAGCCGGGCACAAATGTATCCTCAGAAAAGGGGCAGGCAGTCAGACTGAGCAGCACTCTCCACTTTCTGCCACCTAGACCAGTCCCAGACAAGCCCACCGGAGATCCTCCTCACACCCCGCCCCTTCTCAACTGGGTGCCCGTAGATGAGGAGCACAGGACTGAAGTGCAGCCAGAACCTCAGCAGCAGCCCCCGGAGAAACTCAAACATCGGCTGCAATCTCTCCCATTCAGAATTAAAATGTGAATGTTTGTGAAGCTGGCTTGATAGATTCCTTTTTGGGTTCAGGCTTATTGCTTATATTTAATATTAATGTTCTTTTGTAAGTCCAAAGAATACTTTGTGTTATGGGGAGTGACCATTAAAGTGTCTAACTGATTTATGAGAACTGTGTTAATGGACACAGGAAGTGTTTGAAAAAAGACAGGCTGTGTCTGAAACGATCAATGAGTTTGTCTGTTTCTAGGTCTCTCTATGCTTGTGAAACTTGTATTTATTGGGGTGCTCTTCCTGGTTTCCGTGGACTTCAGCTGAGGGCTGGAAATCATGATCAGTGCCTAGGATCCAGGAGTGGTTTCATGAGAGAGGTGGAATTTGGAGTTCACTGACAACAGCAACAATCAAGTGAAGACTAAGAATCATGAACACTGACAATCGTTTTAACTTGCTTTGAAGCATTTTGCATGTTTTATTTGTGCTTTCTATTTTATGATAATAAATTAGGCTAAGTTACTTTGTTGTGCTTCTATACTTATTACCACATCTCCTGGACACTTGAATAGTTTGGGTCTGATCAACCCAACCCATTACAGGCCAATGTCAGAATATTTTGTAAGATGGTGAACCCTCTCAAGGTGTCAGGCAAAGCCAAAATATTATAAACATCAAAAATAAATTACAATGTATAATTTACTATATTTTGATATAGCTATGTGAGTTATCTCACTTAGACTTCAAGCAATGACATTAGAATATTTTTTATAAAGGAATAAGAAAAAGAAAAAAGAATACTGTGCATTATCCAGCCCATCAGACTTGTTCTGCCATTCAATAAAAACATGGCTAACATTTTAGCTCAGAACTAATTCCATAACCCTTGATGTCCTTATTGTCCTTAAACTATCGATTCCTTTCCTGAATATACTTAGTAACGACCACAATAATCTTCGATAGAGTCACTATTCTCAATGAAGATATTTCATCTCATCATTTTCCCAAATGGCTGACCCTTATTTTGACTCTTCTAAGTACTACTTGTAGATATTCCTTCCAGGGGAATATTGACTCTGTATCTACCTCATCAAGCCTCTTAAGGAATGTTCACATTTTACTGTAATCAGGAAGAGAAGCTTGCTACTTTGTTCCTTGTAAGACAATTCTCTTCCATTCCAAAGTTCACTCTGGTGAACCTTTATTGGACCTTCCCTAATTCAACTTTACCATTCTTTATGTCTGGAAACTGGCACTGTACAGAAAAATTCCAGGGGATGTGACATTGGGAATTATATAATAGTCGCTCTTGCTCAGTACTATAAATATATATTCATTTCTGGGTGTGTCTGATTACAGGATGTGCTTTCGGAAGGAATCTAATTGCATCAAGTCACAGGCAGTACTTAAACTTTCAAACGGCCTTGTTCTAATTTTTATGTCCAGGGCAAGTTAAATACGAAAAGAGACTCTGGTATAGATTTTCAATCAGAGTGTGTAAAATCATCTGCACATTGAAATTGATACTCCTGTTCAATTAACTACTATTGGATGCTTGGGTACCAGCTTAAAAATCTATTGGTGTTCATCTGTCTGTCACAGTGTTAGCCTGTGCTTTTGCTGGCCTGTTTCAGCAGCTCTCTCAGTTTCTGAGAGTAGGTGGCAATCATTGCCATAGCATTGTTAGTAATCATGGTGTTTTGAACATCAGCATTAATGTCTGCCAAATGATGAACAGGGAGTCTGAAGTTTCCCCATGTTTGCTAAGCAATGGTATGCCTTCTGAAAGTGGTCCTCTTGGTGTCCATGAGTTTGCCGATAAATGGCATTGCTTCACTGTCCTGATGGAAATATTGCCTTGCTGGTCCTGTCCAACAAATAACTAACTGGCTCTGAGCTCAAACCAGACTGCCTCTATTGAACAAAACCTTTATGTCCTCCTGTTGTGGATATCAGTTGAAGAGATCCTGCCTTTTGCTCCACAGTAAATAAATGTAACACTGTGCTGCAAAATTGAATACAGTACTCATTTTCTTTTCAGATGTAAGAGAGAAGGACTACAGTGGGTATGGAGACTGATGAAGAAAGATACAGGTATGAAAAGGAGGAGCAAGAAGCAATTAACAAACCTGCCTGATTTCAAGCCCACAGGAAATTAGAATCGCAGCCCAGAACGTTGCTTGTTTACTTCCCACAATAGATGCAGCCTAACTTGCTGAGCTCCTCCAGCATTTTGTGTATTGTTGCTCAAGTTTTCCAGCATCTCTTGTGTTTAGGGAATTATGACTCACTGTTTAGGAATCCCACTTAAAGTTTATTTGTATATATATATATATCACCTTTTGGACTTTAAAAAGATTAGTGTAGTGGTTAGCACGATGCTTCACAGTACCAGCAACCCAGGTTCAATTCCTGCTCTGCCTGTAAGGAGTTGATACGTACTTCCCATGATTGTGTGGGTTTCCTCTGGGTGCTCCAGTTTCCTTCCACAGTCCAAAGACATACAGCTTAGTAGGTTAATTGGTCGTTGTAAATTGTCCTGTGATTCGGCTAAGGTTAAATCTGGGTTGCTAGGCAGCACAACTCAAAGAAGGGCCTATTCCATGCTGCATCTCAATAAATAAATAGACCCTCCTGTTTGAATGCAGTTTGTTTTTGCTCTAAGTTGAGTGGCATTAAATATTTTTCAGGGGTGCACATACAATCTAACGTAAATCATTAGTGAGCCTTGGATCCATTCCAATTTGCCCACTGGCCCAACAGGTCCACAGCAGATGCCATTTCATTGGCTCTTCGCTCAAGCCTGGAACATCTGAACAGCAAAGGTGAATACATCAGGATGCTCTTCATCATTGAATACTGCTCAGTGTTCCAAACTAATCAATCATCTTCAAGACCTTGGCCTCAGTACCTCTTTGATCAACTGGATCCTCAGTTTCCTCACTCAGAAACCCTAGACAGTTTGGATTGTCAACAACATCTCCTCCAAAATCTCCATCTGCACCACAAGGCTGTGAGCTTAGAACCTGCTCTACTCACTTTACACATGACTGTGAGGCTAAACACAGCTCCAATGCCATACTCAGAAGGGTAGGGAATGGAAGAGGAGGGCAGCGGTAATAGAGGACTCCATAGTTAGGGGGACAGATAGGTGATTTTGTGGATGTGAACAAGAAACAAGGATGGTAGCTTGCCTCCCAGGTGCTGGGGTTCGTGATGATTCTAAGTGTGTCCACAATATCCTGAAACAGGAGTCTGAGCAGCCAGAGGTCATGGTACATATTGGTACCAATGACATAGGTAGAAAAAGGGTCCAGGACCTGAAAGCAGAACGCAGGGAGTTAGGAAGGAAGTTGAGAAGCAGCACCTCAAAGATAGTAATCTCGGGAATGCAACAGTGGGGATAGGAATAGAATGCAGTGGAGGGTAAATGCATGGCTGAGGGATTGAGGCAGGAGGCAGGGATTCAGATTTTTGGATCATTGGGACCTCTTCTGAGGCAGGTGTGACCTCTACAAAAAGGATGGGTTGCACTTGAAGGGGAACCAATATCCTGGTGAAGAAGTTTGCTAATGCTATTGAGGAGGGTATAAACTAGATTTGCAGGGGGGTGGGAACCAAAGTGACCAGGCAGAGGATGGGGAGGTTGGTGCACAAGTAGTGACAGATTGTAGGGAGTTTGTGAGGAAGGATAGATGGATGTTAGAGCAAAGATGCACTCAGCCTGATGGTTTGAGATACGTCTATTTTAATACAAGGAGTATCATAAACAAGGTAGATAATCTTACAGCGTGGGTCAGTACGTGGAACTGTGATGTTGTGGCCATTACGGAGACTTGAATGTCTCAGGAGCAGTACTTTGCTTCAGTATTCACCAGGGAAAAAGTCCTTGGCGGTTGTGGGGATGTCTCGCAGTGGACTGAAAAGCTTGAGCATATAGACATTAAGAAAGAGGATGAGCTGGAATTTTGAAAAGCATTAAGTTGGATAAGTCACTGGGACTGGATGAGATATACCCCAGGCTACTGTGAAGTGAGGGAGCAGATGGCTGAGCCTCCTGTGATAATCTTTGCGTCATCAATAGGGATGGGAAAATACTGGAGGTTTGGAGGGTTGCAAGTGTTGTTTCCTTGTTCAAGAAAGGGGGTAGAGATAACCCAGGAAATTATAGACCAGTGAAATCAGTGGTGGGCAAGTTATTGGAGAAGATCCTGAGAGGTAGGATTTATGAGCATTTGGAGAGACATAATCTGATTAGGGATAGTCAACATGGCTTTGTCAAGGGCAGGTCATGCCTTACAAGCCTGTTTGAATTCTTTGAGGATGTAGGTAGAGCAGTGGATGTAGTGTATATGGATTTCAGTAAAGCATTTGATAATGTTCCCCATGCAAGGCTTCTTCAGAAATCAAGGAGACATGGGATCCAAGGGGACCTTGCTCTGTGGATCCAGAGTTGGCTTGCCAACAGAAGGCAAGGGGTGGTTGTAGATAGTTCGCATTCTGCATGGAGGTCGGTGACCAGTGGTGTTCCACAGGGATCTTTTCTGGGACCCCTCCTCTTTGTGATTTTTATAAATGACCTGGATGAAGAATTAGAAGGGTGAGTTAGTAATTTTGCTGATGAGACAATATTGGGGTGTTGTGGATGGTCTGGAGGGTTGTCAAAGGTTACAGTTGGACATCAATAGGATGTAGAACTGGGCTGAGAAGTGGCAGATGGACTTCAACCTAGATAAGTGTGAAGTGGTTCATCTTGTTAGGTCCAATTTGAAGACAGAATATAATATAAATGGTAAGACTGTTGGCAGTGGGGAGGACCTGAGAGATATTGGGGACCGTGTTGACACAACACTCAAAGCTGCGGTGCAGGTTGACAATGTTGTTAAGAAGGCATATGGTATGTTGATATTCATCAACTGTGGGATTGAATTCAAGAGCTGTGAGGTAATGTTACAGCTACACACTTGGAGTACTGTGTTCAGTTCTGGTTACCTCACTACAGGAAGAATGTGGATACTATAGACAGAATGCAGAGGAGATTTGAAAGGATGTTGCCTGAATTGGAGGCAGTACCTTATGAGAATAGGTTGAGTGAACTTGGCCTTTTCTCCTTAGAGCGACGGAGGATGAGAGGTGACCTGATAGAGGTGTGTAAGATAATGAGGATCATTGATCGTGTGGATAGCCAGAGGCTGTCTCCCAGCGTTGAAATAGCTAACACGAGGGGGCATCATTTTAAGGTGCTTGGAAATAGGTACCAAGGGGATGTCAGGGGTAAGTTGAGTGGTGGGTGCATGGAAAGCACTGTTGGTGATGGTGGTGGAAGTGGATACAATAATGTCTATTAAGAGCCTCTTACATAGCTACATGGAGCTTAGAAAAATAGAGAGCTATGCACTAGGGAAATTCTAGGCAGTTTCTAGGGTATGTTATATGGTCGGTTCAACATTGTGGGCCGAAGGGCCTGTAATGTGCTGTAGATTTCTATGTTCTATGTTCTATATACAGCATAATGGATATGGGTCAGTCCATCAGGGGTACAGCCCTCCCCACCACTGAGCACATCTACATGGAGTGCTGATGCAGGAAAACAGCATCCATCATCAGGAACCCCTATCATCCAAGCCATGATCTTCTCACTGCTCCCATCAGGGAGAAGGTACAGGAGCCTTAGGATCCACACCACCAAATTCAGTAACAGTTATCGCCCCTGAGCCAATGGTCTGTTGAACCAGAGGTCACTTTCACTTGCCCCCTCTATGGACTCATTTTCAAGAACTCTTCATCTCATGCTCTTAATATTTATTGCCTATTTATTTATTTATCTATCTATCTCTCTATCTATTTATTTTCTCTTTTTCTCTTTCTTTTTCTATTTTCATGTTGTTTTTTGGGCACTTTGGGTGGTTAACAGGAATGAAACATAGAAAACATAGAAACATAGAAAATTCCACCACAACAGACAGGAACGGACATTATTTCCTTTTCCTTACATTAATTGTTCAGATAGGTCATCTTATTCCATTTCACCCTTCAGTAGATCCCACAGACACTTCCCCTTCACATAGAAACCCATGATTCGAAGAACCCTCGCTGTTTCACGCTCTTGTTGAACTGCAGTGCATTCTGGTCAATAGGACCATTGGTTAATTGGGGCAGCCACTTATTTGGGACAACTCTTAAGGAATAAAACCTAATCGAGAAAGTAGCTGGGATTCTCTTGGTTTATTTGGGATGTTATGTCACTTAATTGGGACAGGAAACTGTTGCTAAACAGTTTCTAACTAGCGTCAGTCACGTTCATTTACAAGGCTGTTAAACATTAGACTGTGCTTCAAGCGAACAGTTTTTAAAAAAGTGTCGGTTATGTGTGTTTGACATTGAAAAGCAATGATTTCTGTCACTGATGGTTGGCGAGAAATAAGCAGTTAGACAATTCAGAACTGTTCTGTTCACTGTGGTTTCAAACATCCAGGTGTGGAGAAGCCAGAAACAGCTGGGAGTGAAATGAAATGATTTCACTAGTTCAACAAGTTAGGAATGATGAACAATTTGAAGGTATCAACAATCATCTTGGATGTTACAATGAAAATGAAGATTTGAAGAATGCAGTCATCAGCAAAATTGTAGAAAAGCAACCCATTATCTGAACTAGGTGTCCGCTCTGATTTTGTTCATTTATAGTCAAAAGAACACAATGCAGATGAATTCCTCCATTGGTAAGTATTAAGAACTAATACACAGCTTTATAGTACTGTAGCAATACTGGTAATGTTCTAATGTTTATACCTTTTTAACTATTTCCAGGATACTTTGGCTAATGGAGCAGCCATTAATTGGGAGCAAAACGTACTGGTCCTTATGTATCCCAATTAGCTGGAATCCATTGTATTTATTTTTTTATTTTTCAATATGACTTAAAGTATTTTTGTATTGCATTGTACTGCTGCCACAAAACAAATTTTATATTATAATAAACTTGATTCTGATTTTGATGTTAAATTATTCATTCTTACTCATACAGAAACTTAGCTCTTGTCTCCATTTTTCATTCAATTTATCAGTGTAAATTCTTGAGACAGCTTGTTACATTTTGAGATGTCTAATTACATGCTTAGCTAAGTCATTAATGGATTGCACAGAAATGTCAACTTTCTTGCTGCTACTGATGTCACAGTTGACCACAGCTTTCAGACTGTGTGTAAGGGAGATAACAAGTCATAATATTGTAAATTGAAGACCCATTGTGATTTTAGTTTGTTGAATAGTTAGATCATTCATTCCCCTCCCATTAATGCCCTTTCTATGAAATAACATCTACTTTCTGAGCAGAAACATACTGCTCAGTGGCCACTTTATTGAGTACTTTCTCATCACCAAGGAGGAGATACAGGAGCCCAATGGTCCACATTCAAAGATTTAGGAACAGCATCTTCCCCTGGCTTCAGATTTCTGAATGGTCTATGAACCCATGAACACTACCTCGATGTTCTTCTCTTGTAATACATATTTGTTCATTTTTATTGTAACTTGAGTCTCTCCGTTGGTCAGGGTCGATGATAGTTATTGCGTCCGAGTTGTCTATGTGATATGCACACCAGTAGGCAGAGCAGGGCGGTACGATATGGGGAGCAAGCTGATGCCCATGCAGCAGACGACCCTACTTTGTGCATCTGATGAATCCAGTGGAATGGCAGAGACCAGTATAATTCAGCAGCAGCAGCACTGCCGGTGTTGCCAGCCAGTGTTGAACTCAGTGTAGGACTGCCTATGGACTCCAGCTCTGGACCTTTCCTTATGGTTTACTCACAAAACCTTCCCCGTGACTGGGTACAGCCGCAAGGCAGTGGAGGTTTCAGATCAGAGTTTTTTTCTAGATGAACTGCCAACTACGAATGATGAGCCCCATCTGTCTGGAGCAACCGGTTTCAAGGTTCCAATAACCTGCCTTTGACCCTTCTACTGTCAGTAGAAACGACTCTGCCAGGCTTAGTAGCCAAGCCACACGTGAAGGCCTGGAGTTAGAGCTGGTTGTCAGAGGCTATTTGAGATGTACATCATTGGAAGCATTTAATAGGTAGTGGGAACTTATCCCCACTAGCTCTCACAGCTATGACAACCTTAAGGAACCATGGTAATTGTTGTAACATACAGTATTTTTTTATGTTTTATAGTACACAGCTGCCAGAAAGCAACAAATTTCATGACATTTGTCAGTGAAAATAAATCTGATTCTGAAATCTTCTTACTCACAAGCTTGTGAACTAACATATGGAAGAGACGGATGAGAAAAAAAAACACTTGGAGTGATTACACAGGCCTCAAAGGTTAAGGAAAAGAAAAGGCAAACTCTGAAATTAATTATTTTGTCAAATAAATCTTTCAGAGGCTTGTACACAATTTTATTATTATAAAAATTCAAAATGAGATTTATTAAAAAGATACATAGTAACTCAAACAGAATGGCAAATAAGAGACACATGTGCCTTGGAAACTACATTTAAGTCACGTTCAGTGGTTATAGGCCAGAGATACCTTTAAAACTAGCTTATAAAAATGACAACCAAATTATTTGTTCCTGGAATTGCAGCATGATTCCAAACTGAGCATTAACCAAGAAGAGGAACACAATGTCTTACTGCTCTTCTTATAAGAACTAAATTATATGACTACAATTTTATTAACTCTGTTTGCTTTGCTGGCACGTTAGTCATAACTTTACGTTTTGGACTATCTTCCTTTTCCAATCAGTTCAGCAAGGATGTGAAACTTTTGTGTTCTAGTTCATGTTGGAGAAGGTTATAAACATAAGTGAATTGTAACACACACAAAATGTTGGTGGAGAAAGTTCCCTTCTCCAGCTCTATATCCCTTTTGCCAATCACCTTTCCAGCTCTTAGCTTCACCCCACCCCCTCCTGTCTTCTCATATCATTTCGGATTTCCCCCTCCCCCTCCTACTTTCAAATCTCTTACTATCTTTTCTTTCAGTTAGTTCTGACAAAGGGTCTCGGCCCAAAACATTGACAGTGCTTCTCCCTATAGATGCTGCCTGGCCTGCTGCGTTCCACCAGCATTTTGTGTGTGTTGCTTGGATTTCCAGCATCTGCAGATTTCCTCGTGTTTACGAATATAAATGAATTAGTCGATTCAACATTATTGAAGGATGCAAAACGCAGTTCACTTCTTAAGAAGAATGATAGCTTATTTAGAATCTAGGGCCACATGCTTTCTCAGTAGAGGAAGCAAACAAAGGTAATTTAGTCAGCATTTGGAGGAGCACATCCTTGATGTTATGATGTGAAGGTATGTGGACATCTGTAGCCACGAAGTGTACATTCATTTGGATGATTACTGGGGGAGTCCTAATTCCCCTATTTCTCACTCCTTCCTGTCCTGGCCCTGCTGCACATCTCTCTTCAACAGAATGTTGTGGAGTACATAAGAGATGAAATGGAAGAAGGCAAAACACTCCATTTACCCTGTCCCCTTGAGGACAGGTCTCACCCTCCACATACCGATTCATCCAATTCATGATGCCAGGAGCACAGGGCTTGAGGAATGAGAATCTGACCATTCTTAATGTCATCTGATCCCATTCCAGTTAAAGCTGTACCACAGCCTCCTGCTATTTCCCATTCAATTTGTCCTAGAAGAGAGTGGACTTTCAACACACAAAATCACAAACTGTAAGAACTGCTCATTAACAATTGGATAGACATCATTCTAAATTTGAGCAAAATTGTGCAAAAAAATTTCCTAACACAATTGGAAAGGCGTATCCATCTTCAAATATCGCTCATCCCCAGTTACTGAGTTTAATCAGTGTGGTAAATTTTCTTCTGTTTACAGATGTGATTCAACATTCACATGTTCACACAATCTGTTCCAGTTGATGAAAAGAACAAGTGATTAATAACATCACCAGCGTCCAAATAAAAAGTGGTCCTGGATGTCTGGACATTAACGTTATGCAATAGTTTGCTGCTGGAGGTGATTCAGTCTTTAAATGAAGTGGAACCAAATTACTTAACATGGTAATTAGCAATTTCTCTCTCAGTATCAATGAAGTCTTGAATGCCAGAGATCCTCTTGCCTTTGAATGAGTTTTCCAAAGCAATTAGTCATAAGATAATTTTTGTCTCAGTTTTATAATAGGGAGTATAATAGGTAATAATATACAGCTAAAGTCATGTCATCTTCAGATTAGTTGAAAGTTGACAATCTTAAAACTCAATGGGTACAGAATATACAACGAACTACAAGAAAATTAAAGTAGTTTACATGATATGCTATTGTCTATTTTCTGTAATTTATGCATTTTAAATGTTATTGGAATGCTTTAAAACTTGAATTTAAAATGATTCTGTGCCTTTTCTACTCTTCAGTTATTCAAAAGCTGCTTCCATCATGTTAGAATTATAAATTTATTTGGAAACTTTTTTTTGCTTTGTGTGAGATTCTGTTCTAGGAATAGGGATAGTTTTGCCTTTTGTTTAAGACCAAATATCTGTATTAAGCACTTAGTTGATCAATAAAGTGTAGACAAGACACTGTATAGCTTCTCTAAGCAATAAATCAAAATATCACTAAATTACTGCCCTGGTACAGAGTGTTCAGTTTTCAATCCAATCACTGATTCTCTAAAGAGTCCTGTTAATTTAGTAATGACTGCAGAACGGTTTCTTCCAGATTGCTGTGAATGGGTCCCATGCCTGCTTCTATCTAAATTCAATTAGAACTCTTATTAAACACCAAAAAATAGCTTAAATTGCCCAAGAAATATAATGTTAATGTAAAAGTCAAGCAACACACTCGTGATTTCTAGTTCACTCCACTAGAGAGTTAGTGGGAATAGATAGCTGTTATAGTGTAGGAGATTTCCATATGTGTTGTATTCCCACTTGGCAAGGGAAGCATTTTACAACACATATTGTAGAGCATTACAGCAATTATACAACACTTATATACAATACTGTCATGGTGTAGCAAGGGAACCATCACACACGTATATACAACACTGTTATCGTGTAGGTAGCTTCTATAGGTGTTGCATTACAACACTTGGCAAGGGAAGTGTTACAAGTCAGACTTCCAGACCATTACAACCAGTGAATCAAGAACATTACAGTTTATGGTTGACTGGTTTCTTGACAGACTTCTTCAGGATCGGTTTGCCAGTGTCCTGTTTTGCACTCAGCTCTCCTCTTTCCTTGTTCTGCTGCTTCTGCAGGAGCTGTTTCATGAGCATTGCCTCTCTTTTGCTCTCTTTCTTCACCTGTCTAAGCGAACGCTTAATCCTCTTCACCTTCTCGCGCAGATGATTGTTAGCCTTCTCAAGAGATCTCACTTTCTGGGAGAGTTTCCGTACCCGATCTTCCTCCTCATAAAGGGCTTTCTGTACAGTTGAGCATAGGAGCTAAAGAAGACATCAAAGGCATTCATTAGAATGTGGAGCATGAAGATACAGTGACATCTTTTCATTGTAATACTGGTTCAATGAGTTTATACTGTGTGCCAATCAAAGTACTGCATTTTAACAAATAAACTTTCAACATAAATCTACTACACTGTCACCATTTGTAACACAATCACAAACAAGAGAAAATCTGCAGATGCTGGAAATTCAAGCAACACACACAAAATGCTGGAGAAACTCAGCAGACCAGGCAGCATCTATGGAAAAAAGTACAGTTGATGTTTTGGGCTGCAATCCTTTGGCAGGACTGGAGAAAGAAAGCTGAGGAGTAGATTTAGTAGGGGGAAGGGGAGAGAGAAACACCACATGATAGGTGAAACCTGAAGGGGCAGGGATGAAATAGAATTTGACTGGTGGAAGACATACAGGGCTGGCAAACGGGGAATCTGACGGAAGAGGAGGAGGTATAAGTCCAGGTAGCTGTGAGAGTCCGTGGGTTTGTAATAGACACCAGTGGATAAACTGCTTCCAGAGATCGAGACAGTGAGATGGAGAAAGGGGAGGGAAATGTCAGAAATGGACCAGGCAAATTTGAGGGAAGGATGGGTGCCCCTACACCTCCTCCCTCACCACCATTCAGGGCCCCAAACAATCCTTTCAGGTGAGGCAACACTTCACCTGTGAGTCTGTAGGGGTTCCAGTGCTCCTGGTGTGGCCCCTTGTATATTGGTAGGACCTAACATAGATTGGGAGACTGCTTCACTGAGCACCTACACTCCATCCACCAGAAAGAAGCAGGATCTCCCAGTGGCCACCCATTTTAATTCCACTTCCCATACTGTCGTGATGAGGCCACACTTAGGTTGAAGGAACAACACCTTTGGGTAGCCTCCAACCTGATGGCATGAATATTGATTTCTCAAACTTCCAGTAATGTCCCCCCTTTCACCATTCCCCATCCCCTTTTCCCTCTCTCACCTTATCTCGCCCATGGCCTCCCTCAGGTGCTCCAACCCCTCCTTCTTTCTTCTGCAACCTTCTGTCCTCTCCTATCAGATTCCCATTTCTCCAGCCTGTATCTCTTTCACCAATCAACTTCCCAGCTCAATACTTCATCCCTCTCCCTTCAGGTTTCACCTATCACCTTATGTTTCCTCTCTCCCCTCCCCCCACCTCTTCTCCTCAGCTTTTTTTCTCCAGTCCTGCTGAAGGGTTTTGGCCCGAAACGTCGACTGTACTTTTTCCACAGATACTGCCTGGCCTGAGAAGTTCTTCCAGCATTTTGTGTGTACCACCTGTAATACTCTGCAATCCTGTGTGTTAGAAGCTTCAGGAGCCTGAAGACACACACTCAACATTTTAGAAAAAGCTTCTTCCCCTCTACCATCAGATTTCTGAACAGCCCATGAACCCAGGAGCACTGCCTCACTATTTTACTCTCCTTTGCACTTTATTTAAATATTTCTTATGTAACTTAGTATTTTTATGTATTGCACTGTACTACTGCCACAAAACAACAAATGTCACCACGTACAAAACTATGAGCAGTATAGAGAAGGAAAATGTTGTACGGGGCAGGGTTTCAGATCCCTGGATCATCGGAGCCTCTTTTGGGGGGAGGTACAACCTGTACAAAAAGGATGGGTTACACCTGAGCACAAATGGATCCAATATCCCAGCAGGCAGGTTTAATAGGGCTGCTTGCAAGGGTTTAAACTAATTTGGCAAGGGGGATGGGAACCAGAGTGATAAGGCTGAGGAAGGGGAAACAGAAATAAATCAAAGACAGCATGTAACAGAGATGAAAGAAAGGACAGGCAGGAGATGAGGCATAATCACGGCCAGTGGGATGAGTTATAGGGCAATAGAGGCGTGGTGCAGTTAAAACAGAAAGCAACAAATACTGAACTAAAAGTGTTATATTTGAATGCACGCAGCCCAAGAAATAAAATGGACGATCTTGAAAGTCAGTTAAAGATTGACAAGTATGACGTTGTGGCCATCTCTGAAACTTGGCTAAAGGTTGGCTGCCATTGGGAGCTGAATGTCCAAGGATAGATGGTGTATTGGAAAGATAGGTTAGTAGGCAGAGGGGGTGGTGTGGCCCTGTGTATAAGAAATAATATTAAACCATTAGAAAGGGATGGCATAGGATCAGAGGTGTAGAGTCTCTATGGGTTGAGTTAAGAATTAGCAAGGGTAAAAGGACCTTAATGGCAGTTGTATAAATGCCTCCAAACAGCAGCCGGGATGTGGATTACAAATTACAACAGGAGATAGAAAAGGCGTGTCAGAAGGGCAATGTCATGATATTCGTTGGGGAGTTTAACATGAAAGTGGATTGGGAAAATCAGGCCAGTACTGGACCTCAAGAGAGAGAATTTGTAGAATGTCTAAGGGATAGCTTTTTAGTACGTGGAAGCCATAGAAAGGGTGCAGAGGAGATTTACAAGGATGTTGCCTGGATTGGGGAGCATCTCTTATAAGAATAGGTAGCGTGAACTCGGCCTTTTCTCCTTGGAACAAAGGAGGATGCGAGGTGACCTGATAGAGGTGTACAAGATGATGAGAGACATTGATCGTGTGGATAGTCAGAGGTTTTTTCTTCAGGGCTGAAATGGTTGCCACAAGAGGACACAGGTTTAAGGTGCTGGGGAGTAGGTACAGAGGAGAGGTCAGGGGTGAGTTTTTACTCAGAGAGTGGTGAGTGGGTGGAATGGGCTGCTGGCAATAGTGGTGGAGGCGGATATGATAGGGTCTTTTAAGAGATTTTTGGATAGGTAGATGGAGCTTAGAAAAATAGAGGGCTATGGGTAAGCCTAGTAATTTCTGAGATAGGGACATGTTCAGCACAACTTTGTGGACCGAAGGGCCTGTATTGTGCTGTAGGCTTTCTATGTTTCTATGTAACAGCTTGTTGTTGAGCCCATTAGGGGATCGGCTGTGCTGGATTGGGTGCTGTGCAATGATCCGGAAGTGATAAGAGAGCTTAAGGTTAAGAAACCCTTAGGGAACAGTGTTCACAATATGTTTGAATTCACTTTGAAATTTAAGAAGGAGAAACTAAATTTCTATGTTTTGGTATTTCAATGGAATAAAAGAAATTACAATAGCATGAGAGAGGAACTGGCCAAAGTTGACTGAAAAGGGACACTAGCAGGAAGGACAACAGAGCAGCGATGGCTGGAGTTTCTGTGAAAAACGAGGGAAGTGTAAGACAGATATATTCCAAATAAAAAGAAATTTTCAAAAGGAAGAAGGACACAATCGTGGCCGACAAGTGAGTTCAGAGCCAAAGTAAAAGCAAAAGAGAGGGCCTGCAAGAAAGCCAGAGCTAGTGGGAAGATAAAGGATTAGGAAGCTTTTAAAGACTTGCAGAAGGAAACTAAAAACGTCTTTAGGAAAGAAAGGATGAATTATGAAAGGAAGCTGGTAACTACTATCAAAGAAGATACTGAAAAATTTTTTTAAGTGTATAAAAGGTAAAAAGAGAGTTGAGGATAGATAAGGACCAATAGAAAATGATGCTGGAGATATTGTAATGAGAGATGCCGAGATGGTAGAGGAACTGAATGCGTATTTTGCATCAGTCTTCACAGTGGAAGGCATCAGCAGTATGCCAGACATTCAAGAGTGTCAGGGAAGTGAAGTTTGTGCAGTGAAAATTATGAATGAGAGGGTGCTCAGGAAGCTTAATAGTCTGAAGGTGGATAAATCTCCTGGACTTGATGGAATGCACCTTTGGGTTCTGAAAAAAGTAGCTGGAGAGACTGCGGAGGCATTAAAAATTATTTTTCAAGAATCGATAGATTCTGGCATTGTACCAGATGATTGGAAAACTGCAAATGTTTCTCCACTATTTAAGAAGGGTAGGAAGCAGCAGAAAGGAAACTATAGACCTGTTAGCCTGATATCAGTGGTTGGGAAGTTGTTGGAATCGATTGCTAGGGATGAGTTTATGGAGTACCTGGAGACACATGACAAGACAGGCCAAGGCCAGCATTTTCCTGAAAGGAAAATCCTGCCTGACTAACCTACTGCAATTTTTTGAGGAAATTACAAGCAGGGTAGACAAAGGAGATCCAGTAGATGTGGTGTACTTCAATTTTCAGAAGGCCTTTGACAAGGTGCCGCACTTGAGGCTGCTTAGCAAGATAAGAGCCCGTGGAATTACAGGGAAGTTACTAACATGGGTGGAGTACTGGTTGATCGGCAGAAAGCAGAGAATAGGAATAAAGGGATCCTATTCTGGCTGGCTACCAGTTACCAGTGGAGTTCCACAGGGGTTGGTGTTGGGACCATTGCTTTTTACAATGTCTGTCAATGATTTGGACAATGGGATTAATGGATTTGTGGCTACATTTGCCGATGATACAAAGATAGGTGGAGGAGCGGGTAGTATTGAGGAAACAGAGAGCCTGCAGAGAGACTTAGATAGTTTAGGGAAATTGGCAAATGAACACAATGTTGGAAAGTGTGTGGTCATGCACTTTGGTGGAAGAAATAAATGGGAGACTATTATTTAGATGGGGAGAGAATTCAAAATGCAGAGATGAAAAGGGACTTGGGATTCCTTGTGCAGGATACCCTGAAGGTTAACCTCCAGTTTGAGTCAGTGGTGAAGAAGGCAAATGTAATGTTGACATTCATTTCTAGAGCTATAGAATATAGACAATGGACAATAGACAATAGGTGCAGAAGTAGACCATTCCGCCCTTAGAGCCTGCACCGCCATTCTGAGATCATGGCTGATCATCTACTATCAATACCCGGTTCCTGCCTTGTCCCCATATCCCTTGATTCCCCTATCCATAAGATACCTATCTAGCTCCTTCTTGAAAGCATCCAGAGAATTGGCCTCCACTACCTTCCGAGGCAGTGCATTCCAGACTCCCACAACTCTCTGGGAGAAGAAGTTTTTCCTTAACTCTGTCCTAAATGACCTACTCCTTATTCTCAAACCATGCCCTCTGGTACTGGACTCTCCCAGCATCTGGAACATATTTCCTGCCTCTATCTTGTCCAATCCCTTAATAATCTTATATGTTTCAATCAGATCCCCTCTCAATCTCAAGAGCAGGGATGTGATGTTGAGGCTCTGTAAGGCTCTCGTGAGACCACACTTGGAGTATTGTGTGCAGTTTTAGGCCCCTTATTTTAGAAAGGATATACTGATATTGGAGAGGGTTCAGAGAAGATTCACAAGAATGATTTCAGGGTTATCGTATGAGATTCACAAGAATGATTTCAGGGTTACTGTATGAGGAACGTCTGGCAGCTCTTGCGCTGTATTCCCTGGAGTTCAGGAGAATGAGGGGGGATCTCATAGAAACATTCCAAATGGTAAAAGGCCTGAACAGATTAGACATGGCAAAGTTATTTCCCATGGTAGGGGAGTCTAGGGCAAGAGGGCACAACTTCAGGATAGAAGGACGTCCATTTAGAACAGGGATGCAGAGAAATTGCTTTAGTCAAAGGGTGGTAAATCTGTGGAATTTGTTGCCAGGAGCAGTTGTGGCTAAGTCATTGGGTGAATTTAAGGCAAAGATAGATAGGTTCTTGATTAGCCAGGGCATCAAAGGGTATGTGGAGAAGGCAGAGGAATGGGAATGACTGGAAGAATTGGATCAGCCCATGATTGAATGAGGAGCAGACTCGATGGGCTGATACTACTCCTATATCTTATGGTCTTATGGTCTAAATGGAAGCCAGCTTTTTCCACTGAGGTTGGGTGCGACTACAACTAGGTCATGGGTTAAGGGTGAAAGGTGAAAAGTTTAAGGGGAGCATGAGATTAAACATCTTCACATACAGGGTTGTGAGCGTATGGAATGAGCTGCCATCGTAAGTGATGCAGGTGAGCTTGATTTCAATGTTTAAAAGAAGTTTGGATAGATACATGGATGGTAGGGGTTTGGAGGACTATGGTCCAGGTGGAGTTTGACCAGAGGGAGCAGTTTAAATGGTTCAGCATGGTCTAGATGGGCTGAAGGCCTTGTTTCTGTGCTGTACTTTTCTATGACTCTGTGACACCAATGGAAGCCCTCCATTGGTCAGGGTTTGTCCATGGACGCTGTGTCTACGTTTCAGTCGATACTTGCATTTCAGTATGCAAGCTGGGACAGTACGATACAGAAAGCAAGTTTTTGCCCCTGTAGCAGGCTCCCTCTCCCCACACAGGTGCTGAATCCAAAGGAACAGCAGAGACTGTTATATTTTGCACCAGCAGCATCGCAGGAGTTGCCAGTCAGCGTTGCCTTAGTGACTTTAGTGCAGGGCATTTCTACAGGGTTTACTCCTGAAGCCTTCCCCATGAATGGGTACCACCACAAAGCAGTGGAGGTTTGAGATCAGAGTTTTCCTTCTCCTACCAACCACGAATGACATGCCCCATCTGCCTGGATCAACTGGTTTTAAGGCGCCTGTAACCCACAATTGACCCTTCTCCTGTTAGTAGAAATAGTTCCAATGGGTTTAGTAGCTAAGCCACATGTGCAGGGCAGGAGCTGGACTTTGTTGTCAGAGGCTATTTGAGGCACATGCTATTGGGAGCATTTTATATGTAGTAGGAGGTTATCCTCACTACCACTCCTCGGCTGTGACAAGCTTAAGGAACTATGACATACGTCAGTGATAATCACTCATATTGCTTCAGGCAACCAGATGCCTGACTTGTGGGAAAAAAAATATCATTATGCTAGAGTACCCAAAGCATACTATTGGGAAATGCACACATGCAGAAGCTGAGCTTGGATGAAACAGAGTGTCCTTTCTTTTCCCATATAAACACACTGAACACACCACACTTCAAAGGCATGGAAACCTCTATGGGTTAGCAGCCATATGCTGGTGTTTACATAACTATGATCCACAGCTTACTGGCACAGAGCACTGGTTAGCCTCTTCCTGCTTGTTGTAAACATTTGTAATTCTCTCCCTCAGAGAAATGTGGATGTTGGGTTATTGAGGATGTTTAAGGCTGACGGCAATAGAGTTTTGTGTTCAGAATAACTGGATATTGTAACCAAGTGCAAAGGCAGACAGTATGCACAAAGTCTTATTGTTCAGGCGACAAAATGTTCCAAGTTTGGTTTCTGTTTCAAATGTTTATTTTCAGCTAAATCCATCCTATTCTTTTAGCATAGGATGGATCCTAAACATCCTTAAGCAACCATTCAAAACAGCTGTAGAAGAACACCTCAATGAAAATGAAACAACACCTATTTGGGACAGATTTAAACAAACTATACAGCAATCAGCAGAGGAGATCATCCCAGTACAAGAAATCCAACACCACCAAGGGGTGGATAACCCAAGAAATTCTAGATCTGATGGAACAAAGAAGGTTAGTGAAGAATAATGAAGTTGAATACAGAGAGCTAGACAGACAGACCAGACAATCGTGCAATGTTGCAAAGGAAGAATGGTTGAAACAAACATACAATAAAGTAGAAGGCCATATTACCAACAACAAAGAAATGCACAAGAAAATTAAGGAAATTACTGGAATTAAGAAAACCCCCTCCACAGGATGCATAAGATCAGCAGACGGATCCATACTAACAGATCCAAATAAAGTATGTGAGAGGTGGATTCAGTACATAGAGCAGCTTTTTGAAGATAATAGAGGGATTGTGGTAAACTATGTATACCTGTCTGGACACGCCCCTCTGCTGACTGCTCCTGTGGCTCCTCCCACAGACCCCTGTATAAAGGCGATTGGGGCACTGCTCCTCCCTCAGTCTCTGAGATGTCGTGCTTCCTTTTTGCTGCTAATAAAAGCCCATCATTCACTTCCTGTCTCCGAGAGTTATTGATGGTGCATCAATTTTATTAGCAGCAATTTTAAAACATGGAGAGCATTTTACGACCCAACAGATTGAATCTCGACCCACAATCCCAGGAAGCCGGCGTCGCTTTCGAACTCTGGCTAGCATGCTTTGAATCGTACCTGGAGGAGATGCATGTGACCGATCCTGACACGATGCACAGGGTTCTCCTCTCCAGAGTCAGTGCAAGGGTCTACTCCATGATCAGGGACCAAACGCACTACCGGGGTGCGATGGATGCCCTCAAAAGACAGTACCTGCGGCCGGTGAACACCGTCTACGTAAGACATCACTTAGCGACACGGCGGCAGCGGGCCGGAGAGTCGAGCGCTGAGTTTGCCTGGGCCCTACAGACACTCATGCAGGCCTGCGATTGCAGGGGACTGACGGTAGAACAGCATGCGGAGCTGCTAGTAAGAGACGCCTTCGTTACGGGGATCAGGTCAGTGTACGTGCGCCAGTGGCTGCTGGAACACGCCGATCTTACCTTACATTCGGCGATGGAGCTGGCCGACACGCTGGAGGCCACTCTGCACAACGCTGACGCTGTCCAAGCGCGCGATCTCCCGCCGGCCTCGTGGGTGCTGCAGACCCCACAACCCGCCGGCGAACCGACCTCAGCTGCTGCCAGTCGCGAGTCCATGAAGTCCCCGCAACCCGCCGGCGAATCGACCTCGGCTGCTGCCAGTCGCGAGTCCGTGAAGTCCCCGCAACCCGTCAGTGAATCGACCTCAGCTGCTGCCAGTCACGAGTCCGTGAAGTCCCCGCAACCCGTCGGTGAACCGACCTCGGCTGCTGCCAGTCGCGAGTCCGTGAAGTCCCCGCAACCCGTCAGTGAATCGACCTCAGCTGCTGCCAGTCACGAGTCCGTGAAGTCCCCGCAACCCGTCGGTGAACCGACCTCGGCTGCTGCCAGTCGCGAGTCCGTGAAGTCCCCGCAACCCGCTGGTGAGTCGACCTCGGCTGCTGCCAGTCGCGAGTCCACGCAGTGTTACTTCTGCGGACTCGAAAAGCACCCCCGACAATGCTGCCCGGCCCGAGAAGCTACCTGCTCCAGCTGCGGAAAGAAGGGCCACTTTGCCAAGGCCTGTAAGTCCAAACCACGAGCGGGGTCGAGCAGCGTCGCGTGCGAGACATGGGGGTCGCCATCTTGGTCACCGCCATCTTGCCTGCCCACCGCGTGCGAGGCATGGGGGTGACCATCTTTGTCGGCGCCACCTCGCCCTGCCCCCGACCCACGGGTGCTTACCGGTCACCAAGATGGCGATGCAACTCTGGCCTCCGTGACCCTCGACCAAAGCGCTCCACACCAGCTCGCAAGGTCAATGATGGACATCCTGCTGGAGGGGCACAGGACTAGCTGCCTGTTTGACATGGGCAGCACTGAGAGTTTTATTCACTCGGACACAGTGCAACGCTGCGGACTCGTGACATGGCCGGTAAGCCAGAGTGTCACCATGGCTTCTGGATCGGATTCCACAGACATCCGGGGGGGGTTGTGTAGCTACATTGGTGGTGCAGGGCACAGAATATCGGGACTTTGCGTTACTGGTCATGCCTCAACTGTGTGTCCCTGTGCTATTGGGGCTCGACTTCCAGAGCCGCCTGAAAGGTGTGACAATGGAGTATGACGGGCCCCTCCCACCAATCACTGTCACAAATCCCCAGTTCTGTAGGAATTCATCACATACCCCGCTACTGACCACACACACATACCGACCTGCACATCCCACCCAGCACCATGCCAACAGCCGCGCTACAGACACCACTTGCAGCCTCTCCATCCTCAAGATCCCTCCCCCACCGCTGTTTGCCAACCTGACCCCCGACTGTACACCTGTGGCAACTAAAAGCAGGAGGTACAGCGCAGGGGACAGGGCCTTCATTCAGTCAGAGGTGCAGCGGCTGCTCAGGGAGGGGATCATTGAGCCAAGCACAAGTCCTTGGAGGGCCCAGGTGGTTGTTGTTCGGACCGGGCAGAAAAATAGGATGGTCGTGGACTATAGTCAAACCATCAATAGGTTCACGCAGCTTGATGCGTACCCCCTACCCCGCATCGCGGATATGGTCAACCAGATAGCTCAGTACAAAGTGTACTCGACCATAGACCTAAAATCCGCTTACCATCAGCTCCCCATCCACCCGGTGGACCGTCCCTACACTGCCTTCGAGGCGGGCGGCAGGCTCTATCACTTCCTGCGCGTCCCCTTCGGTGTCACGAATGGTGTCTCTGTCTTCCAGAGGGAAATGGACCGGATGGTGGACCAGTGCCAACTGAAGACCACGTTCCCATATCTGGATAACATCACCATCTGTGGTCACGACTGGCAGGATCACGATTTCCAACCTCCAACGATTTTTCCAAGCGGCCAAAGCTCTTAACCTCACCTATAACAGGGACAAGTGTGTTTTTGGAACCACCCGACTTGCTATCCTTGGGTATGTCGTGGATAACGGAGTCATTGGCCCTGACCCCGACCGTATGTGCCCCCTGTTGGAACTCCCTCTTCCCACCACCCTCAGAGCCGTCAAACGGTGCCTGGGCTTCTTTTCCTATTATGCCCAATGGGTCCCCCATTATGCAGACAAGGCCCGCTCCCTGGTCAAGTCCACCACATTTCCCCTCTCAGTCGAGGCCTGCGTGGCCTTCAGCCGCATTAAAGGGGACATTGCCAAAGCAACGATGCATGCAGTGGACGAGACCATTCCCTTCCAAGTAGAGAGTGACGCCTCTGACTTCGCGCTGGCTGCTACCCTCAATCAGGTAGGAAGGCCGGTAGCATTCTTCTCTCGTACCCTTCAAGGCCCTGAAATTCGGCACTCTGCGGTGGAGAAAGAAGCCCAGGCCATAGTGGAAGCTATTAGGCACTGGAGGCACTATCTCGCTGGCAAAAGGTTCACCTTGCTGACCAACCAGCGCTCAGTTGCGTTCATGTTTAGCAACCAACAGCAGGGCAAAATCAAAAATGATAAAATTTTGAGGTGGTGAATCGAACCTACAACTATGACATCCTGTACTGGCCTGGAAGGCTCAATGAGCCCCCTGATGCCCTATCCTGGGGAACATGTGCCAGTGCGCAGCTCGACCGGCTATACACCCTCCTTGCAGATCTTTGCCACCCGGGGGTCACCCGGCTTTTCCATTTCATGAAAGCCCGGAACCTGCCTTACTCCCTTGAGGAAATCAGGATGATGACCAGGGACTGCCAAGTCTGCGCTGAGTGCAAACCGCACTTCTACCATCCTGAAAAGTCACAACTTATCAAGGCCACCCGCCCCTTTGAGCGACTGAGTGTCGACTTTAATGGCCCCCTTCCCTCCACCAACCACAATGTGTACTTTCTTAACATAATCGACGAGTACTCGCGGTTCCCCTTTGCCATCCCCTGCCCCGATACCACTGCCAAGTCTGTCATAAAAGCCCTGCGGCAGCTCTTCACTCTGTTCGGATATCCCTGCTATATCCACAGTGATAAAGGGTCCTCCTTTATGAGTGACGAGCTGCGCCAATACCTGCTGGCTAGGGGTATTGCTACTAGTAGGACCATGAGCTATAATCCCTGGGGAAATGGACAGGTGGAGAGGGAGAATGCCATGGTGTGGAAGGCCACACTCTTAGCCCTTAGGTCAAAGGGATTGCCTGTCTCTCGCTGACAGGAGGTCCTCCCCGAGGCACTCCACTCCATCCGCTCCCTGTTATGCACGTCCACCAATGCCACCCCTCATGAGCGACTCTTTTCTTTTCCCAGGAAGTCGGCCACCGGGAGGGACCACCCTACTGGCTTGGCTGACGTCCCCAGGGCCAGTGCTGCTCTGGAAACATGCGAGGAGCAATAAATACTCCCCGCTGGTCAAGAGGGTTCACCTACTTCATGCGAAACCCCAGTATGCCTACGTGGTCTTACCTGATGGGCGGGAGGACACGGTCTCCGTCCGCGACCTGGCGCCCGCAGGAGCACCAGACCCTTACCCCGAACACTCCACGGTGACTATGAACCCTGTACCCACCGATGTATATACCCACGAGACACCGCGCACACCAAGCCCTACACAGACACCTCACGACACTCCCATACTGGGTGCCACACACACGCATGAGGGATTACTGACGCCTAACGGGCTGGCACCTCAAGTCAGGCCGGAACCAGCACAACCACCGTCACCGGTGCTACGTAGATCGCAGCGACAGACTCGACCGCCTGATAGACTTAACCTGTAAATATACTTGTAAGAAACTTCGCCCCGTGGGGACTCTCTTTTAAAACAAAGGGAGGGGGGGTGAATGTGGTAAACTATGTATACCTGTCTGGACATGCCCCTCTGCTGACTGCTCCTGTGGCTCCTCCCACAGATCCCTGTATAAAGGGGATTGGGGCACTACTCCTCCCTCAGTCTCTGAGATGTCGTGCTTCCTTTTTACTGCTAATAAAAGCCTATCGTTCACTTCCTGTCTCTGAAAGTTATTGATGGTGCATCAGGGATACCCCCAGATTTAAACACCCTAATTCTGGCCCAGCTATTAGCAAAGAAGAAATAACTAAAGCAATGAAAAGCATGAAACATGGAAACACCACTGGACCTGATGAAATTTTAGTGGAAATGATACAAGCCCTAGAAGATCTGGGCATAGATATTCTTTTGAACTGTTTAATGGCATATATGAGTCTGGTGTATTGCCTGACGATCTCTTGAAATCAGTATTTATAACTCTGTCAAAAATTCCTGGAACTATTGACTGCAAAAATTATAGAACAATCATCCTTATGAGTCACATAATAAAGATTTTGTTGAGAATTGTTCTGAGTTGAATTAAAAACAAGTTAAGGCCAGAAACTTCTAAACTGCAATATGGGTTTATTGAGGATAGAGGAACTACGAACGCAATTTTCATACTACGAATACTTTCAGAAGGGGCAATTGAATATCAAAATGATGTCTTTTTATGTTTTATTGATTTCACTAAAGCATTCGACAAAGTGCAACATGAAAAATTATTTCAAATTCTTGCTAAACAAAACATTGACAGAAGGGACCAGCAACTGCTCAATACTTATATTGCAACCAAATGATGGCAGTAAAAATTGATGATAATATAAGCAGTTGGACTAAAATTCAAAGAGGAGTTAGACAAGGATGCGTTGCCTCACCAGAATTATTTAATATCTATAGTGAAATGATTCTCAGAGAAATAGAAGACCTAGATGGGATAAAAATTGGAGGTGTTAACATCAACAATATAAGATATGTAGACGATACCACCCTAATAGCAAGTGCTGCAGAAGACCTACAAATCCTCCTAGACAAAATAGTACAAACAAGTGCAGATTTTGGTCTAACCATCAACCGTAAAAAAACCAGATGTATGTTAATATCAAAACAGCAGGATACTCCCAACTGCCAATTGTGCATCAGTAACCAAGAGATTGAACAAAAGACCAGCTTTAATTACTTTGGTAGCTTTATACCATAAGATGCTAGAAGTAGAAATAAAAAGAAGAATTGCCATTGCCAAAACCAACTTCCAAAAAATGAAACCCATTTTTACCAACAGACACATTTCTATGACAACAAGGCTTAGGCTACTAAAATGTTACATCTGGTCTATCTTGCTGTCTGCTTCCAAAACATGGACTGTAACACCAGAACTCCAAAGAAACTTAGAAACAACAGAAATGTGGTTTCTTAGAAGAATGCTGAAAATATCATATAGAGATAGGGTAACTAATGAGACAGAACTCCAATGTGCCCATACAGAAAGATCTTTAATGAGAACATTAAATGAAAGGAAACTTAAATTCCTGGGCCATGTCATCAGAAAGGGAGAAATAGAATACCTTACCTTACAAGGCCATATGGCTGGGAAGCACGGAAGAGGAAAGCAAAGAAGAAAATATATGGACACTGTGAAAGTACTAACAGATCTAAGTGTGTGAGATATCATTGACGATGTGGAGATCCATGATCGCCCAAATGTGTAACGTGCAAGGCACATGAAGAAGAAGAGGAAGATACTTATATGAATACTATTGCCCAGCATAAACCAAAGGGTCTTGAAATCCTTCTATACTGTAAAAGAGTGCAACTGAAACTTGTGCATTGAAGTAGACCATCAAGCTTTGATGTAATAGAGAGGTCTTTTCCTTTGAACTGACCAACATAGAGGAACTTCAGAGGGTCCAGAACCACAGATCACATGATTGAGTGGTAATCACTGTGGGAAATACTAGGGTGGATCAGGGCAAGAAAGGTAATTTCCTTGATGGTGTGTCTGAAGTGTGGTTGTATAGTGATGTAGTGGTAGAAGGGGTAGGGCGTGGTTTTGCACGATACACCCCTGGATGGTACAGGGTGCCACCATGCATTTGTGCATTATATGCATGGAGGATCCAGAGTCAAAATGGCACATTTCAGTTTTCTGGTAATTTTTTTAAAAGAGATTTTTTTAAAAATAGCTTTATTTGTCTCATTTACATTAAAACATACAGTGAAATACATTGTTTGTGTCAAATGAACAACGCAGTCTGAAGATGGGATGGCCTGCAAGTGTCACTACACATCGGGCACCAATACGCATGCCCCCAACTCACTGATCCTAAGAGTACATCTTTGGAATATGAGAAAGAACCGAGCATCCAGGGAAACCCTGTGGTCAGGGAAAACTGTACAATCTCCTTATAGACAATGGCGGAAATCAGACCCTGACTGGTGATTACTGGCACTGTAAATCAATTGTGGTAACTGTTACTCTGCCGCACCCAGATTGCCTGCATGGATCACATAAACGTTGCGTTACACTACATAATTTATTGGCCTAAATATATTTATCAATGTATATATCATCCATTCAGTTAGTAGTTCTATTCTTCCATATCACAAGTGATTCAAATCACCCACTGCTGTTTAATACTCAGATTTAACTCTTCCTTTGAATGATTCGGTACTTTTCTACAAGCCTGCTTCCTACCCGCAACCCACCCTCAAACATCCTGTACCCCTGAACAATAAACACATCATATTGAAAAGACTGTCAAAGTCGAGTTCATTGTCATGTGCACAGGTGTAATGAAAAACTTACCTGCAATGGCATCACAGACAGGTAACATCATACAATCAGCATTCACAAGGTAAGCTTAAATCAAACACAACTTTACCAGAAAGGACATTATTGCAACAGAAAAGAAATAAGATCTACTTTAGTGCAAAGTGTTTAAAGTAGTCATAGTGTAGCAAAACAAGTGATTGAATTAGAGTGGTTAGAGTGCGCCCCACATCTGAGGAAAGATGGCTGGCAGTTCATCGAAGAATGATCCCAGGAATGAATGGCTTAGTATTTGAGGAGTAGTTAATGTCACAGGGCTTGTCCTCAATGGAGATGAAGGGAAATCTCACTGAAACCTATTAGACCTTGAAAGGCTGGGCAGAGTAGATGTGGTGAGAATTTATCTGAGGGCAGAGCCTCTGAATAAAGAGATGTACATGACCATTAAAACTGATATGAGGAAGAATACCTTGAGGGTGGTGAATCTGGAATTCAGAGTTCCGAGGAGGCTAAGTTATTGGGTCTATTTAAGGCAAAGGTTATTAGATTCTTGAAGAGTTAGAGGGGAAAAGTGGGAGAAAGTGGTTGAAAATTAATCAGCCATGATTGAATGGCACAGCAGACAGTGCCCTAACACTGCTCCTAAGTGTTCTGGTCTTATGTACTGGGAACCTGAAAAATCAATTTAGTTCCTGTTTTGTACTTAATGAATTCCATTGTCCAGTATTTCTAATAAGAGATTTAATCGTTGCTATTTTTTGAGAATGATTGAGTCGTGCTAATTTCTAACGTAAGATTCTACCTACCCTCAGTAGATTTTTTCTAGTTAATTCAGTTTTCCACCTTAGATTACAGATCACAACCTCTTAAATGAATGTTTCAAAGATATTTGAGTGTCCTGAAGGGATTCTGGGAGATGGTGACAAGTGTTACATCATCTACAAAAAGCAACGCTTCACACTTTAAAAATCTGCAGAGCTTCTTTGGGCCAATCCTTGTCCTGCTGATGGTATAGATATATCACTGCATTTTGCATTGCATTCGCTATACAAAGATGTCCCATAGTTCTGCTCTCTGGATATTGTCTTCTTTGCACAGTATACTCCAGGGTTCCACATCTGTACATATAAAACAAAAACCTATCGAATATTGAAAGGTCTAAATTTAGTGGATGTGGAGATGATGTTTTCTATAGTGGATGAGTCTAGGACCAGAGGGGAGAGCCTTCAGATGGAGGGACGTCCATTTAGAACAGAGATGAGAATGACAACACACACAAAATGCTGGTGGAACACAGCAGGTCAGGCAGCATCTATAGTGAGAAGCGCTGTCGACGTTTCAGGCCGAGACCCTTCGTCAGGACTAGATGATGAGAATTATTTTGTTTAGCCTGAGGGTGTTGAATCTGTGGAATTCATTGCATCAGTGGTTGTCGATGCCAAAACATTGAGTATATTTAGAACTGAGATTGATAGTTTCTTAGTTAGTCAGGGTGTCAAAGGTTAAGGGGGGCAGGAGAAGGAGGTTGAGAGGGATAATAAATCAGCCATGCTGGTCAGGTAGTAATGGGGAACAAAGAAACTGCAGATGAACTTAATGGGTATTTTGCATTTGCCTTCAGTATGGAAGACTCCAGCAGTGTGCCAGAGGTCCATGAGTGTCAGGGAGCAGGAGTGAGTACTATTGTTACTACAAAGGAAAAAATGCTAGGCAAACTCAAAGTTCTTAAGGTGGATAAGTCATCTGGACAAGATGGACTACATCCCAGAATCCTGACGGAGGTTGCTGAAGAGATAATGAATGCTTTGGTCATGATTTTTCAAGAATCACTTGATTCTAGTATGGTCCCGGAGGACTGGATGATTGCAGTTGTCACTCCACTCTTTAAGAAGGGAGGAAGGCAAAAGAAAGGAAATCATAGGCTTGCTAGCCTAATCTCAGTGTTTGGGAAAGTGTTGGAGTCTGTTATTAAGGATGAGTTTTCAGGGTACTTGGAGACTAATGATAAAATAAGTCAAAGTCTCATGGTTTCTGTAAAGGGAAATCGTGCCTGACAAATCTGTTAAAGTTCATCGAGGAAATAACATTCAGGGTAGACAAAGAGGCAGTGGATGTCATTTACTTGGATTTTCAGAAAGCATCTGATAAGGTGCCAGACCTACGGCCGCTTAACAAGATAAATCCGACGGTGTTACAGAAAGGATACTGGCGTGGATAGAGGAGTGGCTGACAGGCAGGAGGCAGGGAGTGGGAATAAAGGGGGCCTTTTCTGGTTGGCTGCCAATGACTAGTGGTGTTGCTCAAGGGTCAATATTGGGATCGCTACTTTTCACATTATTTGTCAATGATTTAGGTAGTGGAATTGATGACTTTGTGGCAAAGTTTACAAAAGATATGAAGATAGATGGAGGGGTAGGTAATACTTCGGAATCAATGGAATTGCAGCAGGGCTTAGACAAATTGGAAGAATGGGCAAAAAAGTGGCAGATGGAATACAGTGTTGGAAAATGTATGATAATGTATTTTGGTAAAAGGAACAATAGGGCAGACTATTATCTAAATGGGGAGAAAATTCAAACATCAGAGGTGTAGAGGGACTTAGGAGCCATCGTGCAAGACTCCCAGAAGGATAATTTACAGGTTGAGTCCGTGGTAAAGAAGGCAAATGCAATGTTGGCACTTATTTCAAGGGGAATAGAATATAAAATCAAGGAGATAATGGCAAGGCTTTGTAAGACATTAGTTGGGCCATACGGACTATTGTCAACAGTTTTGGGCCTGCATATCTCAGAAAGGATGTGTTGCCATTGGAGAGAGTCCAGAGGAGGGTCACAAGGATGATTCCAGGAATGAAGGGGTTAACATTTGAGGAACATTTGGCACTTCTAAATTCCAGTGAGCAAACTTACTGGAGTTTAGAACAATGTAGGGCAATCTCATTGCAACTTACCAATTGTAGAAGTGACTAGATAAGGTGGAAATGGAGAGGATGTTTCCCATGGAGGAGGTATCCAGAACTCAAGGGAACAGCCTCAGAATTGAGAGGCAACCTTTTAGAACAGAGGTAAGGAGGAATTTTTTTAGCCAGAGTGTAGTAAATCTGTAGAATGCTCTGCCACAGACTGCAGCGGAGGCCAAGTCCGTAGGTATTTTTAAGGCAGAAATTGATCGTTTCTTGATCAGTCAGGGCACTAAGGGATATGGTGAGAAGACAGGAGTATGGAGTTGAGTGGGATCCGAGATCAGCCATGATGAAATGGAGGAGAAGACTCGATGGGCTGAATGGTCTAATCCTGCTCCTATGTCTTATGGTCTTCAGGAAGGGTAAATTGCAAATGTTACTCCACGCCTTAAGAAGTGAAGGAGGCAAAAGACAGGAAATTGTATGCCAGTTAATATGCTTAAAGTTTGGAAAGAAGTTGGAGTCCATTATTAAGAATGAGGTTTTGGGGTACTTGAAGACACATAATAAAATAAGTTAAAGTCAGCATGGTTTCTTTCAGGGAAAATCTTGCTCAACAAATCCATTGGAATTGTTTAAGGCAGGATAGACAAAGGAGTGCTTTGGATTTTCATAAGGCCTTGGAGAAGGTGCTGCACATGAGGCTGCTAAACTAGGTAAGAGCCTCAGATATTACAAGACAGATGCTAACATGGATAGAAGACTGGCTGACTGGCATGAACGAAGAGTAGCAACATAGGGGGTCTTTTCAGTTTTGCTGCTGAAGACTACTGATGTTCAGCAGATGTCAATGTGGGACTGCTTCTTTTCACATGTCAATAACTTTGACAGAATTGATGGCTTTGTGGCTGAGGCTGCAAACGATATGAGGACAGGTGGAGGCCTGGCAAGTAGTGCTGAGGAAGCTGGGAGCCTGTAGAATACCTTAGACAGAGGAGAATAGGCAAAGAGGTGGCAGATGGAATATAGTGTAGAGAAGTGTGTAGTTGTGCACTTTGATAGAAGGAATAAAGACATAGACTATTTTCTAAATGAGGAGAAATTCAGAAATCGAAGGTGCTCTTGGGAACCCTCAAGCAGGATTCCCTAAAGGTTAACCTGCAGGCTGAGCTGATGATGAGAAAGGCAAATGCAATGTTGGCATTCATTTTGAGAAGACTAGAATATAAAAGCAAAGATGTAATGCTGAAACTTATAAGTCATTTGTCAGACTGCACTTGGAGTATTGTGAGTAGTTTTGTGCCCCCTATTTAAGAAAGCATGTACTAGCATTGGAGAGGGTCCAGAGGAAGTTCAGAAGAATGATCCTGGGAATGAAAGGGTTAACACATGATGAATGTTTGATGACTCTGGACCTGTACTCTTTGATGTTTAGAAGAATGAGAGGGGATCGCATTAAAACCTATTGACTGTTGAAAGGCCGGGATTGAGTGGATGTGGTTGAATCTGCCCTGCCATTCCATCATGGCTGATTTATTATCCCTCTCAACCCCATTCTCCTGCCTACTCTCCATCACCTTTGATGCCCTTAATATTCAAGAACATATCTACCTCTGCTTTAAATATACCCAATGACTTGACCTCCACAGCTGTCTGTGGAAATAAATTACACACATTCATTACCCTCTGGTTAAAGATATTCCTCCTTATCTCTGTTCTAAATTGACGTACTTGAATTCAGAGGCTGTGCCCCTTGGTCCTAGAACGACTCCCTCCCCCCCATGCTATTTCACTATAAAACTGCCTGGATAGGTGCATGTACAGTATGTTAGGGACATAAGTACTCACTGTCTGTTCTCACCCATATACTCTCTGACCCTCAGCAACCATACAGCAAGAGCCATGCAGATAGCAGGCATGGTGGAAAACACTGTCAGTAAGATTTTGCTGTCTGCATCAGTACAGTAAGCTGAGCTAGTCTTCGTGTAGCACAGCCTTACCAGAGAAAGAAACATTAGGGAGGCTCAGAGTCTGATGACCATGAGGGAGAGCTTGGAGAAGAGCATATACAAGAGGACCAGGAGGAAGAATGTTGCTTTCAGAGCAAAGGTCCCTGTTCAGGAGGAAGAAAGTGGCTTTTGAAGGAAATGACCCTGTTCTGCTTCCACAGAATTGTCTTCCTGTCAGGCATCTCAGTGACTGTGAAGACTGACTTTAATCCCTTTTAGCCATTAATAACCTGGAAGAATTTACCAATGAGCATTCAGTAAAATGGATCATGGATGTGAGATGACCAAAGGGCCCTTTACTGAACTGTACAGCTCTAAGATTCAGTGACCCTATGACCAGAAACTTAACTGAACAAGCCACATAAACAATAGTTCTAATTGTGAATCAGAGTATGCTGATTTTACTCTGAGTGACCTGTTTCCTAACAAATTATGTACTTTCCAGCATTTACAAGGCCCATGTCAGGAATGTCTTGGACTTGTTACGAACCCCGTAACTGGGTCACTTACCAGCAAAGATAGAGAGGTCCGTTGAAGTCTGATGGTACTATCTTTAACAGTATTTATTGGTAAAAATACACAAAAATAATATCAATGCAAACATACAGATAATATACGTTGTCAATACTAAATCTAAAAGCGCGGGTATAATAATAATCAATAAGAAATAGCTCTATCGTTGTCTAGGGGATAATGTATTGTCCGATGGAAATATAAAAGTCACTCAAGTTCATTCAAGCTGCAGCCTTTGGTTGGAGTCAAGAGAGAGTTTTTAGAAACTTGCCAGCTTTTCCTTTTTATGATGTTGATCCTTCCAGAGTTCCGTTGGTGTTGGTTTCTCCGTTAGCTAAAGCCGTTCTTCCGTGGTAAGGCCCCAATCCCGGCAAAGGGAAAGGACGCACGTGAGCTTCCCACCGGCTGTCGCTACCAAACGCTGTCACGGGACTTCCAGCGTTTCTCCTGGTGCGTCTAAAAGGGTTGTTCCCCAGACCCTCTTTTATCCTTACTCACGGGGTCTCAGATGTCAATCAGGTTGGGATGATGTAATCCCTCAACCAGCCCACTCTGGTCATTCCCTGAGGGCTTCAATGAATAGTACAGTACTCAATACACAATTCCGTCTCTAAGAGACAATGGCTGTTATCTGTGGCTTTGTATCGCGGAGGCCAGGACACATTCCAAACGTCTCTCTCTCATTTCCTGGGTCCCAGACCCGAATTAATAGCGATCTTGCGATTCTCAAAAAGGAGGGGGCTACTTTGTACCCTTCGGCCCCTCAGAGTTGTGGCACATTTGTAACACCCCCTTTCTTCAACGCGTTTTTACCATCGGTAAAAACGAAGTAATACAGAGTCTCACAGGATTTTAGAATCTAACACAATACAAAAGTTTTTTTTTCACTGCAGAGCAATACAGTTATACATTCAATTCAGCATCTAAACAGTTACCGATTACATTGTCACTTCCTTTAATATCTTAACATCTTGTACCTTACTAAAGTCTTGTAGCATCAGACTTCAATTTAATAACCACCTTTTTAAAATTTCTTTCCTTCAGCAAACAAAAACTAAAGAGTTGTGATCTTAGCTTACGTGTATACTACAAAAGTTCATGCAAATACTAATGTTTATGTTACTTTCAAACTTAACAGTCAATCTTCCATGGGGGTTGTCTTTATTATTCACATGCTTTGTCGAAATCCCTTAAAACCGGACCCTGCTATTTAAAAATGGCATCCTGTCAACCCTCGCCCCTTTTCCAGTTAACTCCCACGTGGTGAGCTTGTGCACCATGGTGAAATAGGCTTTCGCCCGCTCCTTTCATAGGAGTTATTTTATCAATAATGTGTTCCAAACTTAGACCATTTTCCGAATTTCCACACAATTCTTTAAGTTTAAGCAAGTTGCTAGTTTTCTCTTCAGGACCCTTCAGGCTATTAGTTTTCAGTTTAAACTCTTTGTTCAAACAGCATTTCGAATTCTGCTTTTTCACACCACACTCTTGAATAACAATAGCGTGTGGGGCACCTTTACATTCCAACTCAACCTGTAATTGATTCGCAGGCACCGCGTTATCAAGCTATTGTATCTGTAGCCTGGTTGCTGCTTCTGACATCAATCCAGTCTTTAAAATTTCTTCATTCAACTTAGGAACTACACTTTTCCCTTTTCTTTCAATAATAATATTCACCTCACCACCTTTTATCTCCTCACTAACTTTTAACACACCTTCGAACACAAACAACTGGGGATTCTCACTTCCCACTATTACCAAGGTTAACTCTTTCTTCACTGAATCAAGTCCATCTGACCCACAAGGACTGCATTCCTTTTCAACTGAATCAAATACCTCAGACTTTTTCTGAGCTCCATTACTAGGTTCAGTACCACGTGCGTCCACATCTTGAACACACTCAAACGGGACATTTGCCTCTTCCAGGCTTTCAATACCCGTACCCTTTTCAAATTCTAAATTCCCCTGATCCTCCCAACTACTCTCTGGGCAACTCCCTTCCGGAGTAAACTCAACCCCGTGGGCTGAAACAACCTCATCTGCCAACCCAGCAGACTTCTTCAAGGTACGGGCACCCTTTTCATCTAGGACTGCCCTCATTTCATTATCGGGAACACCTTTAGAATTTTCAACTTCTTCAAACAGTTCTGCCAAACCAGACAGATCATCCATGTCCAACCCTGGACCTTTTAACAGCTTTATCTGTTTCTCATCTTTACTTCGTGCCTCTATAAATTTTCTTCTGACTAAGGGCAGGACTACCCCCTCACCCTTACTCTCTTTCACGGTACTACTCTCCGTTTTACCCCCCCTCTAAACCCTCGTGGTACAGGGTCGGTAAAAACGTCTCGGCCAAATCGATACTGGCCGGATTTAAACTGCTCTCTGTCTCAGCTGTCTTTCTCGACATGCTGCGAGTGATCGTGCATGTGGGATAGATCTTGGAATCTAGGGGCGGGACCTCAACACTCACAGGCTGGCTCGTCAGCTTCATTGCTGACCAAACCTTACCACCGGCTAAATCGTTACCAAGAAGGACGTCCGCGTCAGTTCTCGGGAATTCTGATCGCACCCCTATTTCATCTGGTCCAGATACCAGCTCACAATTTATAATGATTCTATGCAAGGGCACCGTTTCTGTCCCCTTTCCTATTCCTTTCAAAGCTACCATTCCCGTCTTGCGACCAAATTCAGTACTTTACTGCTAATCAATGACAGTTCAGCTCCCGTGTCTCTCCAGATCTGCACTGGAACTGGTGTGCCTCCCTTTCTCACAGCCATGGTTCCTTTTGACATACATGTCTCAGACCCTTCTCGTACTCTGTCTACCTGGGGCTCTCTTGTCGATTTTCTGATTACCACGGCACATCCTATAGGGACTGCTGCTTTCCATTTTCCTGTCTCCTTCCTCGGAGCAAGGCACCTAGATGCAAAATGTCCCCCCTTTCCACAATTAAAACAGGTCAAGCCAGGAACTCTCCTGCCGTCTTGCCTCTCCTCCCCAATCTTACCACTAGCTCCCGGCGGGACCTCTGCCTCAGCCGGCGGGCTTTCTCTACCATTCCCACGGTCTCTCTGGTAACTTTTATTCAAGGAAAACTTTCTCTTGTGGGTTAGGACATATTCATCTGCGAACCTAGCAAATTCGGAGATAGACTTATTCGGCTTCTCATTCAAATACATCCAGATATCCTCCGAAACACAACCTTTAAATTCCACAATCAGAATTAACTCCCTGAGACGCAAAAAATCCTCTTCCACTATTTCTGCTGTACACCAACAATCCAAGAGCACACCCTTCTCATAGGCAAACTCGGTATACTTCTGATTCCACCCTTTCTTTAAATTTCTGAACTTTTGTCTATACGCTTCAGGTACCAATTCGTAGGTCCAGAGAATGACCTCCTTTACTTTTTCATAATTCTCCGCCTCTTCCTCCTCCATGGACAACGCCGCATATGACCGTTGTGCCTTCCCTTTTAACACACTTTGTAACAACGCCACCCACTGCTCTTTGGGCCACTTCTGATTCACTGCCACCTTTTCAAAAAGCAAGAAATAACTATCAACATCCGTCTCCTCGAACGGAGGTACTACCCTCAACTCCCGACTAACATCAAACCGCTCCTCTCGATCTGACCCTTGAGCTCTTTGCTCTTGCCTTAACTTCTCCATATCCAAGTCATGTTGCCTCTGTTTCTCTGCCTCCCTCTCCTTCTCGGCTCTTTCCTTTTCTTTCTCCGCTCTCTCCCTCTCTTTTTCAGCTGCTTCCAGCTGTTTTAACTGAATTTCATGCTCCCTTTGTCTCTCAGCTCTGTCCTGCTCTAACTCCTTTAGCTGGAGCTCATGCTCCCATTGCTTTTCGGCTCTTTGCTGCTCTTTTTCCTTTTCGGCCCTGTCTTTTTCTTTCTCAGCTCTTTCTTTTTCCTTCTCAGCTGCTTCCAGCTGCTTTAATTTAATTTCATGTTCCAACCTTAATTTCTCCAACTCTAACTGAGCCGTCCCACTGGCTGGTACCTTTTCAGGGATATTTTCCAATACCTCAGCAGAAAACACATTCTTCACAATATAATACTGAGTTATGGCCCTCCGCACCTCCCGCTTTTTCATCGACAACCTCACCTCTGCGAGGTTTAGTCCTTTCGCAATATTTATTAATTCCGACTTTGTGGCCGCCTCTAATGCCTCCAGAGTCAGGTTTTCTATAAATACACCCACGTCCATCTTTGCTGGTTTCCCGTCTGGCTACCCGCGTAACCAGATCCAAGTTTGGACTTACAAGCTCGATTCACTGGCCCCCCAATTTGGTATCAAATCCCGAGACGAGAACCCCAAGTTGTTATGAACCCCGTAACTGGGTCACTTACCAGCAAAGATAGAGAGGTCTGTTGAAGTCTGATGGTACTATCTTTAACAGTATTTATTGGTAAAAATACACAAAAATAATATCAATGCAAACATACATATAATATACATTGTCAATACTAAATCTAAAAGTGCGGGTATAATAATAATCAATAAGAAATAAGCTCTATCGTTGTCTAGGGGATAATGTATTGTCTGATGGAAATATAAAAGTCACTCAAGTTCATTCAGGCTGCAGCCTTTGGTTGGAGTCAAGAGAGAGTTTTTAGAAACTTGCCAGCTTTTCCTTTTTATGATGTTGATCCTTCCAGAGTTCCGTTGGTGTTGGTTTCTCCTTTAGCTAAAGCCGTTCTTCCATAGTAAGGCCCCAATCCCGGCAAAGGGAAAGGACGCACGCGGACCCCCACCGGCTGTCGCTATTAAACACTGTCACGGGATTTCTAGCGTTTCTCCTGGTGCGTCTAAAGGGGTTGTTCCCCAGACCCTCTTTTATCCTTACTCACGGGGTCTCAGATGTCAATCTGGTTGTGATGATGCAATCCCTCAACCAGCCCACTCTGGTCATTCCCTGAGGGCTTCAATGAATAGTACAGTACTCAATACACAATTCCGTCTCCAAGAGACAATGACCGTTATCCGTGGCTTTGTATCGCGGAGGCCAGGACACATTCCAAACGTCTCTCTCTCATTTTCTGGGTCCCAGACCCGAATTAATAGCGATCTTGCGATTCTCAAAAAGGAGGGGGCTACTTTGTACCCTTCGGCCCCTCAGAGTTGTGGCACATTTGTAACAGACTATTATTAACTTGGCTGAATAAATTCAGTTTCACCAACTCTCAAGAAGCCTGACAACATAAGACCATAAGATGTAGGAGCAGAAATAGCCCATTTGGCCCATCGAGTCTGCTCCGCCATTCAATCATTGCTGATCCTTTTTTCTATCTCTTCCTCAACACCAGTTCCCAGCCTTCTCCCCGTAACCTTTGATGCCACGTCCAATCAAGAACTTATCAATCTCAGCCTTAGACCAGCTCCACAACTGCATGTGGCAACCAATTCCACAAATTCACCACCCTTTGGCTAAAGAAATTTCTCTGCACCTCTGATTTGAAAGGGTGCCCCTCTATCCTGAGGCTGTGCCCTCTTGTCCTAGACTCTCCCACCATGGGAAATATCCTTTCCACACCTTCTCTGTCTGGGCCTTTCAACATTTGAAAGGTTTCAATGAGATCCCTCCTCATCCTTTTGAGTTCCAGCGAGTACAGACCCAGAGCCATCAAATATTCCTCAAATGATAACCTTTTCATTCCTGGAATCATCTTTGTAACATACAGAACTAAACATCTGACTTGATTGCCATCCAATCAATCACACAAAGTATTCCCTCTCTCCACCACCAGTGCACCATGCTAACAAAGTCCCTTCCAGAAATATGGCAAGGCTTCTTCAATAGAGCCTTTGAAGCTCAGTATCTCCACCATGTAGATGGCAGGACTATGAGATGCACAGGAATACAATCGTCTACAAATTCTTTTCCCATGGACTGACCTGGAGATTTATCTCTGTAATTAATCGCTCTGTTATTTTGCTGAGTACAAATCATGGCAAACCCTCCCTAACAGCAATGTGGAGTACTTTCACAACACAGACTGCACTGGTTGAAGTGGATGGCTCGCCATTACATTCTTAAGAATAACTCAAGCTGGCCAGTCAGCATTGGCTTTGCCAGTAACACCTGTATCTTAGAGAGGAATAAAAGATAGACTCCCTTCTTCATTATGTTACCCATGAAATATGAACAAGAAGACAAAATAGCAATGTTTGCTGATTTTCTCAAATGTCATCCACACACCGCCCTAGGGCCTTCAGCAAAATATAACTATAAGGCAGCTTACCCCCTCCCCCCCCCCCATCATCTATCTATTCTAACTTGTTTCTCTCTTTCCCAGTACCGATGAACAGTCCCCAGGTTAACAGTTTCTTTTTCCACAGATGCTGAGTGCTTCGATCACTTTCTGATTCTGTTTAGTTCCTGCCTGCTTGTGATAGGCCTTTGGCGCCCGAATTGACATTCAGCTGGAAACCGAATGAGTGAGCATCAGGAGAGAAGTTAGATGTTTATTTTGAATTTTGCCCCTTTGCCCGGCCATCAGGACAATTGCAAACGATGATTGGATCCTTACAAACCGGATTCTTCCATTCCACATGTACAGCCTTGCCTATGTACACTTTAACCCTCCTAACAGTGTAAGCTCACATAAGAAAAATATAATATCCCACTTCTCTGAAACTCTTCCAAAATCAAATTAAACACACCAAACAATATTTCAGCTAGAAAAGCTGAAAATAGAGATCACTGGAATGGAATCAGACAGCTGGAATTTAAAATAGATTCTTCTCAAACCAAAAACAGAAGAATTGCTCTTTCCCAAAACGAGAAATACATGTTATAATTGAAAACGAGGCTTTGTAAATTTGGTTTTGGGTTTGTGCTCTGTGGATGCATAATATCAGAATTCTTGATGCCAGACCACTGGTTTATTTAAATTCCTCAGCACTGTGAAATGATTTCAGATAGTACAGTTCTTGTCAAGCACCTTTTTGTTTTGGGTGATTTCAACGTTTAAGAGAAGTTTGGATAAGTTCATAGATGGGAGGGCAATAGAGAACTATGGTTCCAGTGTGGGTTAATGAGACTTGGCAGAATAATAGACTGCTACAGACTAGATGGGCCAAATGGCCTGTTTTGCACTGTAGTGCTCTGTGACTTGTGACCGACCCCAAGCTGTTTTACTCAGCATTGGACTGCAATTTGGAGAAAAAGATGATGATCGTCTTTCTCCTCCTCTGCCTTTTCAATCCTTCTTCAGGAAGGCTGCTTGAATCACAAGGGTTCCTTCAGTAAAATAGGATTAAGCACAGACCAGATTCTAGAAAAGTGCTGACGTTGATCTGAAGTCGGCAAAGTATGCATTAGGTAATAGAATATAAAGCTTTTTGAGATCTTAAAGAGTAACCCATCATCACAGTGGTACTCTGACAATACCAGGATCTGAATGTCAAATTGCAAGGAAGTAAATCCTATATCATAATGGCATAAGTACTGTATATTTCCTGTGCACTTTCTCATATCTATTAAACTCCCACAACCCCCTTAATCTAAGTTCACCCCAGTTTTAGTACAACTCCCTTGCTGTTTGATGTACCATGTGACTGATTTGTGGAGATAAAAATATTATTAACGACCAAACAGCCAGTGCCTATATATTTGTTTCTGTTTTCTAAGTTTCACAAAACTTACATAAGATGAGAAGGACTTAGTTAATTCTTCTTTAGGTCTTCTATTCCCAGCATGTAAATTATAGAAGTATTTTTATCACCAACCCACGTAGTGTTGTGCATCATAAAAAATCAGGAATAGAAATAATTTGAGTAATTTGACTTTATTCTCCTTGGAGAAGGGTAGTTTTGTCTAAATGCTTAAGCTTTCTGTCAGTTATTTACAGTATTCCCCATTAATAGTTGTTACTACCTTTGAACTTATTAGTCATAAAACAGACACAATGGAATGAAGAGCCTGCTCCTCTTCTCTGTGGTATGTAGGCAACTGGACACAAGCAAATCTACTAGGTTGATCTAATCATGTATTTGACATGCAATTCTTTAACTCAGATCCAATACAAGGAGACAAGGCATTATGGGCCAAGAATGGTGAAAATCTGAATTGAGGCAGAAGGCAAAGAGCCACTGTCAAAGTTCAGGGTAAATTTATTATCAAAGTACATATATGTCACCAGATACAAACCTGAGATTCATTTTCTTGTGGGCTTACACAGTAGACCCAAGGAACACAACAGAATCAAAGGAAGACCACACCCAATAGGACAAACAACTAATGTGCAAGACACCAAACTGCGCAAATATAAAAAGAAAGGAAAAATGAATGATAACAATAATAAATGAACAATAAATATCAAGAACTTGAGATGAAGAGCCCTTGAAAGTGAGTCCTAGATGGTGTGAACCGTTCAGTGATGGGGCGAGTGAAGTTGAATGAAGTTATGCCCTTCTGGTTCAAGAAACTAAACACAAAGTACACTGCAGATGCTGTGGTCAAATCGAGATGTACAAACAAGCTGGATGAACTCAGCAGGTCGGCCCAAAACATTGACAGCTCATTTCAACGGATGCTGCCCAACCTGCTGAGTTCATCCAACTTGTTTGTACGTCTTGGTTCAAGAAACTGATGGTTGAGGGGTAATAACTATCCCTGAACCTGGTGATGTGGTTCCTAAGGCTTCTGTACCTTCTTCCTGATAGCAACGGTGAGAAGAGAGCATCTCCTGGGTGGTGGGAGTCCCTGATGATGGATGCTGCTTTTCTGTAACTGCACCCGGTGTAGATGTGCTCAGTGGTAGGTAGGGCTTTACCTGTGATGTCTTTCTTTAGTTCCCCAATTAATAACTAAAATGAGTTTTGATTTACATTTGAAAGGCAGCTAAAGGAACTGTAAGAACCAATGGCATATATAAAAGACAAGATAAGATTGCTTGCTTGTCAAAGTGGTCTGAAACTGGCAGCACACTCCCAGTGTGCATATATTGGGCAATCTTTTTTCAAATGTGTAGGTGCCCAACTAAGCAACACAAACCAACATAGAAGATTATACATTTTGTACATCATATTATGCAAGTACAGTAATATTCAATGATAAGGCTCTAATTTATTAAATAAACTAATCAAGGAAGTCCTACCCGATTGTCCTCTTGCAGATCCCATTCAGCTGAATATACATGATGATGGACACTACTGGTACAGTTGGAGAACTGGAAGAGACTGGCAAACATTTGGTTGTTCTCAGTGGTGTCAGGGAAAATTGGATCCTGGAAATTGATTCCATGTGGCACAATGTTGTAACTTTCATCCAGCCTAAAAGCAAGTGGAAATTTCAGAATCTTATTCAAGGCCCCTGCTTTGCGTACATTCAAGCCGTGTTCCGGAATATGACAATCTGTTGGCATAAACTGACAGGTCTAAATTAAATGGAAGCAAACTGTAAGCACAGGCAACTCACCGCTGATCAGATCTTTTAGCCCAACAAAGTGATGCCAACCACTGACATTTTGTTTATAAAGGATATCATGGTAAACATCAGAGAATGTTTGTACCTGCTCCTGGATAGCAGTGGTTTGTATTCGTGGTACACTATACTGCTGCCACAAAACAACTAGCTTCATGGCAGATGTCAGTGGTAATCAGTGATTGTAATTCCTTTATCTTCAGAGCTAAAAATCCACCCTTTCCTCAAAATCTGCATAATACTTGCCTTCTTCACAACAATGGAGATTAGTCTTCAAAAGTAAGTTATTAATATGTCTGAATGAAATATCTAGAGGTCATTAAATATTTTGAGGGCTTGGTGAAGTAAATGCAGGGATATTAAGGTTCATAGCCTCAAAATAAGGGTTGGCAATTCAGAACTGAGATGAGAAGAAACTTCTTCACCAGCATACAACAAGTCTTTGGAAGTCTCTGCTAAAGAGAGCTGAGGAGACAATGTCACTGAGTATATTTAAGAAGTATATTAATAAAGTGGTAGCATAGCAGTCAGTGTGACACTATTACACCTCAGGGTGCTGGAGTTTGGATTTCCATCTTGATGGCCCCCATACCAGTTTGTATGTTCTCCCCATAAGCTGCATGGGTTTTCTCCTGCATACTCTGGTTTCCTCCCACATTCCAAAGATGTACCAAGTAGTAGGTTAATTGGTCATTGTGAATTGTCCCGTGGTTACGCTAGGGTTAAATCAGGGCCGCTGGACAGTGCAGCTCGAATAGTCGAAAGGGCCTGTTCTGCGCTGTATCTCCAAAGAAAAAATAAATAAATGCTTGGAGGATAAGGGAGACAAGAGATATGGAGTTGTTGCAGGAATGTGTGAAACGATCCTAACAAACTGATATTATAGTTCTGGGGCTGAATGATTCATTCCTGCTTCTACTTCTTACGTTCATTTGGAACACATTTTGAAATGTCAAGAGAATATTTTGAAAGCATTACATATGATTGGAAAGGGAATTCCTCAATTTAAATTTGTATTTTATGTGCTTTAGATATGTCATTCTGATGAATCAATAAGTTACTTTTGAAGACTAATCTCTGCTGTTGTGAAAACAGCAAGCATAATGCAGGTTAACAGAAAGGCCGGGTTATTAGCTCAGAGGATAAAGGGATTAGAATCTTTCCCCATAAACGTATGGGTTTCCTTCCACAGCCAAAGGATACGCTGGGGAAAATAAATAACCCTTTAATGTAACTGAACAGCAAAGAGAATCACAGGGGAGTTAATGAGCATGTGAAAGAGAACAAACTGCAGGGAATGGAATTGATGTGACTCCTCTTCTCTGAGCTTTCATGGACAAGATGGACTGAATGGTCTCTTTCAATCTTATAATAAGTAAGTAAGAAAGCAAGTAAGTGCACCGACACAGATCTAAGTTAAGTTAATGTCCTAGCACTGCAGACCCATGATGTAAATTCACCAGATCTGTACATGGTTAGAGAATTTTATGTGTTCAGGTTCTTATCTGATGCTAACTTATGATCTGACAAAACAGACCAGTATCTTCACAACTTAAGTAACCAAGCCCCAAACCAAATATTTGGGGAATAGAATTTCTAAATGAAAAACTAGTAATAGTGAAACTGGTAGTTTATTTTAAAATTATATCTGATGCCCTTTAGAGAGAAGAGAAATCTTCTGTTTTTTTTATTTATTGAGATACAGCTGGAATAGGCCCTTCCGTTTTTTTCAACCATACCCTCCAGCAACCCACGATTTATCCCCAGCCTAATCATGGGACAATTTACAAAGTCCAAGTAACCTCCCAACTGCTACGTATTTAGACTACGGGAGGTAACCAGAGTGCCCAGAGAGAGAAAAAAAACATGCATTCCACGGGGAGGTCAAACAGACTCCTTACAGATGACATTGGAATTGAACTCCGAGCTCTGCGCCCCCAGCTGCAATAGAGTCGTGCTAACCGCTATACTAATTGGCACACAATTCGACTGGACTTTGAGTTTCCCAGTTGCTCTAAACTTAGCCCAAGTTAGAATACCACCAATCCACGGGGGCATTTTAAAACAAAATGAAGTACAATTATTAAGTTGATTAATGTATCTTATGTGTTATCTGGCAGTCCGGCTGTGTGATTTACAGCAGAGGTTACTAGGTGGTCTTGCTACATGATTTATGGCATTAATCCTCTTTACCCAGTGGTCAGATCATATAAATGATGATATATACAAATTTTCAGCCAATGGAAATAATTATTTCGTTTTAAGATAACAACAATGTGCAATCTCAGATGTTAAATTACAATGACTGCCATGGCATTGTTATATTAGAAATGCATTGCGTTTACCTTGATAGTTATTTTTTGCAAATGCAAGTAATTGTATTGTTTACCTATTGTTAATAAAGTTCTGTTTGTAAGTGTATTGGAGTTAATGGCAATTAAGGTGACATTAATTAATTCTAACTAGTTCATGGAAAGGTTCCTGACTGATGTATTTGGTATTGTAATTATATCTGATGTAAAATACAGTGATATGTTGGTATTTACAGTCTTACCTTATCTGTGAAGTTCATTGCCACGGGCAGCTGTAGAGGCCAAGGCTTTGTGTATATTTAAGGCAGATTGATCAGGATATGAAAAGATACAAGGAGAAGGCAGGAGATTGGGGCTGAGAGGATAATTGGATCAGCCATGATGAAATAATGGAGCAGACTCAATGAGCCAAATAGCCTAATTCTGCTCCTATAACTTATGCTCTTATTGTCAATGGTTTTAGTAATTCAGTTGTGAAAGATGATGGAAAATAAACAGGTCTAATGAACGAAGGTTGTTTGCTGGTTACAGATAACTCTAGTCCAAAGTAGACTTCAAGGCTATTTCTGAGTTCTTCATTTTGAAATTATTGCAAGGCTTTCCTAAATTGGGAGCAACCTATACAGGATGCTGGATGGACTCAGCAGGTCAGGCAGCATCTATAGAAATGACTAAACAGTTGAACAGTTAAACACTAAAAGCCAGAACAAACGTCTGAGGAACAGCTTCTACCCCAGAGCTGTGGCCTCCATCACACCACTCCCACAGAACAATGACTGAAACTGTGAGCACACACAAGGACTCAAATACTTGCACTAATGGCACTTTGTGCATTACTGTGATGTTCTGGTGCTGCTGCAACTTATTTTCTGCTACTTATCTATTAAATACTGTTTTTCTGTTACTGTCTTGTTTTTATCTACCGCTTTGTTTGATTGCCTGAGAGGAAGCCAAATAGAGTTTCATTGTACCTATGTATAATGACAATAAAGATCATTTAATTCAATTCAATCCGATATTTCAGACCAAGACCCTTCATCGGGAATGGAAAGGATGGGGAAGATGCCAGAATAAGAAGGAGGAGGACAAGTTAGAATGTGATGGGTGAAGCCAGGTGGGTGCAAGAGGGGAGATGAAGTAAAAAACTGGGAGGTGATGAGTAGAAAAGTGAAACGGCTGGCGAAGAAGGAATTTGATAGGGGAGAAGAGTGAATCGTGTGAGAAAGGGAAGGAGAAGCAGCCCAGGGAGAGGTGATAGGCAATTAAGGAGAACACATCAGAGGCCAGAGTGGGGAATTGAAGAGCAGGGAAAAGGGAGGGGTAAAATATATGGAATTTGGAGGAATCAATGTTTATGCCATCAGGTTCAAGGCTCGCTAGGTGAAATATGAATGGTTGCTCCTTCAACCTGAGAGGTGCCCCATTGTAGTCATCAGGTTTCTTAAGCTGGTGTATTTGTAGAAATGAGTTGTCCTTTCTGAATGGTTTACAACACCTATACCAACTCTGGAAAACTGACTTTAAAGTGGAAGAGTGCAGCTTATATGACAGTTCTCACTTCCATGCGCGCTGAACCAAACCTTGAGACAGATATGACACTTTACAAACACGAGAAAGTCTGCAGATGCTGGAAATCCAAGCAACACCCACAGAATGCTGGAGGAACTCAGCAGGCCAGGCAGGGGTGAACAGTTGACTATTCAGGCTTGATGAAGGGACTCAGCCCGAAACATCAACTGTTACTCCTTTCTGTGGATGCTGCCTGGCCTGCTGAGTTCCTCCCACCATTTTTTGTGTGTTGACAGGTACGACACTTCATTGTTTTGAGAATTTTATCCTGAATTCTCTTTCAAGCTTTGTGCTAGAAATCTTTGGTGGTATGCTGACAAAGATCAAAGTTAAAAGTAAATTTATTATCAATATACATATATGTCACCATATACCACCCGGAGATTCATTTTCTTGCAGGCATACTTAATAAATCCAATAGCCATAATAGAATCAACAAAAGACAGTACCAACATGGTGAACAACCAGAATGATAAAGATAACAAACTGTGCAAATATAAAAAGAAAGAAAATAATAAGTAAATAAGGAATAAATATTGAGATCATGAGATGAAGAGTCCATAGGTTATGGGAACAGTTCAGTGATGGGGCCCACTATAACTCTGTGCTTTACATTAAATATAAACTAAAGTAATACAACTATGTTGATATTTGTGTGTACCTGTAAAGGAAGATGTGTGTTAATTATGTCTGTTATTGAAATCCTTTGATAAATATGCTCATCTTTACTTTCCTTTATTACATGCAAAATCATCTTGGTATGAGCATTAATTTCCAACTAATTTTGTTTGCTTTACTACACCTTGCAAATGAGCTTTAAAGTCTGCTATCAGAATGACTGTAATAACTGCTAAAGCAATTCATATGAACTGAAATGCAGAGAATTAAATGCAAAATCCATTGGCATATATTAGCAAACTCCAGAACATTGCTAGTGGCTCAAGAAAGCATCCTGAAACCAATCACATTCTCTTATTTTGTCAATGATCTTCCTTCCTTTATGTGATCCAAAGCAAAGATGTTCCCAGATGATTTCAGTGTTGCATTTCATTTCCAATTCCTCACATAACAATGTCATTCAGAGCATTATCAGAACTGAAATCTGCTCCTCTCCCTACTCTCTATCGATGTTCTTGAATATCACCATTTACATAAGTTTAAAAGGACATGCTACAAAAATACTATTTCAATGAAGATTTTCTTCGATGTAATCTGAACATGCTGTTGGGTGGCAATGCCAAGCAGACTCATGTTCTAGTCTTGGCCTGGTCTGCTTCTTATGAACCCTTCTCTTTTTCATAAGTCTGAGTGACATGGTGAAGCAGATCAGGTAGTTTTGAAGTCTTATCCTCCTTGTCTAGTCAAGCGTCATGTCTAGACAAGTGTTTGTGTATTACATCCTGATTGCAAACATCTTCAACACCATTGCCCATAGTCAATTAAATCCAGAGCAAAATAGCTTAATTGGGTTCTCACCCACCACTCTAAACATTCACTCTCTCTACTATTATAGCAACTTGTTTTCTGTATGGACCACCTACAAGATGCAGTCCATCGACTTACCAATTCTGTTTTGAAACATCCTATCAAACATCTCTACCACCTAGAGCCACGTCAGAATCCCTGTGTAGCTCCACAAATCATCCTAGCCTCAGAATATATCAATGTTAATTCTGAGTAAAAATTCTGGGATTCTCACCTAAAAACTATTGTTGAAGTCTGTTCATTTTCACTTCCCAATCTGTAATTATAGTTGTCCTTGAATAATATCAAAGCTTTTCAGTTCAAAGACCAAGAATGAGCTTAATTTTTAGTGACAGTCTTCAATGCTACTTTGAACTTTCATTTCGTTCTTCCTATTGGTTAAAATTAAATGAAAAAGAAACATCCAAACAAAAAATCTTGTTAACAGTTTTCTAGCTGTCTCCTGTGCTCTGGAGACAATTCCTTCACCAATGGAATGCACCATCTCATGTCATTATTTTCTCAAAGAGATATTTGAATACTTTTAATAGCTTAATTTGACCTTATAGTAATTATTACATTTTGGAATATTTTTGATTGAAGCATAGTCCCACTTGTCCTTACCTACCACGCCATGAGCCTCCACATCCACAACATCATCTTCTGCAACTTTTACCATCTCTAAAAGGATTCTACCAATAAATTTATCTTTACCTCTCCCCCACTCTGCTTTCCACAAGGATCGTTTCCTCCGTGATTCTCCTGTTCATTTGTCCCTCCCCACTAATCTCCCTCCCAGCACTTACCCCTGCAAATTGCCTAAGTGCTACACCTGTCCAGTCACCTCCTCCTTCCCCTCCATTCAGGGCCCCAAACAGTCCTTACAGTGAGGCAATACATCACATCCAAATCTGCTGGAGTTGTCTATTATGTCCAGTGCTCCCAATGCAGCCTCTTCTACATTGGTGATGCCCATCATAAATTGGGACTGCGTTTTCAAATACTTTCATTCCATCCACCAAAAGTAAAACCTCCTGGTGCCCAAATATTTCAATTCTATTCCCATTCCAATTCTGGCCTGTTGGTCCATGGTCTCCTCTTGGCCAAGATGAGGCCAGCATCAGGATGGAGGAGCAACACCTTCTGCTCTGTCTGGGTACTGGGTAGCCTCTAACCTCCCACCCCCCCCCCCCCACTTTCTTCTATTCCACCTTTTACCTGTTCTGACCTGTCTATCACTTCCCCCGGGTCCCCTCCTCCTATGGTCCACTCTCCTCTCCTATCACATTTCTTCTTCTCCAGCAGTTTACCTTTGCCACCCACATGGGTTCACCTATCACCTTCGAGGTAACCTCCTTCCCCTTTTTTATTCTGACATCTTCTCCCTTCTTTTACAGTCCTGATGAAGGGTCTCAGCCCAAAACATTGACTCTTTATTAATTTCCATAGATGCTGCCTGACCTTCTCAGCTCCTCCAGCATTTTGTATGTGTTGTTTGGATTTCAAGCATCTACAGACTTTCTCATGTTTATAATCCCAATTTTGTTGCCAATCATATTCTGTCACACCCAAAGTGATTGCAGTACAAGTTCTGATGAAAGGTCATTGACCTGAAATGGTAGCTCAGTTTCTCTCGCCACAGATCTCTCCTGACCTAACAGATACTTTCCAGAATCTGAGGCTTTTTATTCCGATTCCATACATCTTTATCAGATGGTAGAAAACATCTGCATCTGCATCCTTGAACCACTACCATTTTAATTTGGTGGGCATAGACATGAACTCAAAAGTCTCCATGAAGTAGAAGCACCTCCAACCCCTGAAATGAAGACAGATTGCAACCTCACCATCATATCTGATGGACAGGGATAGCTGTTTCCCATTAACAAAAAATGTTTATCTCGTTGGGAAACATCTGCATCAAATAGAGGTATCTGTGGATTGGAACATCTGCAATGAATTAGAGAAATCAGCATAAGATGAAAATAGTGCATCTCTATCAGTTTGAAGTGTGTATCTGTGCCAAGGCAGAAGCATCTGCAGTATATAAAATTACCTCTGCTGGACAAATGTAATATTTTGATCAGATGGATGCATATGTCCTCATCTGGACAAATACAACTGCAATAGAAACATAGAACCACATGTACCGTAAAGAATGGGACATTTCTCTCTGACGGACATCTACCTCTTCTAAATCTGGACAGAAACATCTGCTTTTAAGAGGATATCATATTTCAACTCTTTGGAAACATAAAGTTATAGAAATATTTGCATCAGAAAAAACATCAACATAAGATTCCTTCTTCTCCAGCCCTCTACCTTTCCCACCTAACACCTTCTATTTGGTTCTTCGTCACCTCCAAGTACCTTTTTAACCTGAAGTCTTCTCCCTTCCTTTAGGGTCCTGATGAAGGGCCTCAGCTCAAAACGTCGACTATTTATTAATTTCCATAGAAGCTGTCTGACCTGCTGAGTTCCTCCAGCACTTTGTGTGTGTTGTTCTGGATTTCCAGCATCTACAGAATCTCTTCAGGGTGTGGCACTGTTGATCAGAGATAGTGTCACGGCTGCAGAAAAGATGGACGCCATGGAGGGATTGTCTACGGAGTCTCTGTGGGTGGAGGTTAGGAATAGGAAGGGGTCAATAACTTCACTGGGTGTGATTCATAGGCCGCCTAATAGTAACAGGGAAACCGAGGAGCAGATAGGGAAACAGTTCCTGGAAAGGTGTAATAATAACAGAGTTGTCGTGATGGGAGATTTTAATTTCCCAGATATTGATTGGCATCTCCCTAGAGTAAAGAGTTTAGATGGGGGGAGTTTGTTAGGTGTGTTCAGGAAGGTTTCTTGACATAATATGTAGATAAGCCTACAAGAGGAGAGGCTGTATTTGATTTGGTATTGGGAAATGAACCTGGTCAGGTGTCAGATCTCTCAGTGAGAGAGCAATTTGGAGATAGTGATCATAATTCTATCTCCTTTACAATAGCATTGGAGAGAGATAGGAACAGACAAGTTAGAAAAGCGTTTAATTGGAGTAAGGGGAATTATGAGGAAACTGGAAGCTTAAATTAGGAACAGATGTTCTCAGGGAAAAGTACGGAAGAAGTATGGCAAATGTTCAGGGAATATTTGTGTGGAGTTCTGCGCAGGTATGTTCCAAAGAGACAGGGAAGTTATGGTAGGGTACAGGAACCGTGGTGTACAAAGGCTGTAATAAATCTAGTCAAGATGAAAAGAAAAGCATACAAAAGGTTCAGAGAGCTAGGTAATGTTAGAGATCCAGAAGATTATAAAGCTAACAGGAAGGAGTTTAAGAAGGAAATTAGGAGAGCCAGAAGGGGCCATGGGAAGGCCTTGGCGGACAGGATTAAGGAAAACCCCAAGGCATTCTACGAGTATGTGAAGAGCAAGAGGATAAGATGTGAAAGAATAGGACCTATCAAGTGTGACAGTGGGAAAGTGTGCATGGAACTGGAGGAAATAGCAGAGGAACTTAATGAATACTTTACTTCAGTATTCACTATGGAAAAGGATCTTGGTGATTGTAGTGATGACTTTCAGCAGACTGAAAAGCTTGAGCATGTAGATATTAAGAAAGAGGATGTACTGGAGCGTTTGGAAAGCATCAAGTTGGATAAGTTGCCGGGACCGGATGAGATGTACCCCAGGCTACTTTGGGAGGCGAGGGAGGAGATTACTGAGCCTCTGGCGATGATCTTTGCATCATCAATGCGGACGGGAGAGGTTCCAGAGGATTGGAGGTTTGCGGATGTTGTTCCTTTATTCAAGAAAGGGAGTAGTGATAGCCCAGGAAATTATAGACCAATGAGTCTTACCTCATTGGTTGGTAAGTTGATGGAGAAGATCCTGAGAGGCAGGATTTATGAACATTTGGAGAGATATAATATGATTTGGAATAGTCAGCATGGCGTTGTCAAGGGCAGGTTGTGCCTTACGAGCATGAATGAATTTTTTGAGGATGTGACTAAACACATTGATGAAGGAAGAGTAGTAGATGTAGTGTGTATGGATTTCAGCAAGGCATTTGATAAGGTACCCTATGCAAGGCTTATTCAGAAAGTAAGGAGGCATGGGATCCAAGGGGACACTTGCTTTGTGGATCCAGAACTGGCTTGCCCACAGAAGGCAAAGAGTGGTTGTAAACGGGTCACATTCTGCCTGGCAGTCGGTGACTGGTGGTGCGCCTCAGGGATCTTTTCTGGGACCCTTACTCTTCGTGATTTTTATAAATGACCTGGATGAGGAAGTGGAGGGATGGGTTAGCAAGTTTGCTGATGACACTAAGGTTGGGGGTGATGTGGATAGTGTGGAGGGCTGTCAGAGGTTACAGCGGGACATTGATAGGATGCAAAACAGGGCTGAGAAGTGGCAGATGGAGTTCAACCCAGATAAGTATGCAGTTGTTTATTTTGGTAGGTCAAATATGATGGCAGAATATAGTATTAATGGTAAGGCTCTTGGCAGTGTGGAGGATCAGAGGGGTCTTGGGGTCCGAGTCCATAGGACGCTCAAAGCAGCTGCGCAGCTGACTCTGTGGTTAAGAAAACATACGGTGTATTGCCCTTCATCAATTGTGGAATTGAATTTAGGAGCCGAGAGGTAATGTTGTAGCTATATAGGACCCTGGTCAGACCCCACTTGGAGTACTGTGCTCAGTTCTAGTTGTCTCACTACAGGAAGGATGTGGAAGCCATAGAAAGGGTGCAGAGGACATTTACAAGGATGTTGCCTGGATTGGGGAGCATGCCTTATGAGAGCAGGTTGAGTGAACTCGGCCTTTTCTCCTTGGAGCGATGGAGGATAAGGGGTGATCTGATAGAGGTGTACAAGATGATGAGAGGCATTGATCGCATGGACAATCAGAGGCTTTTTCCCATGACTGAAATGGTTGGCACAAGAGGACACAGGTTTAAAGTGCTGGGGAGCAGGTACAGAGGTGATGTCAGAGGTAAGTTTTTTACCAAGAGAGTGGTGAGTGCATGGAAGTGGCTGCCGGCAACGGTGGTGGAGGCGGATACGATAAGGTCTTTTGGATAGGTACATGGAGCTTAGAAAAATAGAGAGCTATGGGTAAACCTAGTTTTTTCTAAGGTTGGGACATGTTCAGCACAACTTTGTGGGCCGAAGGGCCTGTATTGTGCTGTAGATTTTCTATGTTTCTATGTTTCTTGTGTTTATTAACGTAAGACAGCAGGGTACTTTTTGATGAGATTGATATTTAGACCTGCTTCTGGAATGAAGCATCTACATCAGATTGAAACATCAGCTCCAGAATTAATATTTTGTTCAGATGGTCACATATGTTTGTATTTGAACAGGAATGTGGCAATTCAGCAGATGATGTTGTCTGGATAAAGATTGAAAAGTCTCCATCAGAGACAGCGGAATAACTTAGAGAAAAACATTTGCTTTTGGCCAAAAAAACCCTCTGTTTTTCATACCCATTCCAGTCTGGCATTGTGAGCCTTTTACCTGCATCAGACAGACAGTAATCTGCTCCTGTTCCTTTCTAACTGGCATCCAGGTAGATATCATTGCTAACCAATGGACAGACACAACTTCTTGGCTCTGTGATATTTAGAAGAGCTGAAAAGAGACTCCTCTGTGGTGCAGAAATAAAATCTACCCTCATCAGAAGACCAAATATATGCATACTTCCACCTCAGTCCCTGAACCAGCCCATATGCAGACTCAATTATTTACCAAGCAACAGTTCAGTTAACGGAATTGTACGGTATAAATAAGCATTTCCACCTATAGTGAATGACTGAATCTTTTTCCCTGGTATATCTTGCACAGCAAACTCCTCAGTTACAGTTCCCTCAAGGCCCAAACACCCAATCACTTTCTACTCATTAATAAAAGTTTCAATGGTCACCTCAGGCAATGGTTAAATCAATTTTTCAATCTTCACCCTGACAACTCTAACAAATTGCACTGTTGTTTCTTGGATTTTATCTAAATTATATCCTGAACAGTTCAGGGTCCATTGTCACAAGGAGGTGCTTTAGATAGCAAGTAACCCACACATTCACTAATAGTCCTTGAATCTAAACCTGTGGCAATTGAGTATGTGGAGACAAAGGTTTAAGTTGCTTCTTGGGGAATCCCTGAAGACTCTGGCACCTCACCCATGGGAAGTGGATCAGGGAGCCAAGCTCAGAGAAGTATTAGTGTACACGTCCAATCAAACTAAACGATTCTCAACATTTGTGGGAACCGTGACCATTGTTAACCGATTTAATGCCACATTGCAAATAGAATCCACGTAAATCTAATAGTGGGGATTGCGTCTCGGAACTATAGGTAAAACAAACCCCAATTTTTGAGGCGTTGATTTGCCACACTAAAGCATCGCACCCCCCCCCCCCCAATTCCATATGACCACAGACGCACACTGCCTCTCACTGTCCCCAGTCTCTACCCAGGAGATTGTCCTACCTCACGAAAAAATAGTAGGTGTTGTTCTCCACGACGGTGTAAGAATGACAGGGGAAGTAACCGAGTCCAGTCAAGTTAAACCTGGCTCCGGCTGGCATTTCCAGCATACTGCCCCAGGCCTGGTCACACAGTAGCTCCACTTCTGCAGAATAGAAGAGGTCTGTGTCATACTGCCACGGGAGGTAGTTGTGCACGCTGTACGTGTCCTTGTAGATAGCCAACACCTTTGCATAGAGGATAATTTCGGCCAGTTCAGCCCGGCACGGCTCACTTTGTGGTCTCCAGTCGTGGGGCAGCTGACAGCCCCAACCTTCTGTCAGAAAGGTCAGTACCACAAGGATATGGAGCCACCGCATTCTGACACCGTCCGATCCCGTAGTGCAGAGGGTCAGAAATCCGTCTCCAGACAGTGCAGCGCTGCTTGGGTAAATTAGGGCTGCTTTGATCTCTCACCAACTTGCGCTAACTTTCTCTGCTTCTTTCCTCCCTGCCCTCTGACCACTGTGCATCCTTTGAAGGTGCGTTACAGAATGCAAATAACAGCCTATCTAACGAGATCCATGTGGTTTGCTGTATGTGTGTATTGTGGCTAATCTATCGCTGGGCACTGAATACAAATCCCTGAAAAAAAACTTACAGAAGCAAGATCAGTTTTCAAGGGGGTTGGAGTCGCCAGCATTTTCTTAAAGTGACAGTAACCATTGTGGCACGGGTCCAAACCTGTTCATAAGGAACATATCCCGCTCTTGTTATTGCGGACTATCTGGGGTTCCAGCAAGTTGCATTTTTGCTTGAACTTTATTTCTGAATGTTATTGCAGTAATCTAGCTCCTCCAAGAATGCGCCAAATAAACCTTCCACTTCTGCGGTTTGAAAACATAAAGCAGGGAAAAATGCGCAGTTTTTGGAAAAGCTGCCGGTTTCAGAGTGGGAAGTGCAGATTAGAATAAAGCTGCATTTTTGTGCTTTCAGAAGGATTTATTCAGTCTTTTTCTGGCTAATTTGGCATTTGGGGATGTGAACGTGCAAGTCATCTGGGGAATTTCATGTTGATTTTCATGCTTGAGTCTCGTCTCCCCGTGGATTTCAGGCTTAAATTCGTAAACTGTTTAACAGGCATCGATACGAAACGTTTGGAAAGTGGAGTTCATCCTTTTTACAGTGCACGACTGGGAAAGCGAGGAAAATCCCAAAGCGAAAATTGTTTTCAGCTTGAATTATCTTTACCTGCGTGTTTCCCAAAGGCATCTGCCCTGTTATTTCCACCTGCAAGCGGTCCTCCCTCGAAGAACGTTATCAGTGACCTCCGCAGCCCAAAAAGGCATAAAGGACAGCGGGAAAGTGAGGGAATCAGTCAGCTGTGCGGAAACGAGCTCTCAGTCCAACTTGTCCATGCCAATCAGGTTCAATTCCATTCTTCCCTAACCACGAATCTGCCCCAATGCCCTAATTGTAATTGTACTCCCTCACCACCACTTCTTCTGGTCCTTAATTCCATAGACCGGGTGTGTGTAGAAGTTTCCCTCGGGTCCTTCGTAAATCTCTGCCACCCTACCCCCACCAAAGTTTACTTTAAACCTATACGCTCAAGTTTTCTCTCCACAACCCTGTGGGAAAGATCATGACCATCCATCTTATTTTATATCCTCATGATTTTGCTTTTGAAAGGTCACCCCTCAGCATTCTACATTCCAGGGATAAAGGGGGTCTTTCAAATTCGCAGGGGATTAAGTCGTGAGTAAAATCATTTTAGATCCATGAACAGACCCGTTATTACAATTTAGTTGCTTTTAAACATTTCATGTGTAATAGGTTATAATTGTTCCATCTGCGAAGTTAATGTCAGCAATTTGTGAAGAAAGTTTTGGAATTGTCATGTATGGGTAATTTGGTATATACTATGTCACGCTGCCATTGTATCTAAAATCTCTCAAAGAGAAACAATAAAATAAAAAATAGAGTCACACACACAAAATGCTGGAGGAACTTAGCAGGTCAGACAGCACCTGTGGAATTAAATAAACAGTCAACATTTCAGACCAAGATCCTTCATTAGGACACTTGAGGGGTCTCAGCCAGAAACACTGACTCTTTATCCCTCTCCGTTGATGCTGAGTTCCTCCAGCATTCTGGACTTCCTGCAGTTGCAGAATCTCTTGTGTTGATAAAAATATGGAATTGCTTTTAATTGAATAAGCAGTCATAGCTAGGGGAAACTGATTTGCTCTTACTTCCTACAGAACTCTTACAAAAAGTAGTGGATACGGCTCAGTCCTGATGAAGGATGTTGGTCCAAAACATCAATTGCTTACTCTTTTCCATGGATGCTGCCTGGCCTCCTGAGTTCCTCCAGTATTTTGTGTGTGTTGCTTAGATTTCCAGCATCTGCAGATTTTCTCTTGTTTGTGATATAGCTCAGTCTATCAATGGTAAAACCCTCCCCACCACTGAACACATCTGCACGGAGCGCTGTCACAGGAAAGCAACATCCATCACCAAAGACCCAGGCCACACTCTCATCTCGCTGCGGCCATCAGGTACAGGAACTTCAGGACCCACAGCTCCAGATTCAGGAGGAGTTCACTTCAACCCTCAGGCTCTTGAACCAGAGGTAGTAACTTTACTCAATTTCACTTGCTCCATCACTGAACTGTTCCCACAATCTAAGGACTCTCTTTCAAGGACTCTTCATCTCATGTTGTCAATATTTATTGCTTATTTATATATTGTTATTACTATTTCTATTTCTCATTCTTTTTGTAGTTTCAGTTTGTTGTCTTTTGCACTTTGGTTGTTTGTCTATCATATTGAGTGCAGTCTTTCTCTGATTCTATTTTGTTTCTTGGGTTTACTGTGTATGCCTGCAAGAAAATGAATCTCAGGGTTGTATATGGTGTCATATATGCACTTTGATAATATATTTACTTTAAACTTTAAATAGAGATATGGAATCATTTACATCTGGGTTATATATCACCAGAAACTCTGTCAACAATTTTAGCTGAAAGGTGGCAGGAGTGAAGGAGTTTAATTCAACACAGTATTCACTTCAAGTTCCACTTAGAATGCCATAGCAAAATAGAACCACATTCGCCTAAGTTGGAGTTAGAACTGACATAATCAATATTGGAGTCCTACTGTTTGTCTTGTTAGATGCAACTGAAACATTGCAAAGATACCTTTAATTCTGTCTCCACATGATCCTCCAAACTCACTGGAAGGACAGGGAAAACAATATCAGCATCCTTTTCCAGGCCAACTTTCCTTAATTATGATCAGTATGCTTGCTGGACTAGCTACAGCAAATGCATGCTACGCCAGATTCCTTAAGTAGATTCACTGTTCTGAGCTCTCTCAACGGAAGAGAGACAAGAACTGGATATAGAAAAAGAGCTCAAAGCCACATGAAAAAATGCAATATCCTGCTAATTCTTGGGAGTACTGCCCCATGACTAATCACATTGGAAAAGAAGAATTTGGGATGACATTGGCAACCACAAGACCATGCATTGGGAGTACACAAAATCCTAGTGTAAGTAGTGGCATCACCTTACCAACTACACACCTGCCTACCCTATTGTCTATTACTTGTCCCACCTGTGGAAGACTGTGGCTTCTACATTGGCCTCATCACCTCAGAATCTACAAAACTGGAGGGAAACAATTAAAGCACAGACCTGCCCTCAGTGCTATGTTTGTGTCTCCATTCCCATTTCTTCGTATCCTTGATGATCAAAACTGCTATGACTATTTATCATATGGATTATGGTGCATTGAAATTTCTAGGTAAAGTGGATTGATTTCAATTTCCATAACCTAAACCAGGAGAGTAAACAAGGAAGCGGGTATAGAGAAAACAAAGTTGAAGAGAGAGTGTGGTACCAAACAGGCTGAAGGAATAAATATCAGTGCATGGAAGGTGTGTCTGTGGATAGCCACTTCGCTTGGCATGAGCACTCAGAACCTGGTCAGATTTAGCACTGCAAAAGGAGACACATAGAGGAGAGGCTTTTCTAAATTGAGGAACTGTAAAGCTGAAATAGGTTTTAACAGAATTCTAGAAACAAAGGCATCTTATTATTGGAACATTGAAGGGTTTAGACCAAGTATATTCTTAATAAAACATGGTTTCAAATCTTGATGTGCTGGGTGGTGAAGACACCGCAATCTCAAAACTATAGTTACCTTGACAGAATATTGGGAGTGTAGAAATGAAAATTTAAATGAAATAAAGAAATCAAAAAGGGTGAAAGAGAAAATAATGGCAGGTAAAATGAAAAAAAAACCTCTAAACTGAGTTATAAATAAAAAGTGAATGACACTAGGAGAAAGGGTAGAGTATAATAGAGACCGAAGGAATAATCTCACAATGAAGGTTAAAGACAAGTATTGTTCTAAATGTACACTTTGAGGATATAATAAATATAGAGGGATCTTGGGGTCCAAGTCCATGGGACACTCAAAGCTGCTGCGCAGGTTGACTCTGTGGTTAAGAAGGTATACGATGCATTGGCCTTCATCAACCGTGGGATTGAGTTTAAGAGCCGAGAGGTAATGTTACAGCTATATAGGATGCTCATCAGACCCCAATTGGAGTACTGTGCTCAGTTCTGGTCACCTCACTACAGGAAGGGTGTAGAAACCATAGAAAGGGTGCAAAGGAGTTTTGCATGGATGCTGCCTGGATTGTGGAGCATACCTTATGAGAATAGGTTGAATGAACACGGCCTTTTCTCCTTGGAGCGACGGAGGATGAGAGGTGACCTGATAGAGGTGTATAAGATAATGAGAGGCATTGATCATGTGGATAGTCAGAGGCTTTTTCCCAGGGCTGAAATGGCTAACACGAGAGGGCACAGCTTTAAGGTGTTTAGAAGTAGGTACAGAGGAGATGTCAGATCTAAGTTTTTTACACAGAGAGTGGTGAGTGGGCTGCCAGTGACAGTGGTGGAGGTGGATACAATAGGGTCTTTTAACAGACTTCTGGATAGGTACATAGAGCTCAGATAGGGCTATGGGTAACCCTATGTAATTTTTCAAGTTGGTATGTGTTTGCGACAGCATTGTGGGACAAAGGGCTTATATTGTGCTGTAGGTTTTCTACGTTCTACAGAGACTGAACCTATTAGAGGATTTATCATAAGTACTAAAATAAGCAATGAGGAAATTATGGTACCGTGTGCGGAACTTTGTTTATTGAGCCTATATCAATACTTCAGACTTAAGTCAGCATAATAGCAGTATGGCTGAAAATGAGGAAAATGAAACTGTAGGCAGCACAAAGACATCAATAGAATTTCTAATGGGCCAAAAAGGTGCAACTGGAATTTATTTAAGAGAAGTGTCAGAATGCATTTAGGGGGGTGGGGAGAATAAGATGACCGTCTCCTTCCTTGATGTCAACAAGACAAAGAAGATGATTATCAATTTACGGAGAACTCGCACCACTCACATCCTTCTTTACACCAGAGGCACAGTAGTGGAAACTGAAAGCAGTTTCAAACTCCTGGGAGTGCACACCACACACAACCTCTTGGTCCAGAACACATTCTACACAGTCAAGGAAGCTCACAAATGCCTCTACTTTCTGAGGAGGCTGAAGAGAGCTGGGCTTTGCACATCCAAGCTCATGTTATTCTACAAATGAGCAGTAGAGAGCATCCTAACAAGCTGCCTCACTCTTTACAGTGTATGAAAAGTGCGCTGCGGCAGACAGGAAGGCTCTCCAATGGGAACTAAAACTGTCCAACGCATTACCGGCACCAGCCTACCCACCAAATAGGACATACATAAATATATACTGAAAGGTGTTGGAAAAAGGCTAGTATCATCACAAAGGATCTGTCCAACGCATTACCAGCACCAGCCTACCCACCATCAAGGACATATATAAACACATACTGGAAGGCTAATAACATCATGAAGGATCCCTCCCACTCTGCTCATGGACTGTTTGTCCCACTCCCATCAGGGAGGAGGCTCCATAGCATCCATGCCTGGACCATTAGACTCAAAAACAGTTACTTTCCCCAAGTGGTAAAGTGGATGAACACCTTCTCCCATTAATTCCACCATTACTTTATTATTGTCCATCAGTCACCTTATATACAACCCAGTGTTACGTTATAGACATACTATGTATATAAGCCTATGTATGTATGCATTTATATATTTATTTATTTATTGTGTTTTTAAAATTATTATTTTTTTTGTCTTTTGTGGGGTTTTTTCAGCTGCATCAGATCTGGGGTAATAATTATTTTGTTTTCCTTTACATTTGTACAGTATACAGGAAATTTCATTAACCAATCTTGCATCTTGAATCAGACACAATAATCGATTATGAGATGCTAATAAGTTTAGAATGAAGAGATATTGGAGTGTCTGTCATGAATGATGAAAAATGGGTGATAAAGACCATTCAGAGGACTCTTGCCTTTAAAGGCTGAAATGCTTATAAGAGCAGTGTGGATTAAGCTGAGGCTGTGTAAAATAGTGCAAAAGCCACAGTTATATCACACGAGAGGAAGCAGAAATATATAGGCCTGGAAATTTAGATTATGTAAAATGATTGTGGAGATTTAATCAAGGTATACAATTTAACACAAGAGGTTCTAGAGATGCTGGAAATCTGGAGAATGCTGGAGGAATTCAGCAGGTCAGGCAATTTCTGTGGAGAGAAATAAAGAGTTGATATTTCAGGTCAAGACACTTCATCAGGACCCAGGTTACAAAAGGTACACACCGAGTGAATGGGAAACATCCACCCCTCAGCAGAGAGGACAATTATGAAGGGGATACAATTAAACTAATCGCTAGAAAGATCTGAAAGAAGTTGAGGAATTTACCTTTTGGCCAGTAAGTAACCAGGATCTGGAAGTTATAACCTGAGAGTGTAGTGGAAGCAGCAACTTTCATTACATTTTACAAATACCCACCCACCAAGAGCCAGAAAATTTGATTAACCAAAACAGGTAATTTTTATGTCTGCATGGATTGACCTTCTCTCTATATATGGTGCTCTAAATATCTATAAGTCCCTGCTTAAAGAAACCACCACCATGGAAACCAAATGGTGTACTAACTGCTTTTCTGCAAGATGCCTGCTCCAGACTGGCAGCTGCTGGGAATCATGAAGAGTCAGAATCAGGTTTAATAACACTGAAATATGTCATGAAATTTGTTGTTTTGTGGCAGCAGTACATTGAAATATATAACTAAAGAACTATAAATTACGATAATATGTATATAAAATAAAATTAAATAAATAGTGCAGCATGAAGGGAAAATACTGAGGAAGTGTTCATGGATTCATTGTCCTTTCAGAAATCTGATGGTAGAGGGGAAGAAGCTGTTCCTGAAACCCTGAGTGTGTGTCTTCCGGTTCTTGCACCACTTCCTTGAGGGGGGCAATGACAAAAGGGCATGTCCTGGTTATAGGGGTCCTTAATGATCAATGCCACCATTTTGAGGCATTGCCTTTTGAAGGTCTCCTGGATGCTAGGGAGATTAGTGCCTATGATGGTGCTGGCTGAGTTTCTAACTTTCTGCAGCTTTTTCTGATCTTGTGCAGAGGCCCCTCCATACCAGACACAAGCCAGCTGATTTCCGGTACGTTGCGTTAATCACTTTCAGCCACACTTAGCTGCTTGGATCTCATTGCATCTCATTTATACATGGGTGGTGGAGATATAGAGGAATCTGACAATTTGATTTAAACATCTAAACTTCTGATCAGTTTGTATTTCGGTACCATTAACATTGTTATTCTTTGGGAAAGTAAGTTACTGACCTTTAACTATTGAACTGCAGGATAGCTGTTATTGGTGCACCTTATGCTAAGCAAGTAGCTTGGTAGGTGTTACTCTTTCAAACCAATGTCTTTATTGTACTTTTGAATTGAATCAACTTTGTTACTTACATGTTTCATATACATGAGGAGTAAAAATCTTTACGTTACGTCTCAGTCTAAATATGCAATGTGTAACTTTTAGTAATATATAATAAATAGCATGTACAACAGGATAGTCAATATAACATAGAAATACAGCTGTGTTAGCAATAGTTAAGCAGTCTGATGGCCTGGTGGAAGAAACGGCCCTGGAGCCTGTTGGTCCTGGCTTTTATGCTGGTAGCCATTCCAACAACCAAGAACTTAGCAGGTTATTCATTCTGCTGGTATGTAGCAATTCTATTGGGATGTGGCATTCTTATACAGTAAATCAGAATTCTTCCTTTCTGTACTTAAACCACTCTACCTCACTTAGAGGTAAATCATTCTACACTGAGCCCAATATTTTCTCACCAAATGTTCTCTTATTGTTTTGGACAGATTCCCTTCCTTAACCTACGTCCATATTTCTTTCCAGATGCTACTCCATAATGATTTCACCTGTGATTAATCTAATGTGATATACCGAGAACCTGATTGTCAAGATCACATTTTCGTTTTACTTCCAGTTTGTTAAATGTTAGTTATGCATTTGGAATCAATTAATTCAGAATGGACTGAATTCAGATGGAGCTTAATCCAACAATGTTCCCCTAGCGTTGGAGTTAAAATTTGATGGTGCTCAAATGTCTCAAAATGCAAAGTTCTTTCTCAGGTTGTATTAGATATATCCAAACAAACTTGACTTAGATCTACAGATAAGGTTATATAAACATTATTTTACTATAGAGCATCTGCAGGTACATGGAAAAATCTAGGATTAAGAAATAAACACACTCAGATATTTTCAATAATAATTATTTCTAAGCAATAATACACAAAATACAGTATTTAAAAACAGAGTTCTTAAATTCGATGAAAGGTCTCCGGGGGAAACATCTGTTATTCCTCTCCATAGATGCTACCTGATTTACTGAATTCCTCCAGAATTTTGCAGGTGTTATTCTGGCTTTCCAGCATCTGCAGAATCTCTTGTATTTTTAAATTTGTTTTCACTCCATCTTCATTCTCCATTTCGGATTAGAGAAGGGGTTCCATTCCGATCCTCCTTGTGAAACTTAGGGAATTATTAAAGAATTTAATTCTCAAATTCTTCACACAGGTGGCTCCATTGACATGGATGCCGGGTCATCCTGCCCCTGTGTCCGGAGTTCCAGGAGAACTCTGGCGAATTCGGAGCTGCACATCGCCGCCTGAGGGCTGAACCTTCTGGGAGCGGTACCCAGGGAGACAGGTCCCCTTGTAGCACAGAGTGGGTTCGGCTTTGTAGACTCACCCCTGGTGTTATGGTTTCCTGAAGAATCGCTACCGTGAGGGCTCTCTCTCTTCAGGATGGATTTCGGAGCCATTAAAATTGCCTCTTGTGGGACAGACAGTCTCCGGTGCCCTTTGAATTCCTTTGAATTAAGATTGAAAGTGACTGAGGATCTTCTTGGAGAATGGGCATCCCTTAAAGAGAGTGTCTTTGGGAAAGACTCTTCAGTAGCCATACAAGCTCCTATGGAAGCTGAACGTGCCCGGGGCTTTATTTTGGATTGCAGCAAGCTGTCCGGGCCGTGGACTGACTTTGACCACATGCTAATGCCTGGACCATTTTTTGACGAACGCCCTTCAGCCTCCAGGCACTCCTTGTGTGGTAATGGAAGAGGACATGTCCTCTCATTAACCTTATCTGGTCGTGAAATTTTATGCAACCATCTTTCATATTGGCTAGTCATTTGCGTTTCTTTTTTGGAGCCGTTCCCCTGTTGAGGCTGTATTTAAATACTCTATTTTGGCAGTGAGCCAAACTAAACAAACCTTTATCTAATGTTGATATTAATAAGCTGTTCTGTAGTAGTCTATTAACCAGAGGACACAATGATAAACTGAGAGCTCAATATAATCTATGATTTAGTCGGCTTGTTTGTTGTGGTGGTCAGTTTTAACAAAGCAACAAAGAACCTGAAGCCCTGCCCCCTGCACCATAATGGAACTGCTACGTGCTTATTCTTATAGAAACGTGTCTCTAGGACATCACATGAGCCATCAATCTTCAGGTCATGCCACTCATGGACTTGTTCTAATATTATGTTGTGACTGTATTATTGTAACTGTATATGTGCTGGATTGTAACTGTATGTGCCATGTGTGACTGTATGTACTGTGCGTGAATGTATATACTGTGTGAAAGTGCGTACTGTGTGTGACTCTTTGTGCTGTGTGTGACTGTATGCCCTGCATGTGACTGTATGTGCTATGTGTGATTGTATGTACTGTGTATGGCTGTATGTACTTTGTGTGACTCTATGTACTGTGTGTGACTATGTTCTATGTTGATTGTATATACTGTGTGTTACTGTATACTGAGTGTGGTTGTATGTACTGCATGTGACTGTATGTACTGTATTGATTGCATGTTCTATGTGTGACTATGCACTGTGTGTGACTTATGTACTGAGTGTGATTGTATATACTGTGTGCAACTGTGCTGTGTGTGATTGTATGTACTGTGTGTGACTATGTACTATGTGATTGTATGTACTGTGGCTGTATGTGCTGTGTGTGAAAGTATATACTGTATGTGACTACGTGCTATGTTGATTATATATACTATGTGTTACTATGTACTGAGTGTGGTTGTATGTACTGCATGTGACTGTATGTGCTGTGTGTGAGTACATTGTGTGTGACTGTATGAACTGTGCATGATTGTATATACTGTGTGTGACTATGTACTATGTGACTGTATGTACTGTGTATGACTATGCGCTATGTTGATTGTATATGATGTGTGTTATTATGTACTGTGTGCGATTGTATGTTCTGTATGTGCTGTATGTGGTGATGTACTGTCTGTGACTGTATGTACTGTGTGTGATTGTGTGGTGTGTGATTGTATGTACTGTGTGTGACTATGTGCTGCGTGTGACTTTATATACTGTGTGCCACTGTATGTGTTGTGTGTGATTGTATGTGCTGTATGTGACTTTGTACTGTGTGTGATTGTAATTTGTGTGACTATGTACTACATGTGACTGTATCTGTTGTGTGTGACTGTATGTACTGTGGGTGCCTGTGTACTGTGTGTGACTGTATATACTGTGTGTGATTGTTTGTACTGTGTGTGACTAAGTTCTGTATGTAAATATGTAGTGTGTGATTCTATGTGCAGTGTCTTACTGTATGTACTGTGTGTGACTGTTCTGTACATGATTGTATATAATGTGTGTGATTATGTACTGTGTGACTGTATGTATGTGTGTGATTGTATGTACTGTTTGTGACTATGTGCTGTGTGTAATTGTATGACTGTGTGACTATGTAGTGTGTGCAACTATGTACTGTGTGTGACTGTATGTGCTGTGTGTGATTGTATGTACTGTGTGTGATTGTATGTACCGTTTGTGACTATGTGCTGTGTGTAACTGTATGACTGTGTGTACTGTGTGACTGTGTTGTCCATGTCTGTATGTACTGTATGTGACTGTATGTACTGTGTGTGATTGAATGTGTTTTGTGTGACTGTGTGTGACTGTATGTACTGTGTGTGATTGAATGTGTTTTGTGTGACTGTGTGTGACTGTATGTACTGTATGTGACTGTATGTGCTCTGTGTGATTGATGTTATGTGTTTTGCACCTTGGCCCCAGAAATTTGATGTTTCATTTAGCTGTATACACGTCTATGATTGAATGACAACAAACTTGAACTTGAAAGAAAGCATGATATCAATGAATAAAGGACGCTGGGCAGAAGTATTGGTATAGGTTGTTTATAAGAGTAGGGTCCCTTTTATTAATGGTACTTCTACTGATTCTCATGGCCATTCAAGGTGGAGGATAAGCATTCAGAATGGCGTTGAGAATCTTAAAACTGCGTGCCAGGACCATACAGAAGCTCCCCATTCCATTTCTCCAGTGACCTGGCTACCCATTCTATCAGCAATAGTCTGCAGTTCCCTCAGTTGCCTCCAAAATGACAAAGCCAAGTGGAAGCAAGTCATCCTCAGTCCTGGGGACAACTGCTTCCTTATCCTAGCGTGTTTGGCAATTTTTGACAGCGTCTCTCTAGGGAAGATCTTTATAAAGGGCAATTTAAAAGATGAACTTTTAAGCCACATATATTCTGACAAGTTTAAGAAAATGTACCAAAGTAAAACTGACTAATGTGCATATTTTTGCACCAGAAATGAATGTGAAGCCACAACAATGTGGTTAACTGTGCAGAGTTGGAACTATTTATCAGAAGTGCCTATTCCGTCAGAAACTGCATTATAACTGCATTATATACTGCATTATATTATCACTATCTGACTCACTCTTCAAATACATTGAGTGCCAAAATGGAGTAATTATATCATGCCGAAAACTTAATTCCTCAAATAAGTTAAGATTTGTCTGCTTTAGTTTTGCGCAGTCTCACTTGCACCACCTACAGACAAACCTGCAGACCCAGATATGCCAAAATCTAGAGTGGAAGTAACTTAGCTTCCATCGCAAGGACTTGCCTAAACAGGAGTCTATTATTACTGTGGTTTTAAACTATTGATATACAAACTGTTCAATACTCACTATTAACTTTTGTCTGTCGAAATTCACTTACTAATGCAGCTTTTAGTTATTCTTGAGAATTTCAGTATTCTACTTCACTCAAAAATATGTCATTTAGAGCTCTGAAGGCTTCTCTTCTTTCTGTCTCATTTATCTGCCAATCCTATTTTTACTACGTTGATTCAGTTTCATATTTGGGAATTATTATATTTTTAATATAGCAAGTTAAATTTTATTCATGATAAAAATATTTACAGGAATAAACTTTTTCATTCTTATATTTATAGACAATTTTTTAAGTACATTCCTTAAAACTCTTCAGGGGTGGTACACTACTACAATAATTGAGAGGCTTCCTCACCCATGTAAATGACAGTTCCTATTTCAGTCTTTGTGTTGCTCATTAACGATTGTTCAGTCTAGCTAGTTAGACAGAATAATGGTTGTATGTCCTATTTAAACAAGGGTGACACTCTCTGTACTATGTGCTCCATCTCTTTACCCCACTAACTAGTGGTAAATGTGGTCTATTTCAGAATTTGCTCTTGCAAAGAGGTGCAAATGCAATGAATAGTTAACGTGCTTCGTTTTTCAGTAAAGCATTGCATGAAACATTAAAATAAGTTTACTTTTATAGAGTCATTGAGTCATGGAACACTAAAGCCCCTTCAGCCCATCTATTCCATGCCAAACTATTATTCTGCCTAGACCCATTGACCTGCAACCAGACCATAGCCCTCCATATCACTTCTGTTTATTTACCTATCCAAATTTATTGTAAATGTTGAAATTAAACCTGCAACCACCACTTCTGATAGTAGCTCTCACCACCCTCCACATGGAGAAGTTCCCTTTCATGTTCCCCTTAAACATTACACCTTTCACCCTTAACCCATGATCTCTAGTTCTTGTCTCACACAATCACAGTGGGAAAAGCCTGCTTGTTTTTACCATATCTATCTATCTATCTTAATCTGGTAGGCCTCTATTAAATCTTCCCTCATTCTCCTATACTCTAGGGAATAAAATCCTTATATCTATCACTTCTTCCTTCTTTCTCAAAGATAAATTAAGTACTGTAACAATAGCACACTTAAGAACACCATTGTGTGCAATAGCATGAAGAAACTTGATTCAGAAAGGCCACATTGGCCCTGTATCATAAAATATGCTCTTCAGCAAACAAACAATAACCTGCAGGGGAGGTCATTAGTGTTTTGAATGTGGCTGACTGATTGGTTTGAACATGTTTGGAATGGATAACTATTTATAGAGCAGTTTTTGTGAAACATCATTAGCTTTGTTTAACTTATCTATAACTTTGTTGTTCTGAGTTGTTGGAGGTGGATTGTGTGTCTGAGGTGGTGTTGCCACTGTGCTTATTGATTATTGAAAGGGTTATGGTGGCTATTGATTTCTTCTGCACTGAACAGAAAGTGGCATTCCTCCCTTTTTCCTCCCTTATTCCACCCCACAGCCTTCCAGCAGGCTTTCCGTCATCCCAATTGGCAAAGCATAGAGAACTAGGCACTGTCTGTAATGTTTCACAATTTCACTTCATTACTACAGGAAAGCGCCTTGTATCTACTCAGTATCATTCCCATTGAATGTGGCAGAGAATATATAAAATAGAATACATAGGATTATAAAAGAAACCAATTATATTGAAATATAGCTACCAAAATATTTTAAAAACTAATTTGTGATATAGTTATATACAGGTTTCTTTATAAACATATTAAATAACAAAATAATACATTTAAAATATATTAAAATGTTATTTTTCAAAGACATATCAGTGGCCTGTTGTGCTTAGCTTGAGTAAGAACATAAAACTGTGGGTGGTCTTTGACAAAGCCACGCGCATGTCATGTTGGACATCTAATGGTTTTCAAATGGTTACAAATGCTGAAAATATGATTCACCATGATAGATTGTTGGAAGTGAAATTAAACCTCCCATAATTCACTTTACAAGGCAAGGAAAGGCTTCTTTCACGGAACACCAGAATTTTCCAAGGCTTTTTGGCTAGGTCAATACCTTCGATACAGTTTATATCACAAAGAAAAGGATTGCGGATCCATGGATCAAATTCAATGCCATCAAGTTGGAAATGACTTTTGAAAGAGTTCTGAACTGTTTCCAGGTGTTCACAGATGACTCTCTTCAAAGAAATTGACAGACAATTTTGTATCAAACAAACGCTTCAAGACTTGTCCTCTTGAAAGCCAGCAGACTTCTGTGTGGTAGAGAAGCACTTCATATTCTGCACATATTTCTTAACTAAGTCTTATAAAAATGTGATTATTCAGGGGGGCCTGCTTCTAAAAAAGTTGATGACTTTTAAGGCTGTTGACAAAACTTCTTTCAGGGTTGTTGGGAAAGTCTTTGTTGCCAGTGCATGTCTGTGTGAAAAAAAACACTGATTTACAATGATGCGAGGAGCTTCCTTTTTCACTAAAGTAGCAAAACCAGATGCATTACCAAGCATTGCAGGCACTCCATCTGTGCAAAGGGTATGAATTTTTCTTTCCAGTCAAAGTTTTGGTTGGCAAAAAAACTTTTTACTTTTTCCAAAATGTTAATGGCCTTTGTAGTTTCCAAAAGGGACTCAAATAAGAATTCTTCTTTGATGGTGTCAGCATCCACATAACAAACAAAAACAAGGAGCTGACTACATTGAGAGATGTCTATTGTTTCATCCAGTAGCATACTGAACGGGAATTACAAGGCTGCCAATCTGCTTCAAAATGTTAAAAGAAATTTCAACTATTTGAGAACATATCTCATTTTTTGATAAGGGAACTGCTTCCAGTTTGTTCCTCTCTTCCAGTCCACAAAGCAGCTCAACTATTTCCAGTGCACATGGCTTTTCTAAAGTCTCTGCAGCAGTGTAAGGCTTCTTTTGTTTGACAGCCCGGTAAGCAACTCTATAGGATGCTTCAAGAAAATATTTTTGTGAAATGGCAAAACCCAAGTTTTGTACACGTCCCAACTTTTTTTGAATTGGTCTTTCTTCGCATGATGCATTTGCAAGATGGACATGCGTGAGATGCTCTTTCAGTTTTGCTGGCTTCATACTTCTGTTCACAAGAATTTTTCCACACAAAAAACACTTTGGCTTTTGGTGTCCTGTCATGTCCATTAATGCAGCTGAAACTGTATATCATACCTTTCATATTTCCTTTTCTTCAACATTTCAACTTAAATTTGGTCTGCAAAAAATACAAAATAAACTAAAATAAAATATTTGACTTTTTTTGAAATTCAGTAATTTTGTATGGTTTTTAAGTAATTAGATAAATCTGCAAAGAAATAAGTAATCAGTATGTTAATTAAGTGTAAGATAGTCAAGAAATTTGTATGCTAAGTAAGTTAAATAAGGCAAGTTTTACAATTCAGTCAAAGATTTAATACTTTTAATGGCTGTTGGATACTCGGACAGACACATAGATTACAGCAGTAGCTCAGGCGTTCCTGGAATTCGGCTATTGTTGTGTATGGAATCGCTTGGTATTACAAAAGGCTATGTGGCCTTATGGAGAGTTAATAATTCTCATTTGAACTGTCCAATTTTGCAAAACTTCAATAAACAATAAAAACAACTTCACCTCCTTCTACACATTGATCAACAAGCAATTGTAGATAGGGGAATAATGGAAAGCAACATTGATGTCTGGGTCACAAGTGTGAGAACACATGATTACATCATTTGGTGGCTGAACAGCTACTAGGGGCAGAGTTGCCCAGTAGTTGGCCAGTTACATCACACGAGTGTCTGCAGACAGGAATACTGCAATCAAGTTCAATTTACTGGTGGGTCTAATAACTAACATAATTTCTAAGTAGTGATGAACATGCCATAAATGATAGTTTGAGATATTTGTAACAACTGTAATATGATATGGAAGTACCTGTGATTTATATTGGTGACAAAATCACAGGTACTGCTAATATTACTATGGTTTGTTGCCTGCATTTATAATTGAAGGAAATGTTACATTTCAGTTGGAGGTCAGTGAAAATAAAGATGTAAATTTTTTCCCATCCAAGTTCACAGACCCCCTGGAATCTATCCACAGATCCCTGAGGGGTCAATGGACTACAGGTTAAGAACCCCTGCACTAAGTTCCATCTGTAGCGCCTACACTATATTCCATCTGCCACTTCTTTGCCCATTCTCCCAATCTGTCCAAATCCTTTGTAGACTCCTGCTTCCTCAGCATTGTCTGCCTTTCCAACTACCTTTATATCGTCTGCAAACTTGGCCACAAATCTATTAATTCAGTCATCCAAATCATTGATATATAATGTGAAAAAGATGGTCCCAACGCTGACCGCTGTCACTGGCAGCCAAAGAGAATCAGCCCCCTTTATTTGCACTCTTTGCCTCCTGCCAGTCCGCTAATCTTCTATCCATGCCAGTATCCTTCCTGTAATACCATGCACTCTTGTTTAGCAGCCTTGGGTGGCACCTTTCAAAGGCCTTTTGTAAATCCAAGTATACAACATCCACTGACTCTCCTTTGTCTATCCAACTTGTTAATTCCTCAAAGAATTCCAACAGAGATGTCATGCAAAATATCCCTCAAGGAAACCATGCTAACTTTGGCCTATTTTATCATGTGCCTGCAAGTACCCTGAAACCTCTTCCTCAAAAATGCACTACAACATCTTCCCAACTGCCTGAAGCTAGGTGAAATGGCCTTTAATTTCCTTTCTTCTGCTTCCCTCCCTTCTTAAAAAGTGTAGTGATATTTGCAATTTTCCAGTATTCCAAAACCATCCAGAATCTATCAATTCTTGAAAAATCATTATCAATGGCTTCACAATCTCTTTAGCTATCTCTTCCAGAACCCTTGGGTGTAGTTTATCTGGACCAAGTAACTTATCTACCTTTAGAACTTTCAGCTTCCCAAGCTCCTTAGTAAAAGCAACAACACTCACTTCTGCTCCCTGACACTTCTGCCTTTCGGGCATACTGCTAGTGCCTTCCAGAGGGAAGACTGGCACAAAATACTTATTCAGTATGTCTGCCATATTACTAATCTCCAGCATCATTTTCCAGTGGTCCAATATCCATATCACCTCATAACAATTACAGCACAGAAATAGGCCATCTCGGCCCTTCTAGTCCGTGCTGAATGCTTACTCTCACCTAGTCCCACCAACCTGCACTCAGCCCATAACCCTCCATTCCTTTCCTGTCCATATACCTATCCATTTAAAAAAAAATGAAAATATTGAACCTGCCTCTACCACTTCTACTGGAAGATCGTTCCACACAGCTACCACTCTCTGAGTAAAGAAGTTCCCCCTCGTGTTACCCCTAAACTTTTGCTGCTAAACTCTCAACTCATGTCCTCTTGTTTGAATCTCCCCTACTCTCAATGGAAAAAGCCTATCCACATCAACTCTATCTATCCCCCTCATAACTTTAAATACCTCTATCAAGTCCCCCCTCAACCTTCTATGCTCCAAAGAATAAAGACCTAACTTACTCAACCTTTCTCTGTAACATAGGTGCTGAAACCCAGGTAACATTCTAGTAAATCTCCTCTGTACTCTCTCTATTTTGTTGACATCTTTCCTATAATTCGGTGACCAGAACTGTACACAATACTCCAAATTTGGCCTTACCAATGCTTTGTACAATTTTAACATTACATCCCAATTCCTATACTCAATGCCCTGATTTATAAAGGCCAACATACCAAAAGCTTTCTTCACCACCCTATCCACATGAGTTTCCACCTTCAGGGAACTATGCACCATTATTCCTAGATCACTCTGTTCTACTGCATTCCTCAATGCCCTACCATTTACCATGTATGTCCTATTTTGATTAGTCCTACCAAAATGTAGCACCTCACACTTATCAGCATAAAACTCCATCTGCCATCTTTCAGTCCACTCTTCTAACTGGCCTAAATCTCTCTGCAAGCTTTGAAAACTTACTTCATTATCCACAACGCCACCAATCTTAGTATCATCTGTATACTTACTAATCCAATTTACCACCCCATCATCCAGATCATTAATGTATATGACAAACAACATTGGACCCAGTACAGATCCCTGAGGCACACCACTAGTCACTGGCCTCCAACCTGACAAACAGTTATCCACCACTACTCTCTGATATCTCCCATCCAGCCACTGTTGAATCCATTTTACTACTTCAATATTAATACCTAACGATTGAACCTTCCTAACTAATCTTCCATGTGGAACCTTGTCAAAGGCCTTACTGAAGTCCATATAGACAACTTCCACTGCTTTACACTCGTCAACTTTCCTAGCAACCTCTTCAAAAAATTCAATAAGATTTGTCAAACATGACCTTCCACGCACAAATCCATGTTGACTGTTCCTAATCAGACCCTGTCTATCCAGATAATTATATATACCATCTCTGAGAATACTTTCCATTAATTTACCCACCACTGACGTCAAACTTACAGGCCGATAATTGCTTGGTTTACTCTTAGAACACTTTTTAAACAATGGAATCATATGAGTAATATGCCAATCCTCTGGTACCATCCCCGTTTCTAATGACATTTGAAATATTTCTGTCAGAGCCCCTGCTATTTCTACACTAACTTCCTTCAAGGTTCTAGGGAATATCCTGTCAGGATCCAGAGATTTATCCACTTTTATATTCTTTAAAAGCACCAGTACTTCCTCTTCTTTAATCATCATAGTTTCCATAACTTCCCTACTTGTTTCCCTTACCTTACACAATTCAATATCCTTCTCCTTAGTGAATACCGAAGAAAAGAAATTGTTCAAAATCTCCCCCATCTTGTTTGGATCCACATATAGCTGTCCACTCTGATTCTCTAAGGGGCCAATTTTATCCCTCACTAACCTTTTGCTATTAATATAACTGTAGAAACCCTTTGGATTTATTTTCATATCTTCATATCTTCTTTTAGTTTTTCTAATTTCTTTCTTAAGGTTTTACATTCTTTATATTCCACGAGCACCTCATTTACTCCATGCTGCCTATATTTATTGTAGATTTCTCTCTTTTTCTGAACCAAGTTTCCAATATCCCTTGAAAACCAAGGCTCTCTCAAACTTTTAACCTTTCCTTTCAACCTAACAGGAACATAAAGATTCTGTACCCTCAAAATTTCACCTTTAAATGACCTCCATTTCTCTATTACATCCTTCCCATAAAACAAATTGTCCCAATCCACTCCTTCTAAATCCTTTTGCATCTCCTCAAAGTTAACCTTTCTCCAATCAAAAATCTCAACCCTGGGTCCAGTCCTATCCTTCTCCATAATTATATTGAAACTAAAGGCATTGTGATCACTGGGCCCAAAGTACTCCACAACACAAACCTCCATCACCTGACCTATCTCATTCCCTAACAGAAGATCCAACACTGCCCCTTCTCTAGTCAGTACCTCTATGTATTGCTGCAAAAAACTATCCTGCACACATTTTGCAAACTCCAAACCATCCAGCCCTTTTACAGAATGGGCTTCCCAGTCTATGTGTGGAAAATTAAAATCTCCCACAATCACAACCTTGTGCTTACTCCAAATATCTGCTATCTCCTTACAAATTTGCTCCTCCAATTCTTGCTCCCCATTATGTGGTCTATAATACACCGCTATAAGTGCTACTAACACCTTTCCCATTCCTCAATTCCACCCAAATAGTCTCCCTAGATGAGCCCTCTAATCTATCCTGCCAGAGCACCGCTGTAATATTTTCTCTGACAAGCAATGAAATACCTCCCCTTCTTGTCCCTCCAATTCTATCAGACCTGAAGCAACGAAATCCAGGAATATTTAGTTGCCAATCACACCCCTCCTGCAAACATGTTTCACTAATAGCTACAACATCATATTTCCAGGTATCAATCCATAAGCTCAGCCACCTTTCTTACAATGCTCTTAGCATTAAAATAAATGCATTTAAGAAATTCTCTCCCTCTTACTCTCTGTTTATCCCTAATGGTGCAAACAACTTTACTATCTTCTTTTTCTTCCTTCTCCCTTACATCTTCGATCTGAGCGCTCCCTTTCTCTATCACCTGCCTATCCTCCCTCACACACTGTCTACAAGCTTTCTCTATTTGTGAACTAACCACCTCTCCTCTAGTCTCTTCAATTTGATTCCCACCCCCCAACCATTCTAGTTTAAAGTCTCCCCTGTAGCCTTCGCAAATCTCCCCGCCAGGATATTGGTCCCCCTAGGATTCACGTGTAACCCGTCCTTTTTGTACAGGTCACACCTGCCCCAAAAGAGGTCCCAATGATCCAGAAACTTGAATCCCTGCCCCTTGCTCCAATCCCTCAGCCACGCATTTATCCTCCACCTCATTCCATTCCTACTCTCACTGTCACGTGGCACAGGCAGTAATCCCGAGAGTACTACCTTTGCGGCCCTTCTTCTCAACTCCCTTCCTAACTCCCTATATTCTCCTTTCAGGGCCTCTTCCGTTTTCCTACCCTTCTGAGCAACAGGACTGGACTCTGTGCTGGAGGCACGGCCACTGTTGCTTCCCCCAGGTAGGCTGTCCCACCCAACAGTACTCAAACAGTATCAATCCTCTCTTGCCTTTCTTTTACTTTTTATATATCTGAAAACTTCCAGCATATTCTTTGATATTATTGGCTAGCTTACCTTCATATTTCATCTTTTGTCTCCTTATGTATTTTAATTGCCTTCTGTTGGATTTAGAAAGCTTCCGAATCCTCTAAATTCTCACCAATTTTTGTTAGCAAACACGAGGAAATCTACAGATGCTGGAGATATTAAAGTTATATTAATTTTTGTTATATTATTTTCCTTCTCTTTTGCTTATAAGCTGTCCTTGACTTCCCTTGTCAGCCACAGGTGCATCATCCTCCCTTTAAAATACTTCCTATTCGGGACATATCTACTCTGTGCCCGCTGAACTGCTCTCAAAAACTCCAGCCATTACTGCTTTTCTAGCATCCCTGCTAGTGTCCCCTTCCAATCAACTTGGGCCAGCTCCCCTCTCATACCTCTATAATTCCTTTTACTCCACTGTAATACTGATTCAGTATATCTGACTTTAGCTTCTCCTTCTCAAACTGCAGGGTGAAGTCTATCATATTCTGATCACTGCCTCCCAAGGGTTCCTTTACCTTATGCTCCCTAATTAAATCTGGTTCATTATGCAACACCCAATCCAGGACTGCTTTTCCTTAGTAGGCTCAACAAGTTGCTCTAAAGTGTTCTTCAAATTCCATCTCTTGGGATCCATCACCAGCCTCGTTTTTCCAATTTATTTGCATTTTGAACCCCCATGACTATCATAACATTGCCCTCTTTACGTGCCTTTGCTACCTTCCATTGTAATTTGTACCTCATATCCTGACTGCCATTGGGAGGCCTGTATTTTTACCCTTGAAGTTTCTTTACTCTCGAGGCTTCTACATCTTCCAGTCCTATGTCACCTCTTTCTAAGGATTTAATTTCCTTCTTTTACCAACAGTGCCACCCCACCCCTTCTGCCTATCTGTCTGCCCTTTTGATGCAATGTGTGTCCTTGGATGTTAAGCTCCCAACTGTAATTTTCTTTCAGCCACAACTCTGATGTCATACCTGCCAATCTTCAAATGCCCCACAAGATCATCTGCCTTATTTCATATAGATTGTTCAAAGATAACACCTTCAGTCCTGTATTCATCACTCACGTTACACTTCAACTCATCACTGACTGCAATTTTGCTCTACTATCTGCCTGTCCTTCCTCCCAGTCTCAATACACACTGTATCTAGTTGTATACCAACTCCCCCATCCTCAGCCCTATCAATCCTGTTCCACTCCCCCTGCCAAATTAATTTAAACCCTTCCGGACAGCTCTACCAAACCTGACTGTGGTTCAAGGATACTCAAAACCTCCTCAAAAAGTCTAGCATCCTATCATCGCCTTCTCCACTGGCTGTTTGAAATAGAGGCGATGGCATTATGAACTGTGTTCGTTCATTCGGAGTGTACAGGTAGTCAGTATAATTAGCAGAAGTACATCTGCTCCCAGGCTACTCACCCACAAGCTCTATTTTGCCTCTCTGCTCTAATCTACCTTTAGTAGATTTTGTAGATTGTAGACTCAGTGGCCATTTTATCAGGTACCTCCTGTACCTAATAAAGTGCTCATTGAGGGTATATTCATGATATTCTGCTGCTGTAGCTTACTTCAAGGTTCAGTGTGTTGTGCTTTCAGAGATGCTTGGTTTTTTTTGCATCATTCTCTTGAAAATCTTGAGGCTGTTGAGTGAATCCCAGGAGATCAGCAGTTTCTGAGATGCTCGAACCACCTGTCTGGCACCAACTATTGTTCCATGGTCAAAGTCACATTTTTTCCCCATTCTGATGTTTGGTCAGAACAACTGAACTTCTTGACTTTGTCTGCATGTTTTATGCACCGAGCTGCTTCCACATAATAGGCTGATTAGATATTTGCATTGACAAGCAGGGTACACGGTGTACATAATGAAGTGGTCACTGAGCCTACTGCCCTTACCATGCACCCCTGTGCACTGAGAGAAAGTCACCTTCAACTGCAAGGAGAAGATGAAGGAAGAGAACAATAAATGGCACTGAGGGCATTTCCCTGTCATAATCACTAGCAATCACCACCATTAAAACTGGGAGAAACTAGGCAAAATATTCTTCAGCAGAATCAGCTGCCTGTTACCCGGTTCAAACATGGCCGAAGTGCAGAGTGAGAGACACTGAAGGGGGTCGATAGTTCACAGACGAACAGTGTTAAAAGGAGAAAGTAATAAACGCTGGGCCAAACAAGGCCGTTAACTAAAACTCTGAAATGGAAAATGAAGCCTACACCGCGGCTGAAAAGAACTAAGGAAAAAACGAATACTGCTAGTCTTCAGAGTCATTTCACTGGACAGTACAATTTCTCAGGCAAGGCGGAATGCAGATAATGAAGCATAGCTGTGTCCAAGTCTCGACAAATACTATGACAGAATGAATGGAGTTAAATACTATCACAATGAAACAATAATAAACTGACATATTCACAAGCGCAATTGCAGAATCTGACGTGCTGCCGAATCCGTGATTGTGATACTGTACTGCCAATACTTTGCCATGTTAAAACAGCTGTTTCTTTTCTCTATGTTTTAGTACCTTTGATTTATTACACTGAATAGAAAGTTAGTATTGAATTCTCACAACAGGAGGCATTATTTCTCTGGAGGAAAGCTAAATATTTTTATGCTGAGAGATAGCTACTAGCCAGGCACTATCATTTTAACAGAACTTCCAATGGTACATTTAAGATCTCTGTTTTCAATTGACTTTAACATTCTTTTCACAAATATGCCTTCAGATGCCTTCACGAACAGCCAGCATCATCTATATGGCTTTGCTAACTGATAGATTTGCAGTTGCTTGTCCATTCCAAGTCTAATTAAAGCATTTAGTTCATGTGCTCTCAGTTGGAGAGTATGTGTTGGCTTCAAGGATATTTGTAGATTTCACTAAGATTCTAAAATTAGTCAATGTAAATGTAAATGCAGATACTTATACATTATTTAACAACATACATAGCACAACATGTAATATCTGATCATTGAAGTTAGTGCTTGCATAATCTACAATGCAATATTGTGCATTCATGATAATTGAGTGAATAATCATTACCACACGTGATACCCAGCTCCCTAAAGAAGAACATTCTGTAATTTATTTATTGGAGAAAGAGTCTTTTCTGGCTGAATGAGCCACACTGCTCAGTAACCCACCTATTTAACCCTAGCCTTATCACAGGACAATTTATAATAACTGATACGTCTTTGGACTGGGATGAAACTGAAGCAGCAGGAAGAACGTGCAAGCTTTCTTACCGAGGACTCTGATCTCTGGTGCCTCATGCTGTAACAATGTGGCACGAACCACAACACTATTGTGGTGTCCCATAATGAAACGTGCTTCAGGAGATGGACAAACCTATTAGACTGATTGATTGAGAAATAGGCAGAAATGCAACAATATCTGTCACTCTGCCTGACCCAGTCAAGATTATTTATGGTTTATATTTTATTCATAAGTAAAAGATTGATGCAATGATATTCTGTCTCAAAGCCGAATATATAAACTTCACAGTTTTGCAGGCCTGTGCTCAAAGTACAGGGAGTTGACTAATTGGATAGCTCTTTCAGAGCTCAATAGGTGTATAATTGTGCAGAATGCTCCCAGTCTGCACTGACCCCTTAAGTAACATCACTTGCATCAGTTAACCTATTGCCATTTATGTCACTAGGCAGTTGGTCAGAATATTCAGCATTGATAGGTTGGTAATGAAGCTACCTGGTAAATGACCTCTAACTGATTGAAATGCCATTTTACATGAAAATCCAAATACCTTTTATAGTTTGTGCTCAATACAAATTCCACTCTTCAGTTATTGAGTAAGTATTGTGAATCGACTAACTGGCTGGATGCTCTGCTGAAGAGTCTAGTGTGGGTCTTCTGTTGCTGGCAGCCTGAGTTCAGTCTGTGACTCAATGGGCTGCACACATTTGTCTTCCCTATTAAGATACTTGGGGGGACATATTATCATCAAATATAAACAGTTTCAAAGCCAAGGTCCCTGTTCCTAGTGAGACTTTGTTACAACAATCAGTAATCACGCTAGATCAAATGCCAGTTATGTCTTTATGATCAAAGTAATTACTTGTGTCCAATTCTGTTGACCAGTGCTCGGCAGGAGGAGTGACTCAACTGCTCACATAATGGTTAAATAACGGATGGGATAGTTTTTAGAATCACTTTTCTCAGATGACACGTTCCTTTTCTCCATTAATTAATGTGCTTTTTCTATGATCAGGAATTGGAATAGTAAAACCACATGATCAAGAATCTGCCAGGTCAAATCTCACCTTAAATATATGGCTAAGAACATCTCAGGAAGGAATCTGCTCTTGCTGACCTTTAACACTCTAGTCTATCATTTAGGATAAAAAGTCATCACTACATCTCATAAATATGGACGAGGATGTGCATTGAGAATGCAGACTGGCAAGTTTCTACAGCTACGCTGTGGAGAGCATTGAGACAGGTTGCATCACTGCCTGATATAGAGGCTCCAGTATGAAGAATCAAAGGAGGCTAGAGAGAGATGTAGACTCAGCCAGCTGTATCATAGGCACAACCTGCCCCACATCTTCAAAAGGCGGTACCTCACCATCTGGGACACACCCTCTTCTCTACGACCATCGAGGTGGACGTACTGATGAAATGAGCTCTTTGGGCCTCTGCTGGGTGCTGGAGGGCAGTAGGCGCTGAGGCTTTTAGAGCACCTGAATTGGTTGATTTTTGTTTAGTAAGAGTCATTAATCATTTAGAATTCCTTGTGTTTCTCTCAAGTGATTCACTCTTTGTAATGCGGTCTCCTGCTGCTTTCTGTTTGAGCTTGTTAAGTTTATTTTCATAGGCTCAGGGATTCCATGGTACTTGCACCATTTAAGCAGATGCAGAATTAGCACTAATAGCGGGGTCCTAATTTAGAGAATGTTATCTTTCTCAGTGTCGTTCAGCCAAACTTCTTTTGGAATTATTATGAATCAACTGTTAGAAACATAGAAAACCTACAGCACAATACAGGCCCTTCGGCCCACAAAGTTGTGCCAAACATGTCCCTACCTTAGAAATTACTAGGCTTACCCATAGCCATCTATTTTACTAAGCTCCATGTAACGATCTAAAAGTCTTTTAAAAGATCCTATTGTCTCCGCTTGCATCACCGTTGCCGGCAGCCCACCCGTTATCTCTACATTAGAGTCTCTCTTTCCTCGGCACTTGGGTTCAAACATTGCCAGCACACACTGTGACAACAGGAGCCTGAAGACCACACTCAACATTTTAGGAGCAGCTTTTTCCCCTCCCTCAATGGACTTCTGAACAGTCCATGAACACTCTCTCACTATTACCCAAAACAGAACGAAACAATTCTGTTGTTTACACAAAACAACAGAATTCATGACATGGAACGCAGAAGAGGGCACAGTTTTAAGGTGTTTGGAAGTAGGTACAGAGGAGATAGAAAACCTACAGCACAATACAGGCCCTTCAGCCCACAAAGCTCTGCTGGACATGTCCTTACCTTAGAAATTACCTAGGGTTACCCATATCCCTCTACTTTTCTGAGCTCCATGTACGTGTCCAGGGGTCTCTTAAAAGACCCTATCATCTCTGCCTCCACCACCGTTGCTGGCAGCCCATTCCACGCATTCACCACTCCCTGTGTAAAATACTTACCCCTGACATCTCCTCTGTACCTACTTCCAAGCACCTAAAAACTGTGTCCTCTCGTGCTAGCCATTCCAGCCCTGGGAAGAAGCCTCTGACCATCCACACGATGAATTTTCCAACATTTTTGTACCTAAAAATCTTTCTGTGTAAGGTTTGACACAATTACATGATGACTATCATACCTTGATCTGTTTTTTATTCCAAGTATCACAGATACACATATACGTATTGCACCTGAAATCTGCATAGTATCCTGTGAAGTTAGCTTTGTTTAAAGATATATAGTACCTTGGCACAGAAATCTAAAATTTGTGGCTTCTTTTTTTTGTAATTTATTTTTTTATTGAAGTTCATCATCAAACAAACATATACATAAGGTGTATTTCAGACATTGTATATAGATATCGTATCATCATATATATCACAAATCTCCACAAAGTATTTATCTGAGGTATACATTATAGAAAAGAGTGGAAAGAAAAAACAAGAAAAATGAAAGAACTATGTACAAGTAGGGAGTGATCTTTTTTTTTTACAACAGATTCATTGATTTGTGAGAATAAAATCAGGCCTATGAAGCATTATTTAGTTAAACCATATTTCCCAGTATGAATCAAATTGTTTCAGCTTATGATTAACAGATGCTGTTATCTTCTCCATTTTGTAAATGTCTATTGTAATTTCCATCCATGTATTTAAACTTGGGCTCTCCTGTGATAACCATTTCCTAGTAAGAGTCTTTTTACCAGCCACCAACAGTATATTCATTAAATATTTATCTCTTTTCAACCATTCTTGAGGTATATATCCAAAATATATGGTCTTACTCTCTAAGGGTGTTTCACATTTAAAGATGTCTTGTAGGGTATTGTGTATCCCCCTTCAATAGTTTTTGATAACAGGGCAGTCCCAAAAAATATGATAATGATTTGCATTTTGATTTCCACAATTTCTCCAGCAAACAGAGAGGTTATGATCATAATGGGATTTCTGAGAGGATGTAATAAAATATCAAGTTTTTCCATCCAAACTCCCTCCACTTCTGTGAACTGGTACACTTCCATTGATATCTCCATATTGTTGAAAATTTGTGACTTCTGTCCTTGTAAACAGACAAACAACCTGCAAGAATTTTTATATGTACCCTTTCTGCTCTTTACTGAAGTTAGCAAGCATTAGTACAATTATCCTTTATAGGGGCATATACTAATTGGTTTATCATAATAGATTCCAAATTATTGTCCAACTATTAATTCATAAGTCCTTGAAAAGAAGGAAATGGACATTATTTTCTATTGCACTTGCTATGGCTTCAGCTCATTCTGAAAAATGTTACAGCCAATGAATAGTTTCTGAAATATGATAAAAAATCAGAAAATGTTCAAAATACTCAACAGGTCAGACAGCATCTGTGGAAAAAGAAATAAAGTTAATGTTTCAAGTCAAAAACCCTTTGCTAGAGCTCGCTAACTCCTTGCTCACTTAACTCTCAACCAGATATCTTCAGCAATATCCCGTTTCTGCCACACTGAACCACAACGTTTTCTCTCCTTCACTGTTCTACTGAAGGGACTTGAATTTGAATTTGTTTCTGATTTCCATATCCAAATCACACGGTGAAGTCAGTTTCCAGTTATAAAACTGGAATGATGGCAAAAGAGTCTCAAGAAAAAACCCCAAGATGCAACACTTTTCCATTCAACCTCAATACATTATGGGCTTCCAGACGGATGGATGAAGGTGTCGTGTGCTCTCCAATGAATCAGTTTAGCAAATGAGTCCCATGTTTTCTTATATCTGGAGTAGAAGATAGTAGCAGTTTCTCCCTCAGGGGCCGCAGTTTTCCCGCACCCACAAACACTGAGGTAAACTCATTAAACTTTAATCCTTGAACAACCCAATCCCACCTGAACTTTTTCAGGTTGAGGACTGAACTTTTTAGAATCACAGATACTTGAATGCACCTCTGTCTTGGAAATTAAGGCCATCTCAAATTATCAGAAGTTGGAATAGAATCAAGAATGACCTAGAGGATGGCCAAAATATAACAAAAAAACAGTGGTGTCAACTGTGAGCACTTTCCTGTCTGTGAGCTGTTGTCAGTGAAGTGAAGGAGAGTTCAGTAAAATGGCAGCAAATGAAACAATATAAAACGGTGTGGTAGGCCACACAGAGCATGTCACCTCCAGAAATGATAGCAAATAACTCACACCTCCACGTGCAATTTAAGATGAATAATATACCAGACTGTGTTACTATGGAAAGACAAAGCAAGTGGGGGTGCATTACCATGATGTATGTATTCACTGAAAATATAGAGCTTAATACACTTGGCAAAGCACCAAAATACATACTTGTAATATATTCCACAACACAGGATATTGTAACAATAAAGCATCTCAGCACTGATGTATGCAACATAAGCTTGAAGTATTCTTTAATAAATGATGGTTTAGTGCAGAGCTAACTTTCTCAATGTGGCCTCTTAGACTGAGACTCCTGCATTGTGATGGCTTTCTCCCTGATCCATTAACATGAATGGCTAGAAAATCGAGGGAGATGTTCCTGTGATGTTACTTGTTGTTTTAATAGTATCACTGTTTTTAGTTTGAATGATTGATCTGTGCAATTATTGTTTTGTTTTATAGATGTAATATAAATTGAATCCTTTATAACATGTTGTCAAATTCATTTTATGATATTTCCCCATTCTCACCATAAAACAAGTCCATACTCTACTGTTGTATTTACTTGTCATGATAAATGGCAAGATTCTTATACCCTTTAAAATCTCAGCCTCTGTGTGACTATAAATGATATATCTTGTCACATCTTTTTACAGGATTTTCCTAACTGAAGGAGAATATTGCCCGAAATGACAACATGAAAAACTTAAAAGTTCAGGCAATGTAACTCCACCAAGGAGATTCTGTCAGATTAATTGTTGGGAATTTGCCAATTTTCCCAATGACTATAGGCAAAAGCTTTTGTGTAAACCATTTAGCAGTTTAACAGTTCTAATTTTGTGTGTCCTGAAATTCCTTCCCTTTTATTGCTTCATTTTCCTAAGAAGTGCAAATGAATATGTGGAAACAAACCATCTGATCAGAAACTTTTGTCATGATTGAAACATTACTATGTGCATTTTTGCTAACATTTATTACATGCAAAAGTCTTAGGCACATATATACTATATAGCTAATGCACCTAAGAATTTTTCACAGTGCTGTAATAATTTTATGCATTGTTCTGCATTGCTACTGCTGCAAAAAAATTACGTGACATACGTATGTGAGTGATGATAAAACTGATTCTATTGTGGAACTGAGAATAGGAAGGGGCAGGGAGAGAGGAATCATTGCTTGAAAAGGGGGAAGGGAGAGGGGAGGGAGCAGGAAGTACCAAAGAGACATTCTGTAATGGTTAATAACTCAATTGCTTGGAGTCAGATGACTTTGCCTGATGTCTCAGGGCTGGGCATGTCTGCACCCATGCCAACCCCTGTCCTAGCACTCCTTCTTTGCCATGTGTCCCACACCCCTTCCGCGGTGCTCCACCCTCGCCATTCCCAACATCCTTTGCTCCTTCCAGATTTAAATCTTGCTCTCCACTCCACGTTGACAAATACATTACTGTGCAAAAGTCTTAGGCACCCTAACTAAGACAGATATATTCCAAAGAAGAAGAAATTTTCAAATGGAAAAAGGATGCAACCGTGGCTGACAAGAGAAGTCAAAGCCAAAGTAAAAGCAAAGCAGAGGGCATACAAGGAAGCAAAAATTAGCGGGAAGACAGAGGATTGGGAAGTTCTAAAAGCTTACAAAAGGAAACTAAGAAGGTCATTAAGAGGGAATAGATGAACTATGAAAGGAAGCTAGCAAATAATATCAAAGATGATACTAAAAGCTTTTTCAAGTATATAAAGAGTAAAAGACAGGTGAGAGTAGATATAAGACCTATAGAAAATGATGCTGGAGAAATTGTAATGGGAGATAAGGAAATTTTCTCTGAATTAAGTTTTCGAAGAAGTTTGGAACTTTCCCATGTGTTCAATGTATTTAAGGTATCTAATCTGTGTGCAAAGTGGAGAATTCTGACACCCAGATATCATTAAATGGCTGACTTAAACTGTGACTACAAGAGAACAGAGTTCACCTCCAATAAAAGAAAGGGCTAGACAGAGCTGATTGGGCGAATTGGATGATTCCGAGTTCTTGTACGATACTCCATAAAAGCAATAAATCCAGTCTGTTGGTTTATAGATTAGTTTTGTCATATATACATCAAAACATACGGTGAAGTGCGTAGTTCGCGTCAGTGACCACTCAGTTCCAGAATATGCTGAAGGCAGGCAACAATGTCATCACGTTATTGGCACCAACACTTCATGTCCACAACTTACTAACCCTAACCCAAACGTGGGAGGAAGCCAGAGAACCCCAAAGGAAGGCACAAGGTCATGGTGGGACCATATTAACTCCTTGCAGATAGAAGCAGGAATTGACTCTAGATCACTGACACTAGCACTGTAAAATATTAGGCTAACCACTACATCGTTGTGCTACCCAGGCAGTAAAAATGTTTATGCACTTTACCCCTCATGACCAGCATGAAAGGCACCAACTAAACTGGAAAAAGCTTCTGGCAGGGAACTAAATTACAGGAAAATAGAACCACCATGTGAAGGCATATTACACCTCTTCTGTATTGATGTTTGATATCAATAGAGGAATATCTGATCGTGCAGTAAGGAATTAGAGTTCTCTTTCTACAATAGGTCAAAATGGAAAGAAAATTTGCCTTTGAAATGGGTGCTACGTGAATTAATCACACACACCCTCCATGATCGACTGTACCAGTAATAACTCTGTCCTAGAAAATTCACAACCTCAGCAATTGTTCCATTTGGCTCTCACCCATGATCTCCAACACTAATTATGAGAGGTCAGTGGGAGGTCAAATAATTTACGTTAGTCTGGAGTTCAACCATGTCAATAAAGTGTGGAACTTTACAGCACGGAAGGAGAACATTCAGCTCATGTGCTGGTTCACTGAAGGAGCCATCCAATTAGCCCAACTTCCTCACCATGAATGACTATTGATAGTATATCTATTACCCTGTTAAGAATTGGTGTTGAGTTCAAGCTTCTAGATTGAAGGAACAAAATGGAAATCAGAAATAGAAATAGAAGTCGAACATTTGTCCTCTCAAGCATGCTCTACCATTCAAAAGGATCAAGACTGATGTCCTTATATTCGTTATTTCTCTGTGTTTAAATATTCTTAGCCTTGGATCTGCTCATATACTAGTCAACTATAGTCACCAAAGGAAGGACATGTCAGAAGTAGACAATGGGCCAAGTGAAAAAAAATCCTTCATTTCAAGTGCTAAATGGTTGCAAGGAAATTAGACCAGCTTGGACTGAGCCCAGAACATAGTTGTTGTATTAGATGCAGTTGTACATTATGTAAGGGTATTAGAACATAGAAAGTGGAACAGTACGTCAATGGCCCAAAATATTGTCCCACATTTTTAACCTCATCTCAAATCAATCTAATCCTTCCTTCCCACAAAGCCCTCTCTTTTTCATTTATCTTTTTGCTGATATTCACGTGATATTGGCTTCAGTCTAGAATGGCACCAATGCCATAATTATTTAGATGGGGAGAGAATTCAAACTGCAGAGATGCAAAGGGACTTGGGAGTCCTTGTGCAGGATACCCTAAAGATTAACCTCCAGGTTGAGTCGGTGGTGAAGAAGGCAAATGCAATGTTGGCATTCATTTCTAGAGGTGTAGCATATAAGGGCAGGGATATGATGTTGAGGCTCTGTAAGGCACTCGTGAGACCACACTTCGGAGTATTGTGTGCAGTTTTATGCTCCTTATTTTAAAAAGGATATACCGACATTGGAAAGGGTTCAGAGGATTTGCAGCAATGATTCCAGGAAAGAAAGGATTACCATATAAGGGACATCTGGCAGCTCTTGGGCTGTATTCCCTGGAGTTCAGGAGAATGAGGGGGAATCTCATAGAACCATCCCAAATGTTAAAAGGCATGAACAGATTAGATATGGCAAAGTTATTTCCCATGGTAGGAGATTCCAGGACAAGAGGGCACGACCTCAGGATTGAAGGAAGTCCATTTAGAACTGAGATATGGAGAGATTACTTTAGTCAGAGGGTGGAAAATCTGTGGAATCTGTTGCCATGAGTGGCTGTGGAGGCCAAGTCATCTGGTGTATTTAAGGCAGAGGTAGATAGGTTCTTGATTATCCAGGGCATCAAAGGGGATGGGGTGAAAACAGGGGAGTGGGGATGACTGGAAGAATTGGATCAGCCCATGATTGAATGACAGAGAAGACTTAATGGGCCGAATAGCCTACTTCTGCTCCTATATCTTATGTTCTTATGGTTTTATAATTCTATCAGCCTGTTATCACTAAAATTAAGATCACATATAACAATTGCTTTAGTTACAAAGTGAAGGCACAATGTTAAAGAGTGTCAAGTGATATGATGAAAGGCAATATAGATGTACTGTATGTGTGTAAATATCTGAATGCATTTTGTGTTATTTCAATGGAAACCTTCAGTCATCTAACCTGTATTATGACTCACATTTGGGATCTTCAGCTCCAAGATGTTATGGAGCTGGATAATGATTGCAACATGGGTAACAATGAAGTGATAGTTTTATGCAGTTGTAATGCACCATTCCTACTGGAGAAAGGATTCTGATGCTGGCCTGTGTGCAGCTGTCTGGACTGTCCTGTGCTGCACCTTCTTCTGTCTGAGCAGCCTGATGTATGAGATTGTTTTCTCTCAGCCATCATCCATTTCACCTGGAATTGAAAGGTGCAGGAAGATCATAAAATGGCTGCATTACTGAAAGCACATCAAGCCACTGTATTTCTGAAGGATGTTGGCCAGAAAGATCTACCATCTACAAATCAGTGAACAGAAACAAGGCAAGGTAAACGGACAAAGCAAAAGTATTTGTTCTTGCCATGTGGTTGCAGGAATGGAAGTGGCCATTTTGTGAGACAGTCCTTGCAGCTGCCATTTTGTGAACCGTTTGCTAAATTGGTTCTTGTTCGGGGGTAGCTTAATCAAAGCAAGTGAATGAGAATACAAGGCATTTCTGCTAATGATCTGCTAAATCTGAGACCATTCTCAGGTTACGTCCACAATACACCAGATAAATCCGTAACCAAAGCTTTTTCTCTTCGTTTTACCCTTTGTCCACACTAAAATGGCGTTTTCATCCCCCGAAACTGAAGCTTTTCAAAAACTCTCTCCAAAGTGTGTATTTTTGAAAATGCTGGATTGGCCAGATCAGTGTGGACGGGGTAACCGGAGACTTCTGAAAACGCTGTAAGACGGCAGTGCGCTATTTCATTGTTTTCTTAAACACAACCTAACAATTTCAGAACAGACAGACAGACAGACAGATGTACTTTATTGATCCCGGAACTGACGCCAGAAGAGTTAGAAATGTACTCACCAAATACTTTGACCCATAACTTACTGAATAAATAAGTATACTCACTTTGCCCTGTTTTCTGTCCTTGCTCGTATGAAGGTGGTTTACCTATTTATGCAAGTACTTCTTTGACAATAGATGTAACAGCCTAATGTAACATTGTATGGAAATACAAGATAACACTGATGCAGACATGTTTTATACATTTAACAAGGAGCTTTATTAATGCAACAGAGTTTGTCAGTTTTTCAATGTTCGTCGTCAGCCGGGTCAATCTGTCCATGAACTTCCTGTCGGTTGCCTCCGTATGCTCCAGTATTTGTTTTTTTTTACAAGTTCTCCTGCGCGAAAGCCAACAGCTGTCCTTCGTTTTAAGTTTTTCTAGTCTGTAACTACACAAACGCGTACTTTTACGGCAAGAGTCGATACCAAACAGGTCGCTTGTTTTTGGTAGATGTGTCCTGCGCATGCGCAGGAAGATGAGATTTGCCGTAATCTCCGTTTCAATGTGGATAGGGATATTTTTTAAAACGCAGAGTGTGGACGCCTATCGTTTTTACACAAAACTGGTGTTTTCAAAATTATCCGGTCTAGTGTGGACATAGCCTCAGATAAGAAGCTGTTTATTATGTAAAATGGTATGCTTGCAGAAGAAACACCTTATTATCTGGCCATCTGATTCCAGTATTGGGTTGACCTGGTTGGATAGATTTGAACCAGTGAATGTTGGAAAGAACAAAAGGCATCAGGTTGGAGGCTACCCAGAACCAAGGAGATGTCCTCCTTTCGAAAGAAAGGGGCTTCCCTCCCTCCACCATCAACACTGCCCTCAACCACATCTCTACCAGTTCACCACATCCTCCCGCCACCCTATCAGAGATAGGGTTCCTCTTGTCCTCTCCTACCACCCCACCAGCCTTTGTATTCAGCACATAATTCTCCATAAATTCCACCATCTCCAATGGGATTCCACTACCAAGCACATCTTTCCCTGCCCCCACTTCCTGCAGGGATCGCTCCCTATGTGACTCCTGTGTCAATTCATCCCTCCCCATTGATCTCCTTCCTGGCACTTATCCTTGCAAGTGGAGTGAGCTACACCTACCCCTACATCTCTTCCCTCACTACTATTCAGAGCCCCAAACAGTCCTTCCAGGTGAGGCAACACTTCACTCTGAGTCTGTTGGGGTCATCTACTGTATCTGGTGTTCCTGATGTGTCCTCTTTGTATATTGGTGAGACCCAACATAGACTGGAGACCACTTTGCTGAACACCTATGCTCTGTCTGCCAGGAAAAGCAGGATCTCCCAACGGCCACTCATTTTAGTTCCACTTCCCATTCCCATTCTGACATGTCTGTCGAAGGCCTTCATGACCGTCAGGTTGTATTCCATCTGGGTAGCCTCCAAGTTGATGGCACAAACATTGATTTCTCGAACTTCCAGTAATGCCGCGCCTCCCCATCTCCTTCACCGTTCACCAGTCCCATTTTTCCTCTTTCACCTTATCTCCTTGCCTGCTCCCTTTGGAGCTCCTCCCATTTTCTTTCCTCCATGGCTTCTGTCCTCTCCTGTCAGATTCCCCCTTCCCCAGCGCTGTATCTCTTCCACCAATCAACCTCCCAGCTCTTTACTTCACCCCTCCTCCTCCCGGGATCACCTCCTGTCCTCCCTGTACATTCTTTATCTGACTCCTCATCTTTTTCCTCCAGTCCTGATGAAGGTCCTCAGCCTGAAACATCAACTGTACTCTTTTCCATAGTTGCTGCCTGCTCTGCTGAATTCCTTCAGCATTTTGTGTGTGTTGCTTTGGATTTCCAGCATCTGCAGATTTTCTTGTTTGTGATAAGACATTACTTTGGTCACAAGGCTGAAGGAAGTAATACTGTTTGTAGACTTGAGCCACATCCAATGAGAAGCTGGCACAGGTCAGTCAGATGAGCTTGAGCCAATGAAAACGAAACATCAACCATTAGTCTCATAAGGAATAGAATAAAAGTGAAGAGCACAGGCAGCAAAAGCTCTGTGGAGACCAACCATCGTGGATCCCATATGAGAAATGTGGAGATTACTTTGGGATGAAGAAGAATGCCTGGCCAGCGTAGGCGCCTTTTGCCATATATTATTTTCTCTCTTCTTTGACTGTTATGGAGGGTCCAGGAAAGTCAGTGGGTGTGCACATGGGTACATAGTTTTGTAAATTCATATGTTTGTGAACTGAGCCAATCAGGGTACTTGTCAGTAAATACAGATTCTCTCTGTGCCTAACTGATCATTATTGTTGAGGGTTAATATGTGTAACAAGGATTTTACTTTGTGCACCATAAATCTCCTCATGTTATTCAATATCAGAAACTGCACCTGCTTTCCACCATGGTCCACTCTCCTGTCCTATCAGATTTTGCCTTCATCATCCAATTACCCGTTCCACCCACCTAGCTTCTGGTGCCAGCTACTCTCCTTCCCTTCCCTCCATCTTTTTATTCGGGTAGCTTCCCTTTCCTTTCCAGTGCTGAAGAAAGGTCACAGCCCGAAACGTCAACTGTTTATTCACTTCCATAGATGCTGCCTGGGCTGCTGAGTTCCCCCAGTCATTTGTATGTGTTGCTTGATAATACAGATAGCTCGCTCAACTATTATTCAAGTAACTATAATAATGAAGAATCAGTGAGGTTTGGATAGGTACATGGGTGGTAGGGTATGGAGGTTTACGGTCCTGGTGCAGATAGATGGGAGTAGGCAGTTTAAATGGTTTTGGCATGGACTAGATGGGCTGAAGGGCTTGTTTCAGTGTAGTACTTCTCTATGACTCTATGGTTATGGTTGTTATCTTAGTTTACTACCAGCAATATAACTTAGAAAACATACAGAGTGATGTGGGCAGGCTGCCTCCTCTTTCTTTTTGGACTAGAGGGGCCAAAAGGCCCATTTCTGTGGTGTAGTTTTCCATGGCTTAATAACTCTCTTTGTCATTTTGCAAGTTCTGCCTTTTGGGACCTGGGTTATACATTCACTGGACCACCAGTTGTAGCTTTATGGAGCTTACATTTATATCAGGAAGTTGTTCTGGGTGCCTAAATCATCAAAGCCACTAGATTTAGATTAAGATTAGTTTTATTAGCCACATATACTGAAACATAAAAACATGCAGTGAAATGCTTATTTTACATCACGTCAAATCAGCAGGGATTGTGTTCGGGCCTCACTTCCAGCATCAACTTAGCATGTCCACAACCTGCTAACCCTAACCGTACGTCTTTGGAATGTGGGAGGAAACTGGAGCACCAGGAGGAATTGCACACGAACACAGGCAGAATGAACAAACTCCGTACGAACAGTGGTGGCAACCAAACTCTGATTGGTAATTGTGGGTACAGTAAAGCAATTGTGCTTACTACTATGTTGTTGTGCCACCCAATAGCGTAGACAAGGTGTATAGTGCATATTCATACAGTGTGTGCATAGCAGATGACAGTGACAATGTGAAATTTGGAAATCTAAAGCCAATTTTTCTCTGGAATAAGTGGTGACCATTGAATTTCACCAATACATCTTCATTTCCAAGGATTGTCCGAACTGTCCCCTTTCCAATACAATGAGTTTCAAAGGTTTCAAAGGTACATTTAATGTCAGAGAAATGAATACAATATACATCCTGAAATGCTTTTTCTTCACAATCATCCACAAAAAACAGAGTGCCCCAAAGAATGAACGACAGTTAAATGTTAGAACCCCAAAGCTCCCCCAGTTTCCCTGCCTCCCATATGTAAGTGGCAGCAAGAACGATCCCCCCTCTCCCCACCGGCAAATAAAAGCAACAGCGCCCACCACCGAGCACTCAAACGTGAGCAAAACAACAGTAAAGACACAGACCTGCAGTTACCCCAAAGACTTGGCGATTCACCTGGTATATGACATACCACAGGCTCTCTCTCCCTCTCTAATAAGGGAGAAAGAGGTGTTCCTGTTTCACAGCGAGAGGGAAGACATAACAGACAGCTCGCTGGTTTACGATGTTAAAAGTCCATTGCATCACTTTTTATGAGCTCTGTGCCCAAAGATCTCGGGTCTCTGGGCACACAGCCTTAGATCTTCCGTCTCCCACGACACACCATTCTCCTGTCCGGACCCTGACCTCTGATCCCACGTCTCCAGAGCCACGAGATCTTGGTGAGCTGAGTGCTTAGGCTACGCCCTTGGCGTACTGAATTACAGCCAATCGTGAAACACCGAGAGTGGGTCCCATTCCTGCAAAGAGCCATAGTCAGCGTGTAATTCCAGGACAGGGTCTTCAAAAGAACCCTGAAAGGGAAACATTGAGATATTAAAGATAGAAATAGAACCGTTTCCAAAGATACAAACAAAGTAGTCACCATTGATTCTCCTAAGCTGCTGAAATGTTCTCATTCCTGTTGTCTTCTCTAATGGGTAAGTGCAAGTGCAACTTCAAGTACACTTTCAGAACATTGCCCTAAGCAGTCACAATCATGGTAAGTGGCTGCATTAACCTGCAGCAGACATAACCCTACAGGGCGGGGATCTTTAACGTGTGTCTGCAAACAAAAACCCTGAGAAACAGACGTTTGAGTTTACATTTGCAACATAAAAGAAAAAATATGCTTATCACATCTTCGATCTCTGTAATTCCTTCAACAGTTGCCAGCAGTGAAGCCCCTGCTCTTACCACAGGACAGAGGTTGTGTTTCACTTGGCATACTAACAACTTCCTGTGATGTCTTGTGGATTTAATTTCACAAAGCAGTTGTTGGTCTCACTAACTAACAATAACTAAACCCTTGCATGTCTGTCATTGGGCCAAGCTTGATTGGTCCTTGCTTTCGATAAGGCTCTCATTTCTAACTACTTATTTATTTGCTCATTTGTCTGTCTGTTTATTTATTGAATGATTGAGATACAGCACAGAATAGGTTTTACTGTCTCTTTGAGCCATGCTAACAATCCCCTGACTTAACCCCAGTCTAATCACAGAACAATTTACAATGACTAATTAAAATAGCAGCCAGGAAATCTTTGAACAGTGGGAAGAAACCGAAGCACTCAACGGAAACCCACATGGTCACAGGGAGAAATTGCAAACTCCTTCCAGTCACCGGTGGGAACTAAACTCAGGTCGTTGGTACTGTAAAGCATTGTACTAAAGCATTGTACACTACTGTGATGCACTTCCATTTATTGAATCATTTAAGATCATTAACAGTGACTGAGATCTGGTACTGTAAACTACTGTACATCTCTTCTTCAACCCTCTAAGTCACCCCCTTCTTGGTTAAGACATCTGGATCAGAAGTGGTCAAATAATTTCTGCTCAGGTAGGTTGGTCAATGTTTCAGACAAAATCAAAGCACTAAAACCCTCCAACTATTAGCCACCACTCATATGAATCCTACCTGGCTGTTTTTATTCTTCCTGTATTCACTGGCAAGGCCTCCCTTCCCACAATTCTATCTTCCAGCCACACTCTAGGGGCTACTTACAATGACCAAATAAGTTACCAACAGTAATATGGATGGAAACCCACCAGCCCACCCTGGCACAGGGAAACCATGCAGGCTCCTCATTTCCATTCACCTGTACACTAGGGTGAAGTTCCAGTAAGCTATTAACTCTCTAAGTGCAAATTTTGGGGATGTGGGAGGGACCCGGAGCACCCATGCATCACATGGAGAATGATTCTGTAGAGAAGTAGTCAATGTCAGGATGCTTATTCTGCCTTTCCAGTTCTGATGAGGGGCCTCAGCCCAGAGCATTGACTGTTTATTCTCCTCCATTGGTGCTGTCCAATTTGCTGAGTTTCTCCAACATCTTGTGTGTGTTGCTCAAGATTTCCAGCATCTGCAGAATCTCTTGTGTTTGCGACATATCGACTGTGAAAAGTAATGAAGGGGAAAGAAAAGGTCTCGGCATGGATTGATTCTGTGTGGTAGAGGTATTTCAAACCTCCCTGAAGAAATACAATGTGTTATAATCCTGGGAATCTCTGGCCCGTGGCCATTCAAACTGGAGAAGGAGTATTTGGGATAACATTAAGAACATTATAGGTGCTCACAGAAGCAGTGGGTAGGCAGTAGAAAGAGCACAAAACCTCAAAGGCTCCCTGCCAACCATTCCGACAGGCAGCTCCCACGGAAGAGTCCACATTCTAACTGGAATAACTCTGTCAGAACTCACCACCCCTCAGAAGGCATAGGGAGAACGTGCAAGCTCCACTCACACTCACCTACACACTTGGTAAGTGTGAGGTGGTAAACTTCAGCAGAAGTTTCAGTGAGCCATTGGTTTTCTGGCCACACTTTTTTAGGATGTGGGAGGGAACCAGCTCACCCAGGGAAAACCCATACATCGCAGGGAGAATGATTCTTCACAGAAGCCATGGGCCAGATGTTCCGAGGATTTGTTCCCAAAGGACTATCCATGAAGAAGAGTAACACCAGGGTTCAATAAATTCCACATGAGCCACAAAACTATCGTTTCTCTCTCAGAAGATGGTAATTCAGCTGTGTATTTCTGACATTTTCTGCTTTTATTTTGAACCGAGTTTCTATTTGCTTTAATTTCATAAGTCAGTCACTGTGAAAATCTGGAAAAAACATGAAAATTAAATTGCTTGGAGACAGATAGAACAGGTACAGTCTGAGGCAGTGATTCATGAGCCTGTCCAGGCAAGTTTTATAGCGAGCATTGATTAACACCAAGAAACTCCCACAACATGTCAGTAAAACAATGTCTTCTGCTTAGTGGATGGAGGAGGGAGATTAATCCAAAATGATGATGCCCTTGGATTTTCTATTCTTTCAGCTGGATATAAATACATCGAAAATTACTTATGTGCTTTGGCATTCATGGTCTGACAGAAATTTAATAAATGGGTTAAAATGTATAGGAGTGGATAAGAAGTTTTTTTCCCATTGGGTTTGGTGTTCCACAGAGAATTATGGAGGCCAAGTCACTGATTATTTGTCAAAAAGGAAATAGAAAGTTTTCTAGGTATGTAACCCTAGATTCAGCTAGCGGCTTTGTGTGGATGCTGCGTGATGTGTTCCCCTGTTACAAATCAGTACCACAAAATCAGTACACAATAGGCAATTAAATGATTGAGCTTAATGTTCTTAATTTGCCTATAGAGTTACTAAATAAGCAAAGAAGAAAAAGGGCCCATTCTCATGAAACAGTCTTATGCGCAATGTTGGAGCTCACGGTTTTCCTGTCTGTTTGTTCCCCATCGATTTTTTTGCCTGGATGTCGATTCCTGACCCCATTTCAAGCCCACTCCATCCTGCAATACACGACTTCCCCATACTGGCATCTTCCCTCTCTATCTACCATTGAACAAAAGGCTGCATAGCCTTCCCTTGGGCCCACAAAAATGAATGACATCTCCCCTCATTGGCCAGCGCACATTCCAAACCCCCTGTTATCTCTAGTCACAACCCAAACACTGCGCTACAGAGAAACCATTACATCAGCAGGGAAACCTTTCCCAGGTTGTTACACATACAAACATCATCAAAGGCTATGGAGAGTGTGGTTGAGATGAAGAATCATCCCTGATCAAACTGAATTGTAGAGCAGACGCAGGGGACTAAATTCCCGACTCCCACTTCTACTCTGGTTCTGTACAGGAAGAGTAAATGCTTCAACATACCTCACTCAAAATACTGATTTCTCTTGGCACTGAAGGTTAATGACAGCAATTATCAGTTGGCCTTTGAGAATATAGAACATAGAGCATTATAGCACAGTGCAGACCCCTCAGCTCACGATGTTGTGCCGACTTTTTAACCTACTCTAAGATCAATCTAACCCCTCCTTTCTACATAGCCTTGCATTTTTCTATGATCCATGTGCCTGCCTAAGAGTTTCTGAAATGTCCCTAGCATATCTGCTTCAACACCACCCCAGGAGAACGTTCCACGTACCTACATTTCCCTCTGACAACCCCCTATACATTTATACATTCCTCCTATCACCTTCAAGTTATGCCTTCTTGTATTAGCAATTCATATTTTAAAGCTATTCTTTCAGTGTTCTTCCTTTCTGAACCCTTACCACTTCTCCTTACCCACTTATCAGCAACTCCTGGAGCCCCTCTTCCCTTTCTCCATGATCCACTCTCCTCTCCTATCAGATTCCTTCTACTCCAGCCCTTTACCTTCCCCACCCACCTAGCTTCACCTTCTAGCTTGTCCTCTTACCCCTCCCCAACCTTTTTATTCTGATGACTTCCCCTTTCCTTTCCAGTCCTAAAGAAGGTCTCAGCAAGAATCATTGACTGTTTATTCACTTCCATAAATGTTGCTTGACCAGATGAGTTCTGCCAGCAGTTTGAGTGTGTTACTCTGGATTTCCAACTCCTTCAGGATCTCTTGTGTTTGTCATTCATCCACTATAGTGAACAACCATTTCCTCTATTCACATAGTCCTTTTCAAGAGGTTGTGCATTTTATGGTGTAACCCAGATTTCAGGTTATCTCACTCATTATAGTTGACAATCTTAATGTATCTGGGGTGATGATCAAATGATTAAATGGAGTCAACAAATCTTACATCTATGTAGTTCCTTTAAAGTACAGAATATCAGAAGGTATTAACAAAGAAGCAAAATGGGCAAATCTTGGAGTGAGTGACTGCTAGCCAAGGAGGAGAGATGAGAGAGGTGAATTGTGAGAGTTCTCTTTTAAAAGCAGTAAGAAAACTGAGCAAATTGGAAGCTCCATTGAGCTGGATGAAAGTAGTTGAAAGCTCTGCCACCAACTATGAAGTAAAGGTGTAGTCAATGTCAGGAGAATGGAGAGAAGGATTTATAGATGTAGAAAGGAATTTTAGGGGGCAAAACAGAGAGCTATAACCTTAATATATTGGGGATTGAGAGCCAAATAAATTATAGGAGAAAGAACAGGGCTAGGTATGGATGGAAGAGAGATGGAAGAGATTTACATTAGACTAGCAGTACAATATTGGAATAATAAAGTCTAAAAGAGACATGATAAAATGCCCTTCTTCAGGCCCTGATGAAGGGTCTCAGCCCGAAACGTCAACTGCACTCTTTTCCATAAATGCTGCCTGATCTGCTGTGTCTCAGATTTAACACCATTGTCTTTGAGTTGGAAGGTTATAGGCTCAAGTCCTATCCATAGGGAAGAACACAAGTGCCTGAGTTAACATTTCAATCAAGTACTGGCGTTTTGCTTTCCTGGGATATTCTGAGTATAAGCCTTTAAACTATGTCTATGACTGTTGTCACAGGTAAGAAGTGGCACCATTTTGGGGGAAAATAATAAGTTGGCCTCTGAGAAATAGATACTGTCTAAAGCTGAATCAGCAGTTCTAAACAAACCACTGGGTAAATATATTGCTAGTCATGGGAGCTTGCTGAAAACATATTGATTACTGCATTTCCTACATTACAATAATAAATACATTTCCAAAGAACCTCATTGGCAGTGAAACACTTTGAGATGCTTTGAATTTGTAAAAAATAGTATATAAATACAACGTGTTTGCTGAAATCTAGTGACATGTAACATTATAAGCTCATTAAAGCCACAAAGAGACAACTTGTAACCAGACACTGAATACATCAAAATAATTAATATTTTCCTTTAAGGATCTTGCCTGACTTGGTTAATGCCGACTTTCTCAAGTCCTTTTTCAGTGAAGACAAGCTTTGTGCAATAGTTTAATGTCAGGTTATATTTCTGGATGATCCATCATCTGTCATAGTATCTTACATCCACAAAGTGCACTCTAATCTGTCCGACGTTACTGTTTCCATGTTACCTTGGAAACTAGAATTTTGAAGGTTAATGCTCAAATGTTTCTTAAATCTGCCCTGCAACGAGCTTCAACACAATTCAAACCATTCAATGCACCTGTGCCTCCCACAAGCCTCCACTGAGAAATACATTTTAAAGCTGTCACAAAGCTGTGCCGACCAATTAATCACTCGATGTAATGGAGTTCATTCTCATGTAATAGTGACAACAGGCTTGACAAACTCTGATGGAGCAAGTTCGGACTCCACTGGCAACATAACTACACACTCTGACATGGTAAACAGTCAAGAAATACTTCAGTGCTCATGAACAATAAAGCAGTTTTGAAATCTGTTGATTTATATTAAGATAAGTAACAATCAAGTGTATTTCTAGTAATTTGTCAATGATGCCTTCAACATTTAGTGGTTATGCAATAATTCAAGCAAGAAAACAAAGAGAATTATTATCACTGTCTTATATGACATGAAATTTGTTGTTTGGAGGCAGCAGTACAAGGTAGACATAAAATTACTATAAGTTACAAAATAAATAAATAGTGCTTAAAAAGAATGAGATACAGTTCATGGACTGTTTCGAAATTTGATGGTGGAAGGGAAGAAATGGTTTTTGAATATTTGAGTGTTCTTCAAGCTCCATGAACTCATCCCTGATAGTAATAATGAGAAGAGGGCATGTTCAGATGGTCCTTAGTGATGGAAACTGCCTTCTTGAGACATTGCCTCTTGAAGTTTTGTAGAGGGCTTCAATGGTGGGGATATTTGTGTCCATGATGAAGCTGGCTACAATCCTCTTGGAGCTTCTTGTGATCCTGTGCATTGGAGCCTCCATATTAGGCCATATTGTAACCTGTTGAAATGCTCTACACTATGCATCTATAGAGACTTGCAAGAGTCTTTGGTGACACATCGAATCTCCTCAAACTCCTAATGAAGCAAATCCTCCATCATGCTGCCTTCATGATTACATCAGTGTATTTGATCAGATGAGATGTTGACACCCATGAACTTAAAGCTGCTCATGCTTTTCCCCTACTGATCCCTCAGTAAGGACCAGTGTGTGTTTCTCCAAAGCCTATCTATCATATAAAGGCTTCAAGTCAGAAGTGGGATGCAATACTCTTCACTTGCCTGGATAAGTGCAACTTCTGCGGCACTCCAGAAGCTCAACGAGATACAGGACAAAGCTGTGTGCTTGATAGGCACCACATCCACAATAATCTGCACGTAGCAGACAGTTTTACAGGTTGAACAATACATTATTTAAAAGATTAAAGATTAACTTCATTTGCCATATACAGATTGAAACATCAAAATATACAATAAAATGCATCAAAAGATTGTGGTGGTGGCAGCCCACAAGTATTGCCACACTTCTAGCACCAACATAGCATGCTGACAGCTTACTAACACTATATATCTTTGGAACGTATAATCCTATATATCTTTGGAATGTGTGAGGAAACCAGAGCACCCAGAGGAAACCCACAGGGTCATGTGGAGAACATAAAACTCCTTACAGACAGCGACAGGAATCAAACCCCACTCAGTGATTGTTGGTGCTGTAAAGCGATGTGATAACTGTTACATGCTACCATAAAAGTATTGGCTTCTGTGAGGTTCAGTGGAATGGGATGTACCATAATTTATAAGATCACAAGTGGTGCAAATTGAGATAATTTATCTGAAGGAGATACTGTGGAGAGAGAAGACCACTAACAATGTGTTGCTTGAGGATTCAACAATCTACCAAGTGTCGTAACTCCCCACCCTGAGTTGGAGGTAGCCCTGCAGTGTGACAAGGGCAAGCTCTATAGAGAGACTCGAGATGCTTATTACTCTAAACTTGATACGTAGTTTACTGAATTTAAATTACAACTTGTCAAAGTGAATAGGGATATAGAGAGAGAAGTAAGTTATACTCCAGCATGATAGGCAATGATATTGTGAAAACTTGTCTGTAGATTTGGTTAGCAAAGTATCTTCCAAGGGCTATGGCTCTGGTTGTGTGCATAATGTAATTGAGTTCAAATAAGGTCCGCTTTCATAGGTAGCATTTAGCGTCTTTCCCTTAACAGGTCAAAATGAAAAATGAAGCCTGTGATTCTTCCTGGCCACCAACCATGGATATTACAGCTGGTCGTACTTTTCCAATGCTCCTAATTTAGGGGTTAGCCTCCAAGTAAACTTAGAACCAAACGGCAAACAAGAGAAAATCTGCAGATGCTGGAAATCCAAGCAACACACACAAAATGCTGGAGGAACTCAGCAGGCCGGGCAGCATCTATGGAAAAGAGTACAGTCGAAATTCTGGGCCAATACTCTTCATCAGGACTGGAGAAAAAAAGATGAGGAGTCAGTGTTAGAAGGTGGGGGAAGGGAGGAAGAAGCATAATTTGATAGGTGGAACCAGGAGGGGGAGGAGTGAAGTGAAGAGCTGGGAAATTGATTGGCAAAAGAGATACAGGCTGGAGAAGGGGGTATCTGAGAAGAGAGGACAGAAAGCCTTGGAAGAAGGAAAAGGGGGAGGAGCACTAGAGGGGATCTAGGTAGCGTCCAAATTGATGACATGAACATCAATTTCTCAAACTTCTGGTAATGCCTCCTCCCACTTTACCATTCCCCATTCCCTTTTCCCTCTCTCACCTTTTCTCCTTACCTGCCCATCACCTCCTTCTACTGCTCCTGCTCATTTTCTTTCTTCCATGGTCTTGTGTCCTCTCCTGTCAGATTCCCCCTTCTCCAGCCTGCATCTCTTCCACCAATCATCTTCCCAGTTCTTTACTTCACCCCTCCCCCTCCCAGTTTCACCAATCACTTGGTGTTTCTTCCTCCCCTCCCCTCATGATTCCTCATCCTTTTTTCTCCAGTCCTGATGAATCATCGACTGTACTCTTTTCCATAGATGCTGCCTGGCCTGCTGAGTACCACCAGCATTTTGTGTGTGTTGCTCAGTTCCAAACCATGTTGGACTATTTTAATGCCCTCCCCACACTACCTGCCGCCACCTCACTTCACCACTGTTTCCTCTTTTTGTCCATTTACTGTAGGCATTCTGCTCTAAGAGTTGAGCCTTCATATGCTCTCGGGTAAAGCAATGTTCATTGCTGTGTTTTGTGGATCTGTTCTGAAGTGCTGACAACTGTAACTGAATGTCTGAACTGTTACAAATCTCCTCAGTGGATTTCCATCTGAGTGGAAAGAGTGCAAGAGGATGTTAGAGAATATCAGGAGAAAGAAGCAAATGAAGCAGCAGTTGGCCAGATGACGGAGACGTTATTTCAGATTCAGAATCAGCACTGACATATGTCGTGAAATTTGTTTTGCAGCAGCATACAGTGAACCATTGCTCTAAATTATGGTATGAAATATAAATATAGTGCAAAAAATGAGAAAAATACTGAGGTAGTGTTCATGGGTTTATGGCCTGTCCATAAATCTGATGGCGGAGAGGAAGAACCTGGTCCTAAAGTGGTGAGCGTGTGTGCTCAGGCTCCTGTCTGGCCTGGTACGGGGGTCACCAATGCCTTTGAGCAAAAAATCCTAAAAAAGGTAGTGATATTCAGGCCAGCACTTCATGGGTAAAACCCTCTCAACCGTTGAGCACATCTACACGAAACATTGTTGCAGCAGAGTGGTATCCATCATCAGAGATCCTCACCGCCCAGGCACGCTCTTTTCTCACTGCTGCCATCAGGATGAAGGTACAAGAGCCTCAGGACTTGCACCACCAGGCTCAAGAACAGTTACTACCCCTCAACCATCAGGCTCTTTAATAAAAGAGGATAACTACAGTCATTTATGGACCGTGTTACATTGTTAATTCATGCATTGCTATTTATTTTTTATTTGGATTTGCACAGTTTGTTTACAGTTTCCAGCTCCTGATGTTTGCAGTTTACAGTTACTGTTCCATGGATTTGCTAAGTATGCCTGCAGAAAAAGAACCTCAGGGTTGTATGTGGTGACGTGTATGTACTCTGACTCCACCTGAGGCATGTTGTGGATGGTGAGGCGCTGGATGCTGGCTGGACCTCACACGGATATAATGGCAATGCACTTTTCTTCAGGAGAACCAAGGAGCCATACCCTGCTCCAAGGCCAATGACAAACTGCAACAGGACATTTCATCAAGAGACTTGCACACATTAAATTGATATCTGAAATGTTGTGCCAGAGAAAACCTTCCCTGAACGCAGAAGGATAAGGCTCAGAACGACAGGAAGTTCAGTTCCAAGTTCAAGTTTAATTGTCGTTCAACCATGCACATGGACACAGCCAAACAAACCATGGTTCCTCCGTTGCCAAGGTGAAAGACACAGAAGAGTTTTCTTTTGGCCCATCGAGCTGCACCACTCAACAACCTTCAACTTAACAGCAGCCTAATCACGGGACAATTTACAATGACCAATTAACGTAGCAACCAGTCTGTCTTTAGACATTTGAGAGGAAACCCAAGCTCCTGGAGAAAACCCACACAGATACGGGGAGAACATACAAACGCCTTATAGACAGGAGTAGGAACTGAAGCTGGGTCACTGCTGAATTAAAGCGATGAGCTAGGGACCACACTTGCCAAGCTGCTCCAGCAGACCAATAGCAGTAACACAATAAAACTTATTGTTACAAATAACAAAGTCACCCAAGCTTCTGAGTGTCATGGCACAAGGGGCTTTGGCCTGGAGCCATGGTTCTACAAGGAGAAGACCACAGCACTCCATCCTCATCATGCACCAGTGCACCATGGTTCTACAAGGAGAAGACCACAGCACTCCGTCCTCATCGTGCACTAGTGCACCATGGTTCTACAAGGAGAAGACCACAGCACTCCATCCTCATCATGCACCAGTGCACCATGGTTCTACAAGGAGAAGACCACAGCACTCCATCCTCATCGTGCACTAGTGCACCATGGTTCTACAAGGACAACCCCACAGCACTCCGTCCTCATCGTGCACTAGTGCTCCATGGTTCTACAAGGAGAAGACCACAGCACTCCGTCCTCATTGTGCACTAGTGCTCCATGGTTCTACAAGGAGAAGACCACAGCACTCCGTCCTCATCGTGCACCAGTGCTCCATGGTTCTACAAGGACAGCCCCACAGCACTCCGTCCTCATTGTGCACTAGTGCTCCATGGTTCTACAAGGAGAAGACCACAGCACTCCGTCCTCATCGTGCACCAGTGCACCATGGTTCTACAAGGAGAAGACCACAGCACTCCGTCCTCATCGTGTACCAGTGCACCATGGTTCTACAAGGACAACCCCACAGCACTCCATCCTCATCGTGCACTAGTGCACCATGGTTCTACAAGGAGAAGACCACAGCACTCCGTCCTCATCGTGCACCAGTGCACCATGGTTCTACAAGGAGAAGACCACAGCACTCCGTCCTCATCGTGTACCAGTGCACCATGGTTCTACAAGGACAACCCCACAGCACTCCATCCTCATCGTGCACTAGTGCACCATGGTTCTACAAGGAGAAGACCACAGCACTCCGTCCTCATCGTGCACTAGTGCACCATGGTTCTACAAGGACAACCCCACAGCACTCCGTCCTCATCGTGTACCAGTGCACCATGGTTCTACAAGGAGAAGACCACAGCACTCCGTCCTCATCGTGCACCAGTGCACCATGGTTCTACAAGGACAACCCCACAGCACTCCGTCCTCATCGTGCACTAGTGCTCCATGGTTCTACAAGGAGAAGACCACAGCACTCCGTCCTCATCGTGCACTAGTGCACCATGGTTCTACAAGGAGAAGACCACAGCACTCCGTCCTCATCGTGCACCAGTGCACCATGGTTCTACAAGGAGAAGACCACAGCACTCCATCCTCATCGTGCACCAGTGCTCCATGGTTCTACAAGGACAACCCCACAGCACTCCATCCTCATCGTGCACTAGTGCACCATGGTTCTACAAGGAGAAGACCACAGCACTCCGTCCTCATCGTGCACCAGTGCACCATGGTTCTACAAGGACAACCCCACAGCACTCCGTCCTCATCGTGCACTAGTGCACCATGGTTCTACAAGGAGAAGACCACAGCACTCCGTCCTCATCGTGCACCAGTGCACCATGGTTCTACAAGGACAACCCCACAGCACTCCGTCCTCATCGTGCACTAGTGCACCATGGTTCTACAAGGAGAAGACCACAGCACTCCATCCTCATTGTGCACTAGTGCTCCATGGTTCTACAAGGAGAAGACCACAGCACTCCGTCCTCATTGTGCACTAGTGCTCCATGGTTCTACAAGGAGAAGACCACAGCACTCCGTCCTCATCGTGCACTAGTGCACCATGGTTCTACAAGGAGAAGACCACAGCACTCCGTCCTCATTGTGCACCAGTGCACCATGGTTCTACAAGGAGAAGACCACAGCACTCCGTCCTCATCGTGCACTAGTGCACCATGGTTCTACAAGGACAACCCCACAGCACTCCATCCTCATCGTGTACCAGTGCACCATGGTTCTACAAGGACAACCCCACAGCACTCCGTCCTCATCGTGCACTAGTGCACCATGGTTCTACAAGGAGAAGACCACAGCACTCCGTCCTCATCGTGCACCAGTGCACCATGGTTCTACAAGGACAACCCCACAGCACTCCGTCCTCATCGTGCACTAGTGCTCCATGGTTCTACAAGGAGAAGACCACAGCACTCCTTCCTCATTGTGCACTAGTGCTCCATGGTTCTACAAGGAGAAGACCACAGCACTCCGTCCTCATCGTGCACTAGTGCACCATGGTTCTACAAGGAGAAGACCACAGCACTCCGTCCTCATCGTGCACCAGTGCACCATGGTTCTACAAGGACAACCCCACAGCACTCCGTCCTCATCGTGCACTAGTGCACCATGGTTCTACAAGGAGAAGACCACAGCACTCCGTCCTCATCGTGCACCAGTGCACCATGGTTCTACAAGGACAACCCCACAGCACTCCGTCCTCATCGTGTACAGGTGCTCCATGGTTCTACAAGGAGAAGACCACAGCACTCCGTCCTCATCGTGCACTAGTGCACCATGGTTCTACAAGGAGAAGACCACAGCACTCCGTCCTCATCATGCACCAGTGCACCATGGTTCTACAAGGAGAAGACCACAGCACTCCGTCCTCATCGTGTACAGGTGCTCCATGGTTCTACATGGAGAAGACCACAGCACTCCGTCCTCATCGTGCACTAGTGCACCATGGTTCTACAAGGACAACCCCACAGCACTCCGTCCTCATCGTGTACCAGTGCACCATGGTTCTACAAGGACAACCCCACAGCACTCCATCCTCATCGTGTACCAGTGCACCATGGTTCTACAAGGACAACCCCACAGCACTCCGTCCTCATCGTGCACTAGTGCACCATGGTTCTACAAGGAGAAGACCACAGCACTCCGTCCTCATCGTGCACCAGTGCACCATGGTTCTACAAGGACAACCCCACAGCACTCCGTCCTCATCGTGCACTAGTGCTCCATGGTTCTACAAGGAGAAGACCACAGCACTCCTTCCTCATTGTGCACTAGTGCTCCATGGTTCTACAAGGAGAAGACCACAGCACTCCGTCCTCATCGTGCACTAGTGCACCATGGTTCTACAAGGAGAAGACCACAGCACTCCGTCCTCATCGTGCACCAGTGCACCATGGTTCTACAAGGACAACCCCACAGCACTCCGTCCTCATCGTGCACTAGTGCACCATGGTTCTACAAGGAGAAGACCACAGCACTCCGTCCTCATCGTGCACCAGTGCACCATGGTTCTACAAGGACAACCCCACAGCACTCCGTCCTCATCGTGTACAGGTGCTCCATGGTTCTACAAGGAGAAGACCACAGCACTCCGTCCTCATCGTGCACTAGTGCACCATGGTTCTACAAGGAGAAGACCACAGCACTCCGTCCTCATCATGCACCAGTGCACCATGGTTCTACAAGGAGAAGACCACAGCACTCCGTCCTCATCGTGTACAGGTGCTCCATGGTTCTACATGGAGAAGACCACAGCACTCCGTCCTCATCGTGCACTAGTGCACCATGGTTCTACAAGGACAACCCCACAGCACTCCGTCCTCATCGTGTACCAGTGCACCATGGTTCTACAAGGAGAAGACCACAGCACTCCGTCCTCATCGTGCACCAGTGCACCATGGTTCTACAAGGACAACCCCACAGCACTCCGTCCTCATCGTGCACTAGTGCTCCATGGTTCTACAAGGAGAAGACCACAGCACTCTGTCCTCATCGTGCACTAGTGCACCATGGTTCTACAAGGAGAAGACCACAGCACTCCGTCCTCATCGTGCACCAGTGCACCATGGTTCTACAAGGAGAAGACCACAGCACTCCATCCTCATCGTGCACCAGTGCTCCATGGTTCTACAAGGACAACCCCACAGCACTCCATCCTCATCGTGCACTAGTGCACCATGGTTCTACAAGGAGAAGACCACAGCACTCCGTCCTCATCGTGCACCAGTGCACCATGGTTCTACAAGGACAACCCCACAGCACTCCGTCCTCATCGTGCACTAGTGCACCATGGTTCTACAAGGAGAAGACCACAGCACTCCGTCCTCATCGTGCACCAGTGCACCATGGTTCTACAAGGACAACCCCACAGCACTCCGTCCTCATCGTGCACTAGTGCACCATGGTTCTACAAGGACAACCCCACAGCACTCCATCCTCATCGTGTACCAGTGCACCATGGTTCTACAAGGACAACCCCACAGCACTCCGTCCTCATCGTGCACTAGTGCACCATGGTTCTACAAGGAGAAGACCACAGCACTCCGTCCTCATCGTGCACCAGTGCACCATGGTTCTACAAGGACAACCCCACAGCACTCCGTCCTCATCGTGCACTAGTGCTCCATGGTTCTACAAGGAGAAGACCACAGCACTCCTTCCTCATTGTGCACTAGTGCTCCATGGTTCTACAAGGAGAAGACCACAGCACTCCGTCCTCATCGTGCACTAGTGCACCATGGTTCTACAAGGAGAAGACCACAGCACTCCGTCCTCATCGTGCACCAGTGCACCATGGTTCTACAAGGACAACCCCACAGCACTCCGTCCTTATCGTGCACTAGTGCACCATGGTTCTACAAGGAGAAGACCACAGCACTCCGTCCTCATCGTGCACCAGTGCACCATGGTTCTACAAGGACAACCCCACAGCACTCCGTCCTCATCGTGTACAGGTGCTCCATGGTTCTACAAGGAGAAGACCACAGCACTCCGTCCTCATCGTGCACCAGTGCTCCGTGGTTCTACAAGGACAGCCCCACAGCACTCCGTCCTCATCGTGCACTAGTGCACCATGGTTCTACAAGGAGAAGACCACAGCACTCCGTCCTCATCGTGCACCAGTGCACCATGGTTCTACAAGGAGAAGACCACAGCACTCCGTCCTCATCGTGCACTAGTGCACCATGGTTCTACAAGGAGAAGACCACAGCACTCCGTCCTCATCGTGCACTAGTGCACCATGGTTCTACAAGGAGAAGACCAGAGCACTCCGTCCTCATCGTGCAGCAGTGCACCATGGTTCTACAAGGAGAAGACCACAGCACTCCGTCCTCATCGTGCACTAGTGCACCATGGTTCTACAAGGACAACCCCACAGCACTCCGTCCTCATCGTGTACAGGTGCTCCATGGTTCTACAAGGAGAAGACCACAGCACTCCGTCCTCATCGTGCACCAGTGCTCCGTGGTTCTACAAGGACAGCCCCAGAGCACTCCGTCCTCATCGTGCACTAGTGCACCATGGTTCTACAAGGAGAAGACCACAGCACTCCGTCCTCATCGTGCACCAGTGCAGCTGTACGCTAACACTATCCAGCTTGTTTTCACCATGCGAGCTTGGGTGGGCAGCACTGATTAGAGGGGCCAGCACAGACACCCACCATTCCACACTACCTCTGGTGTCGCCTCTCCCCCCATCCCCAGGTGACCCCATGGCATAAGAGTCTGGTCTGTGCTACAACTGAGCCCATGCAGCTCCCTTGCCAATGCTTTGCATGACTAATATCCAACAGGGTCTTGCAATCACAAGTAAAAACATCCAAGACAATCAGTTATACCACTGGTTCGATCATTCAACATCTCCCTGCACTACCTCCACTGCCTTCCTCCTTGGCTAGCTGTAGAAGGCATAAAACGGGATACACACGTCTGGCTCCACCATGACTGAGAAACTTGCTGGTAGGATAGTGCTGCAGTATTTGATGTTCATAATATCCAGCAGGGGTACCTGGTACCTGGCACCTGTGTGGGTAAGGCTGTAATGGTCATTCTTGTTCCAGTTTTCTACTAGGACATGGGTCGGTGAATGGGATATTTTTTGCTTTTGAAAGACAATTGTTCTGATATTATTTCATCTGTTTTAAACTGGAACTTTACTTTAATCAAGTTTTGAAATCTGAAGACCCTAAGGGAGACAGGAAAATACTTCCTGCCAAAGGAATGATGGACTATTACAACTGAATAGTAAACTTTATTTTTAACTAACAAATAATAAAGAATACAGAATTGTGTCAGTATTTCCATGCTTAGGAGAAGAATGCTATACCTGTATTTTGTTCTCAATTAAACTAAAAACTAAAAATGAGAAATGATGGGTGATGTATTGTAAGAGTGCTGCCAGTGCTTTAGGTAATTATTGAACATAGCTTTAGGTTGCTATCTCAATCTTAAATATTGGCTGAGCTACAGCAAAGCATAAAACAAGTGAAGCTGTTGTCGAGATTTTTTAAATCATAGTATCATCAGTAGCGTTTGACAGCAAAATAAAGTATATTGATGATGTATGGAGGTGTAACAGACAGACTGCTGTAATCTCAGTCAGTAGTGAGCTGATCTACACCAGCAAAGGGCTAACAGTACAGTAAATGCTAAAGACAGAGGAGACACCAATCCTGCCAATGATGCATAGAGCTGAAAACAAGAGAAGGCAGCAATCTCTCTCGGTGATATATTGGTTTGTAACAGAGGAGCAGGAGAGGAGGAAGGGGCAATGACTGTTGTCATTAGTAGATAGATTTGTAAAAGAACAAGACAGAAAATGCACATTAGTGACTGATAGTGGTCTGTAGTGGAGAGGTGCAGTCTCTATTGATCTTTGCCAAAGAGAGATAGTAGTCTGCATTCGGGATCCTGTATTAAAGCAATTATCCGTAACATCAATACAGTATAGCAGAGTTATACACCTGGTGCACATTATTAATGGCAGTGCCAGTAGCAGTAATAGTTCAAAATTTAAAATAAATTTATTTATTATTAGAAGTACATATATGTCAACATACACAACCTTGACATTAATTTTCTTGTGGGTATTAACAGCAAATACAAGAAATACCATAGAATTAATGAAAGACCACACCCAACAAGATGAACAAACAACCAATGTGCAAAAGGCAACAAACTGTGCAAATATAAAAAGAAAGAAAATAATAAATAAATAAGTAATAAATATCGTGAACATGAAATGAAAAATCCTTGAAAGTGATTCCATAGGATGTGTGAACAGTTCAGTGATGGGGTGAGTGAAGTTATCCCCTCTGGTTCAAGAGTGGTATGGGGCTCGAGGCTCCTGTACCTCCTTCCTGATGGCAGCATGGCCTGGATGGTACGGGTCCTTGCTGATGAATGCTGCTTTTCCGCAAGTGTACTCCATGTAGATGTGTTCAGTGGTGGGAAGGGATTTAGCTGTAATGGATTGGACTGTATCTGCTGTTTTTTTGTAGGCATTTCCATTCAAGGGCACTGGTGTTTCCATACCAGGCCATGATGTAATCAGTTAATATACTCTCCAGCACACATCTATAAAGTTTGCCAAAGTTTTAGATGGCATGCTGACTATTTGCAACTTTCTGAGAATTTAGAGGTGCAGTTGTACTTTCTTTGCAGTGACACTTACGTGCTGGATTCAGGACAGATTCTCTGAAACGTTAACAACGAGGAATTTAAAGTTGCTGACCTTTGTCTCTGATCCCCTAATGAGGACTGGATCATGGACTTCTGATTTCCTCCTCCTGAGGTTATAATCAGCTCCTTGGTCTTGCTCACATTGAGTGGCCAGTTGTTGACTCTGTCAGATTTTCAACTTCCCTCCAATATACTGATCTGTCACCACATTTGATTCAGTGAATGGCAATGGTGTCATCAACAAACTTAAATATTGCAATGGAGCTGTGCTTAGCCTCAAACTCATTAAGTATAAAGTGAGTACAGCAGGGGTCTTGACGCACAGCCATATTGGTACACCCATGTTAATCGTGATTGTGCAGGAGATGTTGCTGCCAATTCAAACTGACTGGGGTCAGCAAGTGAGAAAATTTATGTGCACGAGGAAGTACTGTGGCCTAGGTCTTGAAGCTTACTGATTAGTTTTGAAGGGAGGATAGTATTGAAAACATTGTCATATTGAGTTAATCTTCTTGTATATTTACAGTAACCATGTCAACTTGTACATTTACAGAATACTTCTTTATCTGCTAATATTATTCCAGAGGAACACTGTTTCATTTAGTTGTATACATATGTACAGTTGAATGACCATAAACTTGAACAAACTTGAAAAAATATAAAGCTGGAAATAAAGTGTATAAACAAAACCTAACAGGTTTGGATATCATAGATTAAATAATCTTAGTTTTGGAAATTATGTAGAGTTATTTTGTGAAGATCTACTCCAAATACAACTTACAGCTTTATTAATTTACAATATACAATAGGTTTAATGTGGCCAGGAATCGGAAAGTGGGTGTTAATGGTAGCTATACTGATGGGGTAGACATTTTGTTGAGGAGGGGTTGTTAGGAAATGATATGATTTGGCAGTGAAGGGGTTTGTGACGACGGTCATTCACAAGTTTGTTAATGACTTTGAACCTGAAATCAAAAAATTCCAAACTCTAAAATTTAGATACTGCTACAATGTGGGAGATGGTTAATACGGAAAAGCAGAACTGTTCAAAATGGACAAGTCATTGTAAAAAGGATCTCTGCACAGATAATTAGGATAGTATACTTGTAAATGGGATTCTAAATTATGTGAAAGAGCAAAGAGATCTGGGAGAGTGAAGAAGTAATAAAAACAGAAGATGCTGTAGACACTCAGTATATCATACAGCATCTGTGCAGAGCTCAGGTCCACTACACTGCCATTACTAATTCCACTGCCCTCACTGTGCAGCTATACAAAGCTATGCCGTGAGTTAAACATCTCAATAATCACCTGAGCCAGAGGCTTCCTTGGGAGTCTTTAATGAGATCTTACTTGCGAAACTGGCAAAAGTTATGTAAAATATATATTAAATTCAGTACAGCATTGTTGTGCACCTGAATATACTGATACAGTTCATTATTCTTGTAACCAATGTTATCCAAGGTCTCACACACACACACGCACACACCCACACCACCACCACCACCACCATAACTATGCCACATAAAAAAAAGAGTAACTTATGGTATAATGTCTTAATAGTGATAAATGATAAACAAAGTATTTTCCTCAAAATGTATCTACTAATTGTTTACCAACATTGACAAAACCTAAGACTCGCAGATATTGCGGTTCAAGGGCAAATAAAGAGGAGACAGGGATGTTTATCTTTCCACCATGTGTTTCAAATCAAATCAGAGTTATCCCACACAGCAAATGATATAAAAATTAGCTTACATTCAGGATGTGATGTACATACAAAACGAACTGTGCCTCTACAGGCAGGAACACAGACTTTGTTTCTCTCATAGCAGGTCTCTCACTAAATGACTTTCTCCATAATCTTTAATTTCAGATTTTTGAGTCTAAATGGGTTTGAGTATACATTGAATAATGCTTGTGGCTCGATCATCACATACTAGAGAGGTTTTGATATTTTAATATGTCATATAAAGGTGTAATTTGGCCCATCGAGTCAATGCTTACCTTAAGAACATTCCCACTTACCCTCTGGAACTTATTCTCCCTACATTCCTGTCAATATACCCTGATTTCTCACTAACCACCATCACCTGGAGTAACTTATCACACACACCCAGTTACATTACTGTGCAAATGTCTTATGTGTGTGTATATATATATATAGACAGAGAGAGAGAGAGAGAGAGAGAGAGAGAGAGAGAGAGAGAGAGAGAGAGAGAGAGAGAGAGAGAGATAGATAGATAGATAGTAGGGCACCTAAGTCTTTTGCAAAGTACTGTAGTGACTTTATTTATTCCACTGTACTGCTGCTGCTGCAAAAAATCAAATTTCATGACTTATGTGAGTGATAATAAAAATGATTCTGGTTTAGGTCTCTATTGTGGACTGCGAGTGTGAATCATGGTTGGAAAAGGGGGAAGGGAGCAGGGAGGGATCCTGGAAGTGCCAGATAGACATTCTGTAATAATCAATAAACCAATTGTTTGGAACCAAATGACCTTACTTGGTGTCTGAGGGCTGGGTGTGTCTGCACCTGTACCACTGCCTGCCCTTGCCACTCCTCCTCTGCTACCTGTCCCACACAGCTTCACCATTCATCATTCCCAACATCCTTTACTCCTGCTGGATTTACAAACTAGCTCTCTGCTCCACGTTGACAAATACAGTATCGTGCAAATGTCTTAGGCACCCTAACTATATATAAGTGCATAAGACTTTTACACAGTACAGAATATACCAGCATGCCCCTGGTGTTATGTTACTTCTGTTTAAATGTGCTGTGGGTTAACAGTAAAGAATCATATTCTGGAAGAATTAGATAACTTTTATTTACAGTAATAAACAAACATGTCTTAACCCAGCCACGTGCTGGAACATTCTAGCAATCCCGCGCATGCTCAGTGCTCTGTCCAATCATGTACTGGCACATCATTGCATGTGATATCACCACACTTGGGATCTGGAAGGAAACAAACACACTTGAAGAAATGCGCATGGTCTCAGGGAGAAGTCACAAACTTGATATTGACCACACTGAAGGCCAAGATCAAACCTAGTCACACAACCTGTGAAACATCACCATTACCTGCTGCAACGTTGTGCCAAAGGAAGTTACAAACATTATCAGTGAATGAATATGTTGTTCTCTTTAATTCACAATCAGAAAACCAAGGTGTGACTTAATACTGATTTGCAAAATTGTGAAGGAGAAGTCAGAGAGCTTGAGTGTTTCTAGTTCTGGATGAGAACAAAACTTAATCATAAATGATAAAGATTCACAAGAGATTACAGATGCTGGACTCTGAAGCAACAAACAAAATGGTGGTGAAAAACAGCAGAGAAGTGGACAATCAACATTTCAAGTCAAGATTTGACTGAAAGTGCTGAAATCTGGAGCAACAGACAAAATACAAAATGCAAAACTAAAACAGACCAAGATCCTTGATACGAAATGCTGACCGTTCATTTCCTTTCCCAGACGCTGCCTGACCTGTTGAGTTCCTCCAGCAAGAAAATGATATGTACCAACAAATCAGACGGAAAATTCTTCATTCAAAGTGTATTACAAGTGTGTGCTCTTCATCACAGGGACTGTTTTCAGTTATAGTAGAAATGCATATAATGGCAGTGGAGAAGCTAAAAGGTCCAGCTATATAGGACCCTGGTCAGACTCCACTTGGAGTACTGTGCTCAGTTCTGGTCACCTCACTACAGGAAGGATGTGGAAACCATAGAAAGGGTGCAGAGATTTACGAGAATGTTGCCTGCATTGGGGAGCATGCCTTACGAGAATAGGTTGAGAGATCTCGGCCTTTTCTCCTTGGAGCGACAGAGGATGAGAGGTGACCTGATAGAGGTGGTAAGATAATGAGAGGCATTGATCGTGTGGATAGTCAGAGGCTTTTCCCCAGGGCTGAAATGGCTAACACGAGAGGGCACAGTTTTAGAGTGCTTGGAAGTAGGTACAGAGGAGATGTCAGGGGTAAGTATTTTACGCAGAGAGTGGTGAGTGTGTGGAATGGGCTGCTGGCGACAGTGGTGGAGGCAGAAACGATAGGGTCTTTTAAAAGACTCCTGGATTGAGCTTAGAAAAATAGAGGGTTATGGGTAATCCTAGGTAATTTCTAAAGTAAGTACATGTTTGGCACAGCATTGTGGGCTGAAGGGCCTGTATTATGCTGTAGGTTTTCTGTGTTTCTATGTTATGTTAAGGAAGAGGATGTGCTGGAGCTTTTAGAAAGCATCAATTTGGATAAGTCACCGGGACCGGATGAAATGTACCCCAGGCTACTGTGGGAGGCAAGGGAGGAGATTGCTGAGCCTCTGGCAATGATCTTTGCATCATCAATGGGGATGGGAGAGGTTCCAGAGGATTGGAGGGTTGCAGATGTTGTTCCTTTATTCATGAGAGGAAGTAGAGATAGCCCAGGAAATTATAGACCAGTGAGTCTTACCTCAGTGGTTGGTAAATTGATGGAGAAGATCCTGAGAGGCAGGATTTATGAACATTTGGAGAGGTATAATATGAATAGGGATAGTCAGCATGGCTTTGTGAAAGGCAGGTTGTGCCTTACAAGCTTGATTGAATTTTTTGAGGATGTGACTAAACACATTGATGAAGGCAGATCAGTAGATGTAGTGTAGAGGGAATTCAGCAAGGCATTTGATAAGGTACCCTGTGCAAGGCTTATTGAGAAATTAAGAAGGCATGGGATCCAAGGGGACCTTGCTTTGTGGATCCAGAACTGGCTTGCCCACGGAAGGCAAAGAGTGGTTGGAGATGGGTCATATTCTGCATGGAGGTCAGTGACCCCTGGTATGCCTCAGTGATCTGTTCTGGGACCCCTACTCATTGTGATTTTTATAAATGACCTGGATGAGGAAGTGGAGGGATGAGTTAATAAATTTGCTGATAACACCAAGGTTGGGGGTGTTGTGGATATTGTGGTGGGCTGTCAGAGGTTACAGTGGGACATTGATAGGATGCAAAACTGGGCTGAGTAGTGGCAGATGGAGTTCAACCCAGACAAGTGTGAAGTGATTCATTTTGGTAGGTCAAATATGGACTTGTGGCAGTGTGGAGGATCACAGGGATCCTCTCAAAGCTGCTGCGCAGGTTGACTCTGTGATTAAGAAGGCCTACAGTGCATTGGCCTTCATCAATCATAGGACTGAGTTTAGTAGCCGAGAGGTAATGTTGCAGCTATATAGGACCCTGGTCAGATCCCACTTGGAGTACTGTGCTCAGTTCTGGTCACCTCACTACAGGAAGGATGTGGAAACCATAGAAAGGGTGCAGAGGAGATTTACAAGGATGTTGCCTGGATTGGGGAGCATGCCTTATGAGAACAGGTTGAGTGAACTTGGCCTTTTCTCTTTGGAGCGACGGAGGATGTGAGGTGACCTGATAGAGGTGCATAAAATGATGAGAGGCATTGATCATGTGGATAGTCAGAGGCTTTTTCCCAGGGCTGAAATGGCTAGCACGAGAGGACACAGTTTTAAGGTGCTTGGAAGTAGGTACGGAGGAGATGTCAGGGGTGTGTTTTTTGTGCAGAGAGTTATGAGTGCGTGGAATGGGCTGCTGGTGGTGGAGGTGGAGGTGGATATGATAGGTTATTTTAAGAGGCTGCTGGATAGGTACATGGAGCTTAAAAAATAGAGGGCTACGGGTAACCCTTGGTAGTTCTAAGGTTTGGCACAGCTTTGTGGGCTGAAGGGCTTGTATTGTGTTGTAGGTTTTCTATGTTATGTTGATATAAATAACGATAGGAGATTTAAATTGAATATATAAGATGAATAGTTTATGATTATGCTTTGTTTTCCATATGATTCCAGTTGATGGCATCCGGTCGGCAGCATCCATCATTGAGGAATTTTACTGTCCAAGACATGCGCTCTTCTCATTATTGCTATCACGAAAGAGGTACAGGAGCATGAAGATGATCACTCAACATTTTAGGGAAAGCTTCATCCCCTCTGTCATCAGACTTCTTAACAGTCTCTGAACAACGCCTCACTATTTTGCTCTGTTTTTGCACTACTTATTTTTTGTATTTTTAATTTTAACTTAGAGTGATTTTTTCTACATAATGCAATGTACCACTGCCACAAAGTAACAAATTTCATGACATGTCAGTGATAATAAACCTGATTTGGATTCTGACCAAATGCAAATATATATAGTGAAATATTATATGTTAATAGATATTGGAAGTATTAATGACTGAACATAAGTAAGATAGTAAGTATATCACTGCAGAGAAATGGGAAAAAGTGAACCTCAGAAATATTGTCATAGTAACATGCACATAGCAGTGGAGAACAATTCATTCAATCTGAAGTGCTTTGTGACTTATGAGAGAGGGCATTGAATAAATTGCACTCTTCCCATTCACTGTTGACTTGAACATGTAGTGTAGCTTTTTGTTGCCATCTGGTGATTGAATGCAGCAGTGCTGGCAAAATACAGCCTTTGGGAACCTGATGACAGGAACACCAATTTCTCCAACAAAATAGTAAGTTATCCCCCCCTCCCCTCTTTACCATTCCCCATTCTGTCCCCTTCTTACCCCTTCTCTTCTTTTCATCTGCCTAACATCTCCCTTTGGTGCACCTCTTCTTTCCCTTTCTCCAATGATCCACTCTCCTCTTCTGTCAAATTCCTTCTGCTTCAGCTCTTTTCCACCTATCCCCTCTCAGCTTTCCACTTTGTTCCCCCCTCCCACCTACCCACCTCCTCCATCACTTGGTTCCCCTTCCAGCTTGTACTCCTTTCCCTCCCCCTTCTTATTCTGGCTTCTTCCCCCTTCTTTTCCAGTCCTGGCAAACGGTCTCGGCCTGAAATTTCAGCTCTTTGTACTTCTCCATTGATGCTGCCTGGCCTGCTGAGTTCCTCCAGCAATTTGTGTTTGTTGCACTGGATTTCCTACATCTGCAGAACCTCTTGTGTTTAGCCTTTGGGAATGTTGGATCATTGCCCACAGTTAAAAGGATTTGTGTTATTTTGATATCAGTCTCTTTATAAATACTGCAAAGTGAATTGTGCAGCAGTGGATGAATAAGCAGTAAGTGGAATAAAATCCTTGTGGTGCTCTGCAAAGTATTTAACCAGTGTACAAAGGCATTTAATACAAATATAGAACTGCAGAAATAGAAAAGGTAAGAAGGAGGTAGTTGATGTATCAATGAAGCTGGGGAAGAAACAGCACAGGTTCTGTTGCATATGTTGGATCAAGATAGTGCAAGAGCCCCCCTGGAGGGAGCGGTTTAGAAATTGATCATTAATTGCTTGTCATTGCACACCAATGATTATTGTGGCCTTGCTTGTGGTCTTTGGGAATTCAGTGATGCTGAAAGCCCAGGATATTCATGATTGAATTGCCCTTAAGCGAGGACAGGATTTTCCTTTGTATGTTGTGCAGGAAAACAGGCAAACCTGAGGTCCAGGGGTTTGTGGGAGAGGTGCAATGTCTTAGGGGAGTGGGGCAGAGAGGATGGTCTAAGGTGGAGGGATTGGACTGAAGTTGAAATGTGGCAATTGGTGAGTTCAGCATCTGGAGTCATTGATTGGTGGGTTGATGTTGGGGCTGAAGCCTAGAATTTCAGGTGTCTGGGGCTTGAGAGGATTAGAACCTTGTAAACAGGACTGATTGTCAGGTACCCAAGGCTTGTCGGGGTGGCGGGGGGGGGGGGGGGCGGAGAAGGAGACAGATCAGGTGATTAGGGCCTGAGTTTAAATGGGTTTGAGAGCTTGAGAGGAGTCAGGCAAGTGTTGTAAGCTGTGGGAGTATGAGGATAGGCAGTGGGGCAGTTAGAGGGATGGAACCCAAAGGAGAGCGGATAATAAGTGATTTAAAGGAATTTTATCTTATATTCTCTGCACCAGGTTAAGATCTGCTCAGGAATGTCCTCTTTAAACCATACAACTGCTGAGCAAGCACCATCATCAAAAGTTAGTTGGGGTGATGTTACCTAGTGACAGGTATCGTGCAGAACAACCTAACATAATTTCTCCTGGTATTCCTAATACCGGCAGAGCTCGGAGAATGACATCACTATCAGAGGCTGACAGGAATCAGTGGATCCTCTCTGTTCATGACAGGAAGTGCCTGCCTGGAGTTCTAGAAATATATACACTCCAGGATAAGACTCATACATTCACTAGCCACTTTATTAGGTACTTCCTGTTACTGTCTGCTTGATCCAGTCTGGCCATTCTCCTCTGACCTTGCCCATTGAACTAACACTCACTGGATGTTTTTTTTCCACACTATTCACTGTAAACTCTAGGGATTGTTGCGCATGAAAATCCCAGGAGGTCAGCAATTTCTCAGATACTCAAATCACCTCATCTGGCACCAATAATCATTCCACAATTAAAGTCACTTAGATCACATTTCTTCCCCTTTCTTATATTTGGTCTGAACAACAACTGACCCTTGTGACCATGTCTACATGCTTTTATGCATTGAGTAGCTGTCACATGATTGGCTAATTAGATATTAATGAGCAGGGGTACAGTTGTAGCTAGCAAAGGTCACTGAGTGTAGGGAGTAGAACAATGAGGTTGAAAAGGATAGAAGTGGTGGGTGAGAGGGTTTAAAGATGCCAGGAACCCATTGAAATCCAGAGATAATACAACACAACTAGGGTATAGCAGAATACTGGTTGTGGTAGAGGTGGAGCTATGTATACTCACCAAAATTCAAACAGGTTATTTTACTAACTGTGTGGAAATGTGGTCTGATAGTTATTCTTATGGTCAAATATGACAGAAAAGGTGTATTCATGAACACCAGAATTCCTGCTAAAAATCCAGAGCGACCCACATGGAAGAACTCAGCAGGACAGGCATTATCTATGGAAATGAATTAGTAGTCAACACTTTGGGCTGAGACCCTTCATCAGGATAGTTTGCATTTTGATTCTGTCTCAGATAAGGTGCTTGTAAAAATGGCCCTAACTCTGTAGGCTTCATGTTATAGCTATACTGGTAAGAATGTGTGAACAGGAGTAAAGTAACAAAGTGCTTGTTACTGTTTCCTTTTAATGGGCTGCACATCCTTCATAGATTTCATATCTTTTCAAAATTTTCCTTACCTAGAGACACAACACAGAACAGGCCCTTTGGCCCATCAAGCTGCCCTGCCCAGCGACCCCCGGTGTAACCCTGGCCTAATCACAGGACAGTGACTAGTTAACCTACTGATATGAGTTTGGACAGGGGGAGGAAAGCACACACATTCCACAGGGAGGGTTACAAACTCCTTACCGAGATCGAAATCTGAGCTACAGTGTTGTGTTAACCGCTATACTGCCATGGCTGTATAATTATGGGATGAAGGATCAGGGATTATGGATCCATATACATGTATTAGCAATTTGCTGTGGGGTGTTGGTCAGGGCATGGCATGCAACAATAAATAACAACATTCAACAACTACAAACAAAGAAAGAAGAATTATATAAAAATAGTATTATACAACTGAGTGCTGTGTATATATATCTTCATCACAATTAGTAGAGGTTTTGATAAAGATGGCCACATTTCAGGAGAAAAAAAATAATGCTGTCAAATCTGTTTTGGAAAGCCATATGGAAAAAGGCATAAAAACAAGTGTGTGGCCTTTCTGGGTATAATACTAACACACCTGAAATAAAATGATATTGTTGTGGGAAACATGTGAACCTGTGCTTCATCTGGAAATATTTACTGCAAAAATGGGTTCCCTTCATTTGGTTCTTAGGCCACTGATATCCTGATGAAAGCAAACAAGAACCCAAAAGAATTTCATCCATCATGAAATTCTACACTACTCTGTCCTTATTTCATCACATATTTTGTCCGGTCACTTTTATATTCCGGTTTTGTAACATTTCATACAAAGCACACAGTGCCACAGTAGTATGGTGGTTATCGCAATGCTATTACAGTTCGGGGTATCCGGAGTTCAGTTCAATTCTCATGCTATTTATAAGGAGTTTGTTCTTTCTCCCTGTGAACCAAGTGGGTTTCCTCCGGATACTCCGATTTCCTCCCACAGTCCAAAGGCTGTAGGTTAGTAGGTTAGTTAATCTTTTAATTTCAAGTGCAAACACGAGGAAATCTGCAGATGCTGGAAATTCAAACAACAAAATGCTGGTGGAACACAGCAGGCCAGGCAGCATCTATAGGGAGAAGCGCTATCGACGTTTCAGGCCGAAACCCTTCGTCAGGACTGATGAAGGGTCTCGGCCCGAAATGTCGACAGTGCTTCTCCTTATAGATGCTGCCTGGCCTGCTGTTTTAATTTCAAGTTCTTGTTTAATTATCATTCAACCATACACAAAATAACCAAACAAAGTATAATTCCTGCAGGGCCAAGGTGCAAAACACATTACCAACAGCATATAGCACAATAGCTGATATGGTTATGATTTCAGGAAAAAAATATAGCCCAAATCCCTGAGTGTCCAGCTTGTTCTTGCACAGAGTAAATTGTCTCCGGATTAAACTGCAAACACGAGGAAATCTGCAGATGCTGGAAATTCAAACAACACCAAGTCCTGACGAAGGGTTTCAGCCCGAAACGTCGACAGTGCTTCTCCTTATAGATGCTGCCTGGCCTGCTGTGTTCCACCAGCATTTTGTGTGTGTTGCTTGGATTAAACTATTGTTCTGTGTGGTGTGGCTTGTTGGGCCGGAAGGGCCTGTTCTGTGCTCTAACTCTAAATAAAACATGCTTATGGAAGCAATCTGTGATGGTGGATCAAGCTTCTTCATCAATACAACTGGTTTCTGAATCCGAATCTCACAGACTATTGCTGCCAAATTCTTTGTAACTGGATGCATTTGTCCATGCATATGTCTACATATTTAGGAATAACTTTGTGAGCGGTAAATAATAGAAACACTCAACAGGCCAGGCAGGCAATCCAGTTGAGTACATCCAGCAGTTTTTTTTTGTTTGTTTTTACTTTGGTTTCCAGTTGCTGCACTGTTTTTCGAACCATAGAACCATAGAGCATTACAGCCACAGAAACAGGCCTTTTGGCCCTTCTTGGCTGTGCCGAACCACTTTTCTGCCTAGTCCCACTGACTTGCACCTGGACCATATCCCTCCATACACCTCTCATCCATGTACCTGTCCAAGTTTTTCTTAAATGTTAAAAGTGAGCCCACATTTACCACTTCATCTGGCAGCTCATTCCACACTCCCACCACTCTCTGTGTGAAGAAGCCCCCACTAATGTTCCCTTTAAACTTTTCCCCCTTCACCCCTAACCCATGTCCTCTGGTTTTTCTTAATTTTGATGTTTAATATTGTGTCCAGTTGGTCTTGTAATTTGCAGTATTGCCTTGCATTAATATCCAGTCAAAGAGTAATCTACATGAACGTCAGTGAGTTAATAGTGTTTGTGTAATAGGTACTAGAGAACCTTCGAGCATTTTCGCTCCATCCGCCACGACAGGTGGGTTTTCACATTTCCCATTTTAATCCTACTGCCCATTTCATTCTGACATGCTGGTTAATGACCTTCTCTACTGCCACTCTCAGGTCGGAGAAACACCACCTCATATTCCACTGGGGTACACTCTAATCTGATGGCATGAACCGATTTTTCTAACTTCTGGTAATTTTTATCCCCTCTTCCTTCTTTCTTTTTTCACTCCCCATTCTGGCTTACCTCTTACACTTCTGTTTCTCTTCACCGGCCCATCACCTTTCCCTGTGTCCCTCCTTCCCTTTCTCCCACGGTCCACTCTCCTCTCTTATCAGATTCCTTCTTCATCAGTCCTATACCTCTTCCACTTATCACCTCACAGCTTCTTACTTCATCCCCCTCTCCCACTTACTCACCTTCCGACTCACCAGGTTTCACCTATTACCTGCTAGCTTGTACGCCTTCCCATTCTACTTGTTCTGGCTTCTTCCCCATTCCTTTTCAGTCCTGATGAAGGGTCTCAGCCTGAAATATTGACTGTTTATTCCTTTCCAGAGATGCTGCCTGACCTGCTGAGCTCCTCCAGTATTTTGTGTGTGTTGTTCTGGATTTCCAGAAGCTGTAGATTTCCTTGTGTTTCTGAGGTATTAGAGAATTGTATATAGAATATTGATGTAACTTATTTGACTGATCAAAAAGATGTCTCATTATGGATCAAACAATCGTATAAATTTATTTACAGCCAACAGTTCTCCACAATTAAAATCACAAGCCTTTTGTTACAAGAACCTTCTAACTTGAGTACATGTGGCTGCATTGTAAATGCATAAGCACTACTTGGTAAAACACTATGTGCATTCTTTGCTTCAGTATTCACTATGGAAAAGGATCTTGGTGATTGTAGTGATGACTTGCAGCAGACTGAAAAGCTTGAGCATGTAGATATTAAGAAAGAGGATGTGCTGGAGCTTCTGGAAAGCATCAAGTTGGATAAGTCACCAGGACTGGATGAGATGTACCCCAGGCTGCTGTGGGAGGTGAGAGAGGTGATTGCTGAGCCTCTGGCAATGATATTTCATAATCAATGAGGACAGGAGAGTTTCCAGAGTATTGGAGGGTTGCAGATGTTGTTCCTTTATTCAAGAAAGGGAGTAGAGATAGCCCAGGAAACTACAGACCAGTGAGTTTACTTCAGTGGTTGGTAAACTAATGGAGAAGATCCTGAGAGGCAGGATTTATGAACATTTGGAGAGACGTAATATGATTAGGGATAGTCAGCATGGCTTTGTCAAAGGCAGGTTGTGCCTTACGAGCCTGATTCAATTTTTGTGGATGTGACTAAACACATTGATGAAGGTAGAGCAGTAAATGTAGTGTATATGGATTTCAGCAAGGTATTTGATAAGGTACCCCATGCAAGGCTTATTGAGAAAGTAAGGAGGCATGGGATCCAAGGGGACATTGCTTTGTGGATCCAGAACTGGCTTGCCCACAGAAGGCAAAGAGAGGTTGTAGACAGGTTATATTCTGCATGGAGGTCAGTGACCAGTGCTGTGCCTCAGGGATCTGTTCTGGGGCCCCTACTCTTCGTAATGTTTATAAATGACCTGGATGAGGAAGTGGAGGGATGGGTTAGTAAATTTGCTGCTGACACAAAGGTTGGGGGTGATGTGGATAGTGTGGAGGTCTGTCAGAGGTTACAGTGGGACATTGATAGGATGCAAAGCTGGGTTGAGAAGTGGCAGATGGAGTTCAACTCAGATAAGTGTGAGGTGGTTCATTTTGGTAGGTCAAATATGATGGCAGAATATAGTATTAATGGTAAGACTCTTGGCAGTGTGGAGGATCAGAGGGATCTTGGGGTCCGAGTCCATAGGACACTCAAAGCTGCTGTGCAGGTTGACTCTGTGATTAAGAAGGCGTATGGTGTATTGGCCTTCATCAATCGTGGAATTGAGTTTAAGTGCCGAGAGGTAATGTTACAGTTATATAGGACGCTGGTCAGACCCCATTGGAGTATTGTGCTCTGTTCCAGTCGTCTCATTACAGGAAGGATGTGGAAACTATAGAAAGGGTGCAGAGGAGATTTACAAGGATTTTGCCTGGATTGGGGAGCATGCCTTTTGAGAATAGGTTGAGTGAACTTGGTCTTTTCTCCTTTGAGCGACGGAGGATGAGAGGTGACCTGATAGATGTGTATAAGATGATGAGAGGCATTGAGCATGTGGATAGATAGAAGCTTTTTCAAAGGGCTGAAATGGCTAACATGAAAGAGCACAGTTTTAAGGTGCTTGAAAGTAGGTACAGAGGAGATGTCAGGGGTAAGTTTTTTATGCAGAGAGTGGTGAGTGCATGGAATCAACTGCCAGCGACGGTGGTGGAGGCGGATACAATAAGGTCCTTTAGGAGACTCCTGGATAGGTACATGGAGCTTAGAAAAATAGAGGGCTATGGGTAACTCTAGGTAATTTCTAAAGTAAGTACATGTTTGGCACAGCTTTGTGGGCAGAAGGGCCTGTATTGTGCTGTAGGTTTTCTATGTTCTAATGTTTCTTGATGTCAATTTGGATTAATTTGGAAAAGCAGCTTGTGTCACAGATATTTGGGAATACTAAATTCAGTCAAAGAAAGTGAGGTGAAACCAGATCTGTGGATGGCATCATAAAAACCTTACATAATGTGAATGAAACCCTTTCTCTGTGTAATCTGCTGAGGATAATCCTGTAAATTTATATTACAGCAAAACTGTTCAGCTTTCTTCAGTTCCATTCTTGTTAATACAATAATTTAAGTATGACAATTTGAAGCTACGAGGGGTGATAGATAAATCTGTGGCCTAAGGTCTGTTTCCTCAGACAGTGCTTATTTGCAATTTTCAATTATCTGAAACAGAAATACCATTTAAGTTATTAACTTCAAACTTTCTGCATAATCACTCAAAGAGTTGACCTGCATGTGCATGTAATGAGAGCTGTAAAACTCATCTCCTTCTACCTTAGGCCACAAACTTATCAATCACCCCTCGTATTTAAAGACGAGAAAGTGGAAATCAGGAAATAATTATTAGATAGTGCAAATACTAACCAACTGGAAAATAAATTGGGTCAATCATAGTGACTGGAAAGTAGAGTAAAGTGTTAAGAATGAGCACCCTGGAAAATCAATCATTTATAAAAGTGTGCTCTTTTCCCAATATATTGCAAATGTATAACTGGATATTTAATCAGAGATAATTGAAAATACAACAGACAGTTGGAAATCTGGGGCATCAGACACGAAATGCCAGATAACTCAAGAGATCAGGCAAAGGCTTTGGAAGGAAATGAACAGCTGATGTTTTGAGCTGACACCTTCATCATAACTGGAAAGTAAGAGGAAGTAAGGCAGAATTAAAGGGTAGGGGAATGATAGGTGAATCCAGATGAGGGAGGAAGATAGGAAAATAGAGGAAGCAGGGAGAAAGAGAATGATATGAGATGATAGCTGGAAGAGGCAAAGGGCTGAAGAAGATTGGAGAGCACAGTAGACCATGGAATATTGGGAAGAAGGTGGGAAACATGGAGAAAGGTGTGGATGATGGGCCAGTTGAGATGATAGGAGAAGGGAAGGAAGGGGGTATAAGGATAAGGCTACACTTCACATGCAAATCCATTGGTGTAATTTATTGCAAATGGTTGTCCCAGTGCAATCTCCTCAACATTGGTGAGATATAATGCAGACTGGGGGGGGGGGGGGTCACTTCATTAACAACCTTTGCTCCATCTGCTGTAACAGCCAAGATCTGATGGCGGTCACCATTTCCATTCTACTTCCCATTCCCACAATAACATGCCTGTTCATGACCTCCTGTACTCCCAAGCTCAGAACAGACACAGATAGGAGGAGCAATGTATCATATTCTGTCTTGGTAGTCTTCTACCCAATGACATCTCCATAGATTTCCCTAAATTCCTGTAACCAGTCACTCTGTTCCCCCCCCCCCACTCCCCCAATTTGACTTTCCTCATTCCCCTGGCCCCTTCTTTACCTCATGTCTTTCCCCTCCTCTGCCCTCATGACCTATCCATTAATCATTCATATCTTCCTCCCTCTGGTTTCTCACCTCTTTCCTTTTATTCCATGGTCTATGGTCCTCTTGTGAGAATTCTTCAGCCCTTCGCCTTTTCCCCTTTCTACCTTTTCAAACTTCCCTCCCCAGCCTACACCTCTGCCTCTCAGCTGGAGTCACCTATCACTCACCAACTCAAGCTCCCACCCCTCCCTTGCCCTTTTATTCTGGCTTCTGTCCTTTTCCTTTCCAGTCCTGATGAAAGCTTTCAGCTAGACATGTCAACTGCTAATTTTACTTCATAGATTTCACCTGATCTGCTGAGTTCCTCCAGCATTGTTTGTGGATTGATTACTGAAATTGCTTTTACTGTTTTATTAAATATTCATTGTCACTAGCCATTCCAGTAACCCACAACCTTAGCAATGCATTTTGTCTTCATCAGTTCCTTTTCCAACAAAAGGATAACCCAATGAACTTACTATCTCCCAGCCAATGAAACAGCTAATTCTTTGCCTTTATGTGAAAAAAACAACTTTGCCTAGAAGAATATAGAACATAGAACAGCACAGCATAGTGCAGGTCCTTCAACTCATGATGTTGTGCCAACCATGTAACCTACCCCAGAATTTCCATACCGCATTGCCTCTCTTTTAAAAGACCCTATTCCATGCATCCACCACTCTGTGTGTGAAAAACTTACCGCTGACATTCCCCTTGTACCTACTTCCAAGCACTTTAAAACTAATCCCCCTCATGCTAGCCATTTCAGCCCTGGTAAAAAGCCTCTGGCTATCCACATGATCAATGCCTCTCATCATCTTGTACACCTCTATCAGGTCACTTCTCATCCTGCGTTGCTCCAAGGAGAAAAGGCTAAGATCATTCAACCTATTCTCATAAGGCATGTTCTCCAATCCAGGCAACATCCATGTAAATCTTCTCTGCATCCTTTCTATAGTATCCACCTCCTTCCTGTAGTGAGGCGATCAGAACTGAACATATTACTCCAAGTGGGGTCTGACTAAGGTCTTATTTAGCTGAAGAAGAAGTAAAGCAATTGTGTCTGAGTAAAAGGCAAAATCCAGAGGAGTAATGTAACAGGAAACTACAACGACTTGGACGTGGCATGTTAGCATAGTGGTTAGTGCAATGCTATTACAGCAACAGTGACCTGGGTTCAATTCCTGGCACTGTCTTTAAGGAGCTTCACTCCTGTCATCATATGGGTTTCCTCCCACATTCAAAAGACATGCTAGTTAGTAAATTATAAACTCAAGAGATTATGCAGATGCTGCAAATCCAGAGTAACACACAAAATGTTGGATTAACTCAGCAGGTTCGGTGGCATCTATGGAAAGGAATAAACAGTTGACATTTTGGGCTGGGGCCCTTCGTCAGCACTCTGGTTCTGATGGATGGTCTCGGCTCGAAATGTCAACTGCTTATTCTTTTGCGTCGATGCTGCTAGGTTAGTAGGTTAATTTGTCACATGCGTGTAACTGGGCATCGTGGGCTCTTTAGGCCGGAAAAGGCCTGTTACCATGTTGCATCTTTAAAAGAAACTAAACTCTAAGCTATGCAAATATTCATTAAGATGAACAGAATTCATCTCTTTGTGCTCTCAAAAAAATGCGCAACTACCAAGGCCATAAACATTTGTAAGAGAGAAAGCATCATCTACGTGTAGCAAAATCAGAAACTGCTTTGTCATCCTAGGTTAGGCAATGTGGGCACAGCTCTGCCATTCCTTGACCAGAAGAGTACTTGCGTACATGGAAATCTGTCATGCTTAGTATTTCAAGGAATAGAATTTGTTGAAGTGATTAGGGGAAACATGCATACATCACTGAAACTAGGATCCCTTTAATTCTTTTGAATTGTATTAGTGCACAGAATGTAATTCTGAGCCAGTGGTGGGGAAGTTGAGTGACTGAAGGTAATTCAAATTTGTAGCAGAGATAATTGGAGTCTTTTCATAGTTCGTTTAGTAGCAAAGAAATTTAAAAGCAGAATGCAAATAAGGCTGTGTAGTAGAGATGTCCTACTTCTGAATTTTTTAAAAACAAATCTATAATGCCATTTTATTGATGCAACAGAGCCAATAGATAAATATTTGATAATCTGCTTGGTGGTGATCAGCCGCCACAGTTGCTTTCCTTCTTTGGAAGATACAGTATGTTTAAGAGTGGCTCCACTATCCTGAGTACCATTGACCCACCTCTCCAATGACTGCAGGAGGATCCAATGAAAAATATGTGCTGATTGGTTCCTAGAGATACTAGCTATGTTATTTCTTTATAAGGCATTGGTCAGACCACGCTTGGAGTACTGCAAGTAGTTTTGGGCCCCTACCTAGGAAAGGATGTGCTGGTATTGGAAAAGGTCCAGAGGAAGCTCATAAAAATGACCCTGGGAATGATAGAGTTAATAAATAAGAAGTGTTTGATGGTTCTGCACCTGTACTGGCTGATGTTCAGATGAATGAGTGCGGATCTCACCAGAAACTATTGAACATTGAAATGCTTAGATAGAGTATGTGCGATGAGGATGTTTCCTTTAATGACGGAGTCTAGGGCCAGAAGACAGCCTCAGAATACAAGGATGTCTCTTTAGAACAGAAATGAAGAGAAATTTCTTTAGCCAGAGGGTGGTGAATCTTTGGAATTCATTGCCAAGTCATTGGGTATTTTTAAAGGGTTCTTGATTGGTAAATGCATCAATGGTGTTGGAGGGTAGGCAGGAGAATGCGGTTGAGAGGGATAATATATTAGTCACAATGGAATGGTGGGGCAGACTTGAGCACTCAATCTAGGCCTTTCAATATTCGATAGGTTTTAATGAGATCCCCTCTCATTCTTCTTGGCAGGAGAATGGAATCGAGAGGGATAATTATCAGCTATCATAGAACGACAGAGCAGACTTGATGGGCTAAATGGCCTAATTCTGCTCCTATGTCTTATGGTCTTATGGTTTTATGTCATTGTGCTGTTACATGATATTGCATTTACAAGTCCTTTCTGTTGGTGTCTCCATCCCTCATCTTGCTAACAGTAAGTGAATGAACTCTACATACTTGGACTGCCATTCAGTCTTTTTCTCATATTTTATATCTTACTAACTGCTTGTACATTCTCCCCGTGACTGCATGGGTTTCCTCCGGTGCTCTGCTTTTCTCCCACATTCCAAAGATGTACAGGTTGGTAAGTCAATTGGTCATTGTAAATTGTCTCATGATTAGGCTTCTATTAAAACAGCAGATTGCTGAGTGGCATGGTGATGCACCATCAATAACTCTCGGAGACGGGAGGCGAGTGATAGGCTTTTATTATCTGCAAGAGACCATGATTAGCAGCAAGAGACCACCACACAACATCCTGGAGACTGAGGGGGGAGCAGTGCCTCCAACCGCCTTTATACAGGGGTCTGTGGGAGGAGCCACAGGAGCAGTCAGCAGAGGGGCGTGTCCAGACAGGTATATGTAGTTCACCACACATGGTTCAGATGGGCTGGAAGGGCCTGTTTTGCACTGTATCACCAAGAATAAAATGTGGTTAAGTGGATCAGCAAATTTGTGGATGACACCAAGGTTGGGGGTGTAGTGGACAGCAAGGAAGGCTATCAGAGCTTGTGACAGGATCTGGACCGGCTGGAAAAATACCAGCTGGAAACTAATGCAGGCAAGTATGAGCATTGCACTTGGGTAGGTCTTATATAGAAAACAGTGGGGCATTAGGGCAAAGGGATCTGGGAATACAGTCCAAAGTTCATTGAAAGTGGCGGCACAGACTGATAGTGTCATAAAGAAAGCTTTTGGTACATTAGACTTCATAAATCAAAGCATTGAGTACAGGAGACGGAATGTTATGTTGAAGTGATATAAGACATTGGTGAGGCATAATTTGGAGTATTGTCTGTAGTTTGGACACCTAGCTCCAGGAAAGACGTAAATAAGATTGAAAGTGTACAGGGAAAATTTACAAGGTTGTTGCTGGGACTGGAGGACCTGAGTTATAAGGAAAGATTGAATAGGTTAGTAGTTTATTCCTTGGTACATAGAAGATTGAGAGGAGATTTGATAGAGGTATATAAAGTTATGAGGTTCTCGATAGGATAAATACAAACAGGATTTTTCCACTGAAGTTCGGTGGGACTAAATTAGATGTCATGGGTTAAGGGTGAAAGGTGAAAAATTTAAGGGGAGGGTGGTGAAAGCGTGGAACGAGCTGCCAGCACAAGTGGTGCATGTGAATGAAATTTCAGCATTTAAGACCAGTTTGCCTAGGTACATGGATGACAGGGATATGCAGTGCTATAGTCCAGATGCAGGTTGATAGTAGTAAGCAGTTTAAATGTTTTACCATGGACTAGATGGGCTGAAGAGGTTGTTTCTGTGTTGTACTCTTTTAATGATTCTATGACTTGACCCACGATAGTGTGATGCTTAGGGAGGGGGCATCGTCAACAGCCCGCCCCTGCATTTCCAATGACCAATACTGTTTATTGTTCCTGTGTTAAAATGTTTTTGTGGGATTATTGTGGGAGGTTCCAGTACATTTATTGTTACATTGTAGCTTGGATTACACAGTTAATTGTTCGTGTATTTGTGGGTCACCCTAACTATAAGTGGGGTGTGTGATAGTCACCTCCCCTGTCTGTATGAGACTGGTTGGGTTCACTCTCCGGGTCACGGTGCCCGATCTGTTTTGTGTTTATCACAATAAAACAGTTGTTGAGTTAATGAGCTTCCTCATCTGTCATTATGGACCAAATGCTCACCACAGTATGTTTGAGTTTTTCACTGCCATCCTTGAACACTACTGAGGTATCAGTATCTTACTTAATTCATTTTGAAGTGGCTTTATTGCAGGGGATTTGGCATGCAAATGATGAATGTATCGCCAATCAAGCTGTAGTTGTCTCAGCCAATTGTGATCTCACAATGCTGGTCCTCCTGTTTTTACCACATACAAGCCCAGTGTGGCTTGGTGGTTGTTGTATTGCACTGTCATAAACATCATTCCCACAGGAGTTATCTTTTCTCCAGTGTAAGTTCTTAGATATTTGCAGGCTTTAGTTTAGTATCTTTGAAATGTCAGTCAAACTCATTTTGTGGATGATTGAGACAGGTTTCACACTGTAAATCTTAAGGCTACCCAGTCCTGAGTCACTCTCATCATGATCAGATTTTTCATCACCAGCATGCAGATTAGTGGGTTTTTTTGAAACTACAACTTGACTTTTTAGTTTTTTCTCTTACCCGGCAATTCTATTTATTTTTGTCTGCCCAACATGCTCTTTGTATGTGTCCTACTTTATTTCATTTTCTGCAAGATTCACCTTAAAAACTGCTTTGTTCTGGTGTACATGAGCCCCTGCCACAACCATAATGTAATTTTATTCAGTCAGTTTGGTTTCCGTTTAGATATTGAAATTTAGTTCATGCCCATTTTCATTGCTAACTGCAACTTAATTGCTTCTCTGTCTGCAGTGACCATTGAGGCAGCAATCTCACCAGTTCTTTCAAATATAAGTTGTTTCAGTTAGGAGGCATTTTTGATTGCTTTCTTGTAAGACTCCACAAACTAAATAATATCTCAGTCATCACTAAAGCCATTACTGAACTGACAATGCTCAGAAAATAACTTCAATTGAGCCACATTCTCTGAAATGTACTCCCCTTCTTTTTGATTCCACTTACGAAACCTAAAGCAAAGCGCAATCAACAGTGGCTTCAGTTCTAAATATTCCTGGATTACTTTGACAATATCTGCAAAGCTCATGTCTGCTGGTTTGGTTGGAGCAAGCTTCGAAGGAAACTGTGTCATTAAACCTATTCCATTCAGCAAAATTGGTATTTGATTCTCATTGACTAATTCATTTGCTTCAAACTACTGTTCAATTTGCTCAGTATACATGAGTGTTATCTTGTGCAGAATCAAACATGCCAATTTATCATATGCAGCCAGCCATTTCTGCTCTTTTTTATGATTATTGTCACCAGGTAATCACTCTTTATGAACCCAAGAATTCTTCCGTTTTCTGACTTAAAAAAAGCTCAGTTGTTTCTTCCCTTCTTTTTTATTTATTTATTTATTTATTTTTATTAGTTTTTTCTATACATTTTACAAATTAAAAAATCCCAAATCACAATAAGGAACATTGATACAGTGCAAAATTAAGCATACAATGACAATATGCTACAAAGGAAGAGAATTTAACAAAAAAGCACCTAAATTAAAGACAAGTAAACTTAGTATCCTCCCCAAGCCCCACAACACAAAAAAAAACTCCAGACCAACCACAACACAATATAGAGAATATAAATCAGGACAATCAAACTCCCAGACTGTGAATACACTTAGCAACAGAGGATAATAATGCCTACTACCAGAAAAAAAAGGGAGCTGAAAGAAAAAAAAACCCTAGTCAAGAGGAAGGTTATGAAAGTACTCGATAAAAGGTCCCCTGACCTTATGGAACTTTAGATCCGAATTAAGAACTGAATAATGAATTTTTTCGAGGTCCAAGCAGGCCATAATGTCGTTAAGCCATTGAGCATGGGTGGGCGGGGCAACATCTCTCCATCTAAGGAGGATCAAGCGTCTAGCCAGGAGAGAGGCAAAGGATAATATTCGGCATTTGGTCGGACTCAGACGTAAATCTGACTCGCCCCAGAAACCGAACAAAGCAATTAGGGGGTTTGGTTCTAGGTGCTGATTCAGAATATACGATAACGTAGTGAAGACATCTTTCCAAAATTTCTCCAAGCTAGGACAGAACCAGTACATATGAATGAGAGAGGCCACGCCCCTCTTGCATTTATCACAGAGCGGACTAATGTTAGGGTAGAATCGAGATAGTTTAGATTTAGACATATGGACTCTATGAACAATCTTAAACTGTAAAAGGGAATGGCGCGCACAAAGAGAGGTTGAGTTAACCGATTTGAGAATCGAGTCCCAGCTCTCATTTGATAAGGAGGTATTTAAATCCTGCTCCCAGGCCATTTTAATTTTATCCACAGGGGCCCGTAGTAAGGCTGCTAATTTATCTCGAATAATTGATATTAAACCTTTACCTAGTGGATTAATGGAAAGAAATAAGTCCATAGCATTTTTCGCAGGCATTTCAGGAAAGTTAGGAATTAAAGGAGCAATAAAGTGTCTAATTTGGAGATATCTAAAAAAATGAGCATTGGGCAGATTGAACTTTACAGAGAGCTGCTGAAAGGAAGCAAAGCGATTATCAATGAAAAGATCTTCAAAATGTCTAATGCCCTTCCTATACCAAACATGGAATGCTGAATCGTACGTAGTAGGTAAAAAAAGGTGATTATGTATGACAGGGCTGGAAACGGAAAAACCATGGAAACCATAGCATTTCCTAAACTGAGCCCATATACGCAAAGTGTGTCTAACAAGAGGATTAGCTATTAATCTGGACAGACTACTAGGGAGTGCAGAGCCAAGAAGTGCAGAGATAGATAATTCTTTAGTGGAGCTCAACTCCATTGCCACCCAGTTAGGGCACTCGGGTTGACCGTGGAAGAAAGACCAAAAGGTAGCACAACATATATTAGCTGCCCAATAATATAAACAAAAGTTAGGTAAAGCCATGCCACCCTCTTTTTTAGATTTTTGGAGATGGATTTTATTAATTCTAGAGCGCTTATTCTTCCACAGATATGACAAAATAATAGAGTCTAAGGAATCAAAAAAAGATTTAGGAATGAAAATTGGGATAGATTGAAACAAGTATAAAAATTTGGGGAGAACATACATTTTAACAACATTAGTATGACCTACCAAAGACATAGATAGAGGTGACCATTGTGCCAGACTCTGTTTTATAGTATATGAAAGATTGGCAAAGTTTTCATGAACGAGATCTTTAAACTTCCTTGTGACTGTAATTCCAAGATAAGTAAATTGATTATGGACTACTTTAAAAGGGAGATCACGAAATGTTAGTTCTTGTGCTTCTTTATTAATTGGGAAAAGTTCACTCTTATGTAAATTAAGTTTATAGCCAGAGATCTGGCTAAACTGGTCAAGAAGTGAAAACATTAGAGGTAAGGATGTAGACGGATTTGAGAGAAAGAGTAATAAGTCATGGGCATAAAGAGAAACTTTATGCTCAACACCCCCTTTCCAAATCCCGGTCAATTCAGGACAATTTCGAAATGCTATCGCCAAAGGTTCTATAGCCAAATCAAAGAGAAAGGGACAAGAGGCATCCCTGACGGGTGCCACATTTGAGATTAAATACCTGGGATTTCTGAAAATTAGTTAAAACAGAAGCAGTAGGACACAGGTACAGCAATTTGATCCAAGAGATGAAACTTTGACCGAGGTCAAATTTTTCTAAGACTGCAAAAAGTTAGTTCCACTCTATACGATCAAATGCTTTCTCCGCATCAAGGGAAATAACACATTCAGGAATCCCAGTTGGAGGTGAGTATAAGATATTAAATAAACGCCGAATGTTAAAAAAAGGGAGACGGTTTTTGATAAAACCTGATTGGTCATCAGAGATAATGGGGGGAATGATGGTTTCTAATCTATGAGCCAAAACTTTAGCTAAGATCTTTACATCAACACTGAGCAAAGAAATCGGCCTATACAAGGAACACTCTGTTGGGTCTTTGCCCTTTTTTAATAGAAGAATAATAGATGCCTCATTGAAAGAGGGTGGCAGTTTGCCATAATTAAACGAGTCAGATAATACTGAAAGTAACTGAGGAGAGAGAAGTGAAGAGAATGATTTATAAAATTCTACAGGGAACCCATCAGGTCCAGGAGATTTCCCTGAGGACAGTGCAGAGATTGCAAAAGATATTTCTTCTGATGATATAGGCGCATTAAGTTTGGCTTTAAAATCAGATGAAAGTGAGGGAATATTCAGATTCTTTAAAAATTGATCAACAGGGATATTGTCATTCAAAGATTCAGAGGAATAAAGCCGAGAATAAAAAATTTTAAATGTGTCATTAATTTCTAAATGATCCGATGTAAAGTCTCCGTTCTCCTTCCGGATCTTTGTAATATGTTGTTTGGCTTTGGAACGCCTCAGCTGATTGGCTAGAAATTTACCAGACTTATCCCCATGAATGTAAAAGCGACTCTTGCTTTTGAGAAGTTGGCGTTCGACAGGTTGAGTGGACAGAAGGTTAAATTTAGTTTGGAGTTCAACACGCTTCTTGTATAGTTCAGGGTTCATAGTTTGAGCATATAGTTGATCCAATTCTTTAATCTGGTTAATGATAGATAGATAGATAGATAGATAGATAGATAGATAGATAGATAGATAGATAGATAGATAGATAGATACTTTATTCATCCCCATGGGGAAATTCAACTTTTTTCCAATGTCCCATACACTTGTTGTAGCAAAACTAATTACATACAATACTTAACTCAGTAAAAAATATGATATGCATCTAAATCACTATCTCAAAAAGCATTAATAATAGCTTTTAAAAAGTTCTTAAGTCCTGGCGGTAGAATTGTAAAGCCTAATGGCATTGGGGAGTATTGACCTCTTCATCCTGTCTGAGGAGCATTGCATCGATAGTAACCTGTCACTGAAACTGCTTCTCTGTCTCTGGATGGTGTTATGTAGAGGATGTTCAGAGTTTTCCATAATTGATCGTAGCCTACTCAGCGCCCTTCGCTCAGCTACCGATGTTAAACTCTCCAGTACTTTGCCCACGACAGAGCCCGCCTTCCTTACCAGCTTATTAAGACATGAGGCGTCCCTCTTCTTAATGCTTCCTCCCCAACACGCCACCACAAAGAAGAGGGCGCTCTCCACAACTGACCTATAGAACATCTTCAGCATCTCACTACAGACATTGAATGACGCCAACCTTCTAAGGAAGTACAGTCGACTCTGTGCCTTCCTGCACAAGGCATCTGTGTTGGCAGTCCAGTCTAGCTTCTCGTCTAACTGTACTCCCAGATACTTGTAGGTCTTAACCTGCTCCACACATTCTCCATTAATGATCACTGGCTCCATATGAGGCCTAGATCTCCTAAAGTCCACCACCATCTCCTTGGTCTTGGTGATATTGAGACGCAGGTAGTTTGAGTTGCACCATATCACAAAGTCTTGTATCAGTTTCCTATACTCCTCCTCCTGTCCATTCCTGACACACCCCACTATGGCCGTGTCATCAGCGAACTTCTGCACGTGGCAGGACTCCGAGTTATATTGGAAGTCTGATGTGTACAGGGTGAACAGGACCGGAGAGAGTACGGTTCCCTGCGGCGCTCCTGTGCTGCTGACCACCGTGTCAGACCTACAGTCTCCCAACCGCACATACTGAGGTCTATCTGTCAAGTAGTCCACTATCCAATCCACCATGTGAGAGTCTACTCCCATCTCCGTTAGTTTGTGCCTTAAGATCTTGGGCTGGATGGTGTTAAAGGCACTAGAGAAGTCAAGGAATGTAATCCTCACAGCACAACTGACCCCATCTAGGTGAGAGAGTGATTTGTGCAGCAAATACGTGATAGCATCCTCCACTCCCACCTTCTCCTTATACGCAAACTGAAGAGGATCCCGGGCGTGCCTGGTTTGTGGCCTCAGATTCTGTATTATCAACCGCTCCATGGTCTTCATCACGTGCGACGTCAAGGCAACAGGTCTGAAGTCATTCAACTCCTTTGGTTGTGGTTTCTTCGGTACCGGGACAATACAAGATGTTTTCCACTGTCTGGGTACTCTTCTCTGCTCCAGGCTCATGTTGAAGATGCGCTGTAGTGGTTCTCCCAGCTCAGTCGCACAGGCCCTCAGTAATCGTGGGGAAACTCCATCCGGTCCAGCCGCCTTGCTGGTACAGATCTTCCTCAGTTGACCTTCCACCTGTGCAGCCGTAATCCTGGGCGTGGGCAAGGTCTCCTGTGAGTGACTATTTTCCTGTGAGGGAAGTAAGCCTGGTGTGGATTTCTGCGGTGAGGATGAGATTGAGCTGTCGAACTTGTTGAAGAAGTTGTTCAGCTGGTTCGCTTTCTCCACATCTCCACTTATGTTCGCCCCTCGCTTTGCACAGCATCCGGTGATGATCTTCATCCCATCCCACACCTCCTTCATGCTTTTTTTCTGCAGCTTTTGTTCTAGCTTCCTCCTATACTGCTCCTTTGCCCCCCTTATCTGTACTCTGAGTTCCTTCTGAACTCTTTTAAGCTCCAACCGATCACCATCTTTAAAGGCCCTCTTCTTCTGGTTTAGGAGGCCTTTGATGTGACTAGTGATCCAGGGCTTATTATTGGGATAGCAGCGAACAGTTCTAACAGGGACAACGGCATCCACACAAAAGTTAATATAGTCCGTTGTGCATTCAGTGACCTCCTCAACGCCCCCACAGAGCCCCCCTTGCAGTACATCCCAGTTAGTAGTACCGAAGCAGTCTCTCAGGGCCTGTTCAGTTTCAGGAGTCCACTTCCTAAAAGAGCGTGTGGTAGTGGGATGCCTCATCACAATTGATTTATATCTGGGCTGTAACAAAACCAGGTTGTGATCAGCTTTCCCCAATGAAGGCAGTGGGGATGCACTATATGCCTCCTCTACATTTGCATACAGTAGGTCAATAGTCCTATTACCCCTGGTGTAGCAATCCACGTACTGGGAGAAAGCAGGTAGTGTCTTGTCCAAAGTCACATGGTTGAAGTCCCCTGTAATTATCACCAGTGCCTCAGGGTGCTGTGTCTGAAGCCTAGCAACAGCGGAGCTGATGACGTCACACGCTACCGTTGCGTCGGCACGCGGCGGGACATACACATTCACCACAATGACGCTTGCGAATTCTCGAGGCAGGTAATATGGCCTCATACTCACGGCGATCAGCTCAATATCTCTTTCACAAACGGAGATCTTTGTACTCACATGCCCGGGGTTACACCATCTTACGTTAATGTAGACAGCGAGTCCCCCTCCTTTCTTCTTCCCACACTTTTTGGCATCTCTGTCAAATCTTACCGTAGTAAAACCAGGTAATTCTACATTTACATCCGGGATGTTAGCCGTCAGCCATGTTTCGGAAAAACACATTAAACTGCATTCCTTGTATGCTTTAACATTCCTTACTAATGAGGCTAGCTCATCCAATTTATTTGGCAGCGAGGTCTAATCAATCTGCACAGGATCTTCTGTTGAGATTTGCTGTGTAAGAGATTATTTGACCCCTCAGATATGCTTTCATGGCATCCCAGACAATCTGGGATGACATTTCAGGTGATGTATTAGTGTTAAAATAAAAGGTTATCTGATCCTTAATAAATTTTAGAAAATCATCATCGGATAATAAAGTTGAATCAAACCGCCAGTGTTTATTCCTCTGAGGGAGACCAGGGAAGTTCAGAGAGAGAGTAATTGGGGCATGGTCAGAAATCAGTATACTCTGATAGTCACAAGAGTAGGCAAATGGAATAAGTTGGTTGTCGAGTAAGAAATAGTCAATTCTAGTGAAGGTATGGTGAACATGTGAAAAAAAAGAATAATCCCTCTCAGTAGGATGAAGGAAACGCCATATATCAAAGATACCAAAATTAGAGAGAAACGATTGGATAGCTAAGGCAGATTTAGTAGGTGATCTGGTAACAGAGGACGATCAATCCAGATTAGGATCTAACCAACAGTTGAAGTCACCACCCAGTATAAGAGAGTATGAGTTTAAGTCTGGTAGTGAGGAAAAAAAACATTCAAAAAAGTTAACATCATCAAAGTTGGGGGCATACAGGTTTGCTAGTGCAACTTTAGTGTTATATAGTTCACCAGAAACAATAATAAAGCGGCCATTTGTATCAGATATTTTATTATGCAGTTCAAAAGGAATATTTGAGTTAATGAGAATGGAGATTCCCCTAGCTTTAGCGGCAAAGGATGAGTGAAAATGCTGACCCGCCCACTTTGACAGAAGCCGGGAGTTATCAAAACAACGAATATGAGTTTCTTGAAGGAAAGCAATGTCAGCTTTGAGTTGTTTGATATGTGAGAATACCTTCCTCCTTTTAACAGGGTGATTCAATCCCTTTACATTCCAGCTCACAAATTTAAGTGCACTAGCCATTATCAATTACTAATGCATAAAAGGCAGCAGGCATATAAAAAGTCAAGCAATACAATAGCAGTCTGGGAGCAGAGATGTAAACATAGATTCGTAAAATCAAAACATAAACATGTCCTGAGCAATAAAGAAAAACAATAAATACAGTGAGTGATGTTGGAACTGGAAAATCCACCCCATCCACACAACCCAAAACTAGACGGCTACCAAAAAAAGCAGCTAGCTCTACCAAAAAAATTAACCCAAAGATAACTTCCAGATCCGTGTCATTAACAGCAGTTCCATATAAATACTATAGCAAATAGTGACTAGTTTATGCACTAGAAAACATAACTACAAATTGGAACATCTTCTGCAGAAATATAAAACTTAATACAGAGAAAATCAGAAGAATAAAGTAAGAGAAAGGGAAAAAAAGGGAGGAAGGGAAAAATTATAAATTCAAGAAGAGTACTTATCAACCATTTACAGAGAGGAGAAAAAAAATCAAAGATTTAAAAAAAGGTGAAAAAAAAAGAAAAAAAAATAAATTAAAAAATAAATAAATCAGCAATTAAACTGTGAACCAACAAACAGGGAGGCCTTCAATAAAGACTTCAAACCTCCAAAACAAGTTAGAGTCAGTTGTAGAACTCTATAGATAAAGTTATACAAGAATAAAATAGATGACACAAGTACTATTTAAACGTCCATAGGGAAAAATTAAGCATAGAATGTCTATTTAAAAAAGACACACCAAATCCAGGGAGAGATTATCAACAGCCCTTAGAGTTTCAATGAATAATGTCTGAGTGATTTAAGTAAAGTCTGAGTCCAGAAAAAGTAATTTTACTACGAGAAGTACTTATCCACCATTTTAGGAAGTCCGATCGGGTTCCGAAGATGACTGGATAGCCAGAAGACTTGCAACAAATGCCTCAGCCTCCTTCACTGACTTAAGCCACTTATATTTTCCAGTATTAAGCTTGATTCGTAAATCGGCAGGAGTGTGAAGCGAGGGTTTAAAACCACGATCATAAAGCACTTTCATTATGCCTTTAAACTCAGCGTGCATCTTTAAGGTCTGGGGTGCAAAATCTTCCACAAAGCGAATGCTTGTATTTTGGAAAGTAAAAGTACCTCTGCGACGTGCCTCCATAATCAGACGGTGTTTTACCTGGTATTGATGAAAGCACAAAATTACTGGTCGCGGGCGGGAGCCCAGAATTCCAGGGGGAACGTAGACCCTGTGTGCCCTTTCGAGCTCAGGTGGGTTCGGAAGCAAGTCTTTCCCGAATATCTCACAGAGAAACTCGGCGAAAAACTTCACGGTTGATCCCTGTTCGGTGGCCTCTGGCAACCCAAGAATTCGGAGGTTACAACATCTGCTGCGATTTTCGAGATCCACCATTTTGGAAAGGAGTTTATTACATTTTTCCTCTAGGCTGGAACAGAGAGTTTCCAAGTATCGAACACGACTTTCTAAATCTTCAGAAGTTGAATCGATGCGAGATAGATGTTCAGCATTTTCGTCCACTCTATCATTGATCTGATCCAGTTTGGCTTCCAGCTGTTTGAAAACGGTTCTAAAGTCCTTTAAAATTTCGTCTCGGAGCTGTTCGAGCGCAACGAGAGTCTCAGCCGAGAGAGCCGGAACTTCCTTTCTCCCGGATTTAGAACTCTTGCTAGACATTGTAAGGTAGATGTGTTCACAGGCAAGTAAAAGAAACCAAAAAAGTTCCTAACTAAGGTTTAAAAAATGGAGACATTTAGTGCAAAGATAGCGACAATAACGGAACAAAAGTTCGGAGCAGCTAAGCAATCGCCATCTTACCGGAAGTCCCTTTCTTCCCTTCTGAAGACGTGCTGTGTTGCTTTTCTTTTTAATTCGAACATTCTGCACATGATGGGCTCATATTTTTACTCACTGCTCCTCACTTTTTTTTTAGTTTGAATGTTTCACTGTGTTTCATCAGGTTGGTATTCACCTCTGGTTCATTTTTAAAACTCCTCATTGCCAATATATGATCATAAGACCATAAGACATAGGAGGAGAAGTAGGCCATTTGGCCCATCGAGTCTGCTCTTCCATTCAATCATGGCTGATCCTTTTTTCCCCTCTTCAGTCCCATTCCCAGGCCTTCTCCCCATAACCTTTGATACTGCGTCCAATCAAGAACCTATCCATCTCAGCCTTAAATACACCCAATGACCTGGCCTCCACAGCTGCATGTGGCAACAAATTCCATAAAAATTCACCACCCTCTGGCTAAAGAAATTTCTCCGCATCTCTGTTTTAAATGGACACCCCTCTATCCTGAGGCTGAGCCCTCTTGTCCTAGGCTCCCCCAACATGGGAAACTACTCTGTCTAGGCTTTTCAATATTTGAAAGGTTTCAATGAGATCCCTCCTCATCCTTCTGAATACCAGTGAGTACAGACCCAGAGCCATCAAACGTTCCTCGTATGATAACCCTTTCATTCCCAGAATCATCTTTATGAACCTCCTCCGAATCCTCTCCAATTCCAGCATATCTTTTCTTAGATAAAGGAGCCCAAAACTGTTGATAATACTCAAGGTGAGGCCTCACCAGTGCCTTATAAAGCCTCAGCATCACATCCTTGCTCTTGTATTCTAGACCTCTTGAAATGAATGTTAACATTGCATTTGCCTTCTTCACCACTGACTCAATGCGTGTTCTTCATAAGGACTCCCAAGTCCCTTTGCATCTCAGATTTTTGGATTTTGTCCCCATTTAGAAAATAGTCTGCTCATTTACAAAGTGTATTTCTACTACCAAAGTGCACTCACCTCAATACTAAGCAAATAGGCTGGTCAAGGGCTACATCTGCAGCATGCTGCCACCTACACTGGACCCCCTACAATTCACCTACCGACACAACTGATCGACAGATGACGCAATAGCCACAGCTCTACACACCATCCTTACACATCTGGAAAAGAAGGACACTTATGCTGTTCTTGGACTATAGTTCAGCATTCAACACCATAATTCTCCCCAGGCTCGACAAGAAGCTCAGGGAGCTCGGCCTTCAACTTGCCTTGTGCAGCTAGATCCTGGACTTCTGTCAGATCGCTGGCAGGTGGTAAGAGAGAGCTCCCTCACCTCTGTCCCTCTGACCCTCAACACAGGTGCCCCTCAGGGTTGTGTCCTAAACCCCTTCCTTTACTCTCTGTATACCTATAATTGTATCTCCACCCACAGCTTCAACCTGCTAATTAAATTTGCTGATGACACTATATTGATTGGCCTTATCTCAAATAATAAAGAGGCAGCCTACAGAGAAGAAGTCATCACCCTGACACAGTGGTGTCAAGAAAACAACCTCTCCCTCAATGTCGCAAAAACAAAGGAGCTGGTTGTGGACTACAGGAGGAATGGAGACAGGCTCACCCCTATTGACATCAATGGACCTGGGGTTGAGAGGGTGAACAGCTTTAAGTTCCTCGGCATACACATGGTCTGTATATACTGGCTGTGTAGTGAAAAAAGCACTTCAGATGGTTGAAGAAGTTTGGCACCAGTCCCCAAACCTTAAGGACTTCCTACAGGGATACAATTGAGAGAATCCTGACTGGCTACATCACTGCCTGGTGTGAGAACTGTACTTCCCTCAATTACAGGACTCTGCAGAGAGTGGTGCGGACAGTCCAGTGCATCTGTAGTTGTGAACTTCCCACGATTCTGGACATTTTCAAGAACAGGTGTGTAAAAAGAGCCCTAAGGATCATTGGGGACCTGAGTCACTCCAGCCACAAACTTTCCAGCCACTACCATCTGGGAAACGGTACTGTAGCATAAAAGCCAGGGCCAATAAGCTACAGGACAGCTTCTTCCACCAGGCCATCAGATTGATTAATTTTGCGCTGATAAGATTGTATTTCTATGTTATATTGACTGTCCTGTTGTACATACTATTTAATACAAATTACTATAAATTGCACATTGCACATTTTTATGGAGACAAAATGTAAAGATTTTTACTCCACGTATATATGAAGGATGTAAGTAATAAAGTCAATTCAAGAACCATGAACTGAGCAATAAAGAAAAGGAAGATAGGTTATGAAAGTAAACTAGCACAAAATATAAAAATAGATAGCTAATTTTTTTAATAATTAAATAAAGCTGAAAAGGGTGGCCAAAGTGAACATAGGTCCCTTGCAGGACGAGAAGGGGGGAATTGATATCGGGTGATGAGGAAATGGACGAGGCTATGAATGACTATTTGTATCGTTCTTCACGGTGGAGGATACATCTAACATGCCAAAGAAAGATGTTATGGATGCGATGGGAGGTGAGGATCTCAATACAGTAGCTGTCACTAAAGAGGTAGTGCTGAGCAAACTTGTGGGCCTGAAGATGAATGTCCCCTGGTCCTGATGGAATGCATCCCAGGGTACTGAAAGAAATGGCAGAATTTATAGTAGAGGCTTTAGTGATAATTCCTAAAATTCGCTGGACTCTGGGAAGGTCCAGGTGGATTGGAAGACAGTGACTACCACACCACTGCTCTCAAAAGGATGGAGGCAAAAGGCAGGTAACTATTGGCTAGTTTGTTTAACATCTGTAGTTGGGAAAATGCTTGAAGCTATCATTAAAGAAGAAATAGCGAGGCATCTGGAAAGAAATGGATCTATCAGGCAGACGCAGCAAAGGCAGGTCCTGTTTGACAGGCTTACTGGAGTTCTTTGAGGATATAATGAGCACAGTGGAAAGAGGGGAACAGATGGACAATATTTACTTGGATTTCCAAAAGGCATTCAATAAGGTGTCACATAAAAGACTTATCCAGAAGATAAGGATACCTAGATTTGGGGGTGATGTATTAGCATGAATAGAGGATTGGTTAACTAATGAAAAGCAGGGAGTTGGGATACATGGGTGTTACTCTGGTTGGAAATCAGTGGTGAGTGTTGTGCCACAGAGGTCAGTGCTGGGCCACTATTGTTTGCGATATAGATTAACAATCTAGAATAGAGGACTGGGTGTAGGGTATCTATGTTTGCTGATGATACTAAATTAAATGGAAAAACAAATTGTGCAGAAGGTACAGAGAGTCTGCAGAGAAATATAGATAAGTTAGTGTGCCAGGATCTGGCAGATGGAATACAATGTTGGTAAATGTGAGGTCATCCACTTTGGAAGAAAAAAATGGAAGAGCAGATTATTATTATTTAAATGGTAAAAGATTGCAGCATGCTGCTGTGCAGAGGGACTTGGGAGTGCTTGTGAATGAATCACAAAAGACTGGTTTGCAGGTGCAGCAGGCTATCAAGAAGGCAAATGGAATATTGCTCTTCATTGCTAGAGGGATTCAATTTAAGAGCGGGGTGGTTATGCTCCAACTGTGCTGGTGAGGCCACAGCTGGAGTACTGCGTGCAGTTCTGGTTTCCTTACTTGAGGAAGGATATACTGGCTTTGGAGGTGGTGCAGAGGAGGTTCACCAGGTTGATTCCAGAGATGAGGGGGTTAGACTATAAGGAGAGATTGTGTTGCCTGGGACTGTACTCTCTGGGATTCAGAAGAAGGAGAGGAGATGCTCTGGAAACATATTAAATTATGAAAGGGATAGCTAAGATAGAGGCAGGAAAGTTGTTTCCTCTGATAGGTGAGACTAGAACTAGGGGACATAGCCTCAAGATTCGGGGGAGTAGATTTAGGACGGAGATGAGGAAGAACTGCTTTTCCCAGAGAGTGGTGTATCTATGGAATTCTCTGTCCAATGAAACAGTGGAGGCTATCTCAGTAAATATATTTAAGACAAGGTTGGATAGATTTTCGCATAGTTGGGGAATTAAGGGCTATGGGGAAAAGGCAGGTAGGTGGAGATGAGTCCATGGCCAGATCAGCCATGATCTTATTGAGTGGCGGGGCAGGCTCGATGGGTCTGATGGCCTACTCCTGCTCCTGTTTCTTATGTTCTTTATCTTCCCGCTATTTTTTATGGTTTTTTTCGTTTACATTTTGGTTTGACTTCCCTTCTCAGCCACGGTTGACATTTGATGATATCTTCATGTTTGGAATACGTTTACCCTGCACCTTCCTCATTTCCCCCAGAAACTCATGCCTTTGCTGCTAGGACCTATAACACAGAACATGCAAGAGCACTGCACAGCAACAGCCCATTGGTCCATAATGTTGTACCAAACCAGTTAAAAAGCAAGTCAAAAACACCCAAGCACTAATTCCTCCTACCTACACCATGTCCATATCCTTCCATTATCTTTACATCCATGTACATATTCAAATGTCTCATAAAACCTCTAATTTATTTGCCTCTACTGCCATACCAGTAGGTGCATTCCATGCATCCATGATTCTCTGTATAAAAAACTTAATCCACATATCTCCCTTGAACCTACCCCTCTCACCTTCAATGCATGTTCTCTGGTATTAGACATTTCAACCCTGGGAAACAGATACTCCCTGTCCACTCTATCTATGTCCCTCATAATCTTGTAAACCTTTGTGAGATCTCCCCTCAGTCTCTGACACTCCAGAGAAAACAACCCAAGTTTATCCAGTCTCTCATGATAGCTGATAGTACAGCATCCTGGTAAACCTCTTTTGCACCCTCTCCAAAGACTCAACAGCCTTCCTATAGATACACAACACTCCAGATGTAAGCTAAGCAGAGTTTTATAAAATTACAACATAACCTCTTGACTTCGGAATTCAATGCCTCAACTAATAAAAGCCAGCATTCCATCAGCCTTCTTAGCCACCTTATCGACCTGTGTAGCCACTTTCAAGGAGCTATGAACTTGGATCCCAAGATTTCTCTGGTCAGCAAACACTGTTAATGCTTTACTATTAACAGTGTACTAGCTTTTGCCCTACTGAGGTACAACACCTCACATTTATCTTGGTTAAACTCCAACTGCCATTTCTGCAATATTGAGCTGTATTCTCTGCCACTTTATATTATCCACAACTCCACCAATTTTGGTATTATCTGCAAATCTACTAACCAACTCATCTACAGATCCATCCAGGTCATTTATATACATTACAGGCAGCAGAGGTTCCAGCCCAGATCCCTGTAGAACTCCATTAATTACAGAACTCCAGCCCAGATAAATCCCTTCATCCGTGACCCTCTGTCTTCTATACGCAAGCCAGTTCTGAATGCGACAGCCAACTCACCACGGATCTCATGCATCTTAATCTTCTGGATTAGCCTCCCATGAGAGACTTTGTCAGATGCCTTACTAAAATCCATGTAGACAACACCCACTGCTCTATGCTCATCAACCTCTCTCATCATCTTGTCAAAAAACTCAATCAAGGTGGTAAGGCACGAACTGCCAGGCAGAAAGCCATTCTGGCTCTCCCTAACCCCAATGTTACATTTTGTAACTTTGAATCATTAAACTAATTCAAAGGAAGGCACTGGACTCTGAAATCTGAGTCTAACCTCGAGTTTACTTTAAGCAAGGCGCGCATGTATCATGTGGTAGCGTGATAATGCATGCAAATCACATACTTTTACATATAACTACTAATGAATTATTTAAATGAACAGAATGCTTAATCAAATGAATACAAGATTATTCAAATATTACTGGAATGTTAAATACACATTTGTCATTGTCGTCAACAAAACTAAAGAGCTACACACACTAAATGCTGGAGGAATTTAGCAGGTCAGGTAGCATCTATGGAAAAGAATTAAGAGTTAATGTTTCTGGCTGAGAATATGAGGACTTATGCACAAGGGTCTTGGCCTGGAACTATGACTTTTTATTCCTCTTTGTAGTTGCTGCTGGACCTGTGTGAGTTCCTAAAACATTCTGAGTGTGTTGTTCTGGATTTTCAGCATCTACAAAATATCTTGTTGAAAGTTAAATAGCTATTTGTTGATCTCAGGAAGTGGAAGGGGATTGAATATGCACCAGTCTACATTGCAGAGTCAGCAGTAGAGAGAATCTCTTTAATTGACCAAATTAAGCAACTTGTTACTAGATGGTCCCCATTGTCTTTGTCATTGGTTGGTCAAATCAATGCTATTAAGATGATAGTTTTACCTAAATTTTTATACTTATTTCAAGCATTACCAATTTTTATTCCTAAATCTTCCTTTGATATTATTGACTCCAAAATATCCTCATATGTATGGCAGAATAAAAATCCTAGATTAAGTGAAAAATACTTATGGAAGCCTAAGAAGGAAGGTGGTTTGGCTTTGCCAAACCTAAGATTTTACTACTGGGCAGGTAACATCTGATATTTAACATTTTGGACACAGAAATTGGTGGCATTACAAATCCCACAATGGGTAAATCTGGAGTGTAAATCTGTACAAGGTTTTTCATTGTTCTCTATTTTCGGATCTTTGCTTCCCTTTGTTCTCTCTAAACTGAATAAACAAATGACTAACCCTATAGTTAAATATACATTACGAATATGGTTTCAATTCTGTAATTTTTTTGGGTTGAATAAGTTCATCTTGTCAAGCCCTATTATATCTAAATTTCTTTTTCAGCCCTCTCTTATGGACCAAGCCTTTGTGCTATGGAAAACGAGGGGTATAACATGTTTTCGTGACTTATTTTCAGATAATTGTTCCATGTCCTTTGAACAGCTGTCCAATAAATATAACTTGTCTAGAGCCCAGTTTTTTTAGATACTTACAAATCAGAAATTTTTTGAATAATATGTTACAGTCCTTACCGAATTCATGCCCAATTGATATTACGGAAAAAATCTAGGTTTAAATCCCTATCAGAAGGGTTTAGTAGCCGTCATTTATAATATAATCATGAAAATACAACCAGGGATGTCAGATAAAATTAAGAATGAATGAGAAGAAGAACTTCAACATCCTTTACATACAGAGCAATGGGAGAAAATCTTACAGTTAGTTAACTCCTCTTCTATTTGTGCCAAACATGCCCTAATACAATTCAAGGTGGTACATAGGGCTCATATGTCCAAGGACAAATTTGCTGATGATACTAAGCTGGGTGGCAGTGTGACATGTGATGAGGATGTTAGGAGAATTCAGGGTGACTTGGATAGGCTGGGTGAGTGGGCAGATACTTGGCAGATGACATTTAATGTGAATAAGTGTGAGGTTATCCACTTTGGGAGTAAGAACAGGAAGGCAGATTATTATCTGAACGGTGTAGAGTTAGGTAAGGGAGAAATACAAAGAGATCTAGGAGTCCTTGTTCATCAGTCACTGAAGGTGAATGAGCAAGTGCAGCAGGCAGTGAAGAAGGCTAATGGAATGTTGGCCTTTATTACAAAGGGAATTGAGTACAAGAGCAAGGAAATCCTTTTGCATTTGTACAGAGCCCTGGTGAGACCACACCTGGAGTATTGTGTACAGTTTTGGTCTCCAGGGTTAAGGAAGGACATCCTGGCTGTAGAGGAAGTGCAGCGTAGATTCACAAGGTTAATTCCTGGGATGTCTGGACTGTCTTACGCAGAGAGGTTAGAGAGACTGGGCGTGTACGCGTTGGAATTAAGGAGATTGAGAGGGGATCTGATTGAAACATATAAGATTATTAAGGGATTGGACAAGATAGAGGCAGGAAATATGTTCCAGATGCTGGGAGAGTCCAGTACCAGAGGGCATGGTTTGAGAATAAGGGGTAGGTCATTTAGGACAGAGTTAAGGAAAAACTTCTTCTCCCAGAGAGTTGTGAGGGTCTGGAATGCACTGCCTCGGAAGGTAGTGGAGGCCAATTCTCTGGATGCATTCAAGAAGGAGCTAGATAGGTATCTTATGGATAGGGGAATCAAGGGATATTGGGACAAGGCAGGAACCGGGTATTGATAGTAGATGATCAGTCATGATCTCAAAATGGCGGTGCAGGCTCGAAGGGCCGAATGGTCTACTTCTGCACCTATTGTCTATTGTCTATTGTCTGTTGACAAACTTGCTCGATTTTATTCCTATGTTAATCCAATCTGTAACAGATGTCACTCTGAAGTAGCCTCATTGACTCAAATGTTTTGGTCTTGCCCTTGCTTGCAAAAATACTGGAAAGATATTTTTGGTATTATTTCAATAGTTTTGAATATTAACTTGCAACCTCATCCTATCATTGCAATTTTTGGCTTACAAAACAGTTGTTTATCCCCCTCAGCTCGGCAGATGATTGCATTTGCCACATTAATGGCTAGAAGATCCATTCTACTGAACTGGAAAGAAATTAATCCCCCAACTACATTTCAGTGGTTTTCCCAAACTATATCTTGCTTGAGTTTAGAAAAAATTAGAAGTGTCATTTTTGACCCTTCGGTCAAATTTGAAGAAACCTGGAGACCATTTATTCAACATTTTCATATGAGTTAAACTGACCTTTCCCAAACCTTTTTCTCATCATCTTTAATTATTTGGATAGAGGTGCGGAGTTATTGACACTACTGTGTATACTTGATATGATACAATAGCCCATGTCGGTTAGATTAGTTTTTTTTATTGTTTTTTTGGGGGGGGGTTTCCATTTTTCCATTTTTTTGTAACACACAATGGGTTTGGGAGGTTATTATACTTGGGTTATTAACTGTTTGTATTTGTATTTTAGCCTTATTAATTATGTACTCTCAAGTTCTCTGTATTTGCTGTTTTTCTTCTTATGTTTGTTTGAAAACTAATAAAAAGATTTAAAAAGAAAGAAAGAGAGAATCTGCAGCTTTAAACTCTTGGCAATTAACATACTAGCTGGCCTGTTTTAGGATGCAATCATACAGAAATCAGGCCAGGGGTGTTATTCTCTTTGGAGGATCACCTTGGCACCAAATACTCCTACAGACATGCTGTTGAAAGTATCCAGGCTTTGCCTGGTACGGTAGTGTGAAAGTGCAGAAATGTAAGAGGCACGGAGATTAGCACACACTGCCTATTACATCACCTGCATATCCAAGAGTAATATCAACAGGAGGCTCTGCCTCAAGAAGGCAACACTCATCATCAAAATCCCCACCATTTGGCCCATGCCTTCTCCTCACAGTTACCATTGGGCAGGAGGTACAGAAGCCTCATGTTCAATACCACCAGCATCAAGAATAATTACTTCCTTTCAGCCATTGATTTCTTGAACCAACCAGCAAAACCCTAATCACTATAGTCTAGAAACTGGCAAAACCCTGATCACAACAGTCTAGAAACTGGTAAAACACAGTGTAGCACAGTGTAGAAACCGGCAAAACCTCTATCACCACAGTTTAGCAACTGGCAAAACCCCAATCACCACAGTGTAGTGACCAGCAAAACCCCAATAACTACTGTGTAGTGACCGGCAACACCCCGATCACCACAGTGTAATGACCGGCAAAACCCCGATCACTACTGTGTAGTGACCGGCAACACCCCAATCACCACAGTGTAGTGACCGGCAAAACCCCGATCACTACAGTGTAGAGACCGGCAACACCCCGATCACCACAGTGTAGTGACCGGCAAAACCCCAATCTCTACAGTGTAGAGACCGGCAACACCCCGATCACCACAGTGTAGTGACCGGCAAAACCCCGATCACTACAGTGTGGTAACCGGCAGTGTTCACGGCAGTGTAGCAACACCGTGACCACTTTGTTCACTTTACACTGAAGTGTATATACTTTTCTTCCTTAATTATATTCTGATAAAAATTGTTTATAATCTATGCTCATGCTTTTCTTGTGAATGCTGCTTATATGATGTCTGTGATGCCATTGCAGGTAAGTTTTTCATTACACTTGTGCGTACGTGTTCTTGTGGACATGACAATAAACTTGCTTTTGTATTTGGCTTTCCATCAGTGGTCCAGTGAGTCGAGATTAATTTCATGACTTGACAAAGCCCTTTCTTGGAGAGATGGCAATATTAGCTCCCATTTCACCCTGGCAAATTTGGCCCATGTATGTTTCCATCATCCTGCATGTGGTACTGCAGAATGAAGTGTTAATGTGGACTGCCGAAACACTCCTTAGAAAGGGGTAGCCTGTGGTTTGAGCTATCAAGATCAAATAAAATCCTGCCCCACTTGACCACCGAAATAATCAGAAACAACAATCCTATTGCTGTCAGCAGGTGTCAGCGGTGTGTTGAGAGTTGAGCTGAATCTACTTACTATTTTTTAAAATCCTCTTCCTACTCAGCTTGATCTTTCTACGGGCTTATCCATTTTTCCCTTCTGTAATCACTGTCACCTCCAACTATAATCATGTTTGCTCAAATAATCAAAAAGGATTTAAAAATATAACTGAAATACAAAAAAATCTGATAAGAGGCCATCTATGTTAGAATTGATGAAATCGGAACGAAGACTTGATTCAGATTCAGATTTATTCATCACGTGTATATCAAAACATACAGGGAAATGCGCCGTTTGCGTTAGCAACCAACACACAAGTATGTGCTGAGGCAGCCTGCAAGTATTGCCAGATAATTTTGGTGCCGACATGACGTGCTTACAAGGCTTGGCAGAACAGCACTGAGAAAGAACAAAACAGAGCACAGCAAGCAACAAAACAACAACAAAAGAAGCTTTCCTCCTTGCCACTCACCCATACGTCTGGACAGTCCTCCGTTCCCAGGACAGTTCTCAGGTCCTCCCACCTCCTGGCTTCGTCTTCGAATGTCCGCACTTCTGACTGACCTTCGGGCTTTCCCCTTTGGTATCGACCTCCAGACTAGCTGATGACACCGGTCCGGACTCAAGGCTCAAAATTCATGTGATGGGGTTCTTACCTTTCATAATTATACAAATACCAATGACAACTATGTCACTTTTCTGCTATTCATTAATTCAATGAAAAGAAGATTATTGATCAGAAGTAACCTCTTTGGTAAACATCTTCAGCTTGGTTTGTTTCATCTTTTGGTTTCACAAGGCACCGAAGCAATTGATATTAATGAGGACCTATTTGTTTTTGCAAATGCCTCCATTTGGAATGAAAGATTTAGGCCCCGAAGTTACAGTAATAGTGGGTGGAATTGACCTGCCTGCCAGCAGTGGTTCTGTGGGGGTCACCTTCTACACAAGGACCTCGGCAGAGGCGATCATGAAACGACCCTAGCAGGTAGGCTGAGGCTGAGTTGTTTTCCCTCGATGCTGAAGGGTGACCTTAGACAGGTCTATAAAATCATGGGTAGTGCAGGGAAGATCGATGCAAATCCTTTTCCCCAGGGTGGGGAATTATAAAACTGTTAAATTGTTTAAGGTAAGAGGAGAAGAATTTAAAAGTGAACCGAGAGGCAAGTTTTTAACACAGGATGGTGGATATACAGAACATGTTGCCAAAGAAAGTGATAGAGCTAGGAAGAATGGCAACCTTCAAGAGACACTTGGATGGGTACATGGATAGGAAATGTTACAGGGTATGGGATTAACACAGGCAAATTGGACTTGATCAGGCAGGCATCTTGGTTGGCATGGTCAAGATAGTTGGAGGGGCTTGCTTGTGTGCTGTACTGTAATGTCTGACTCTATGTCAGCATGGATGAATATGTGTCAGATGAAATCTAATTGGGGAACTGCAAGTCACTGTCTTAAAGAAAAAACAGGAAAAGTAATATGATATAATTAGTGAACATTCAAAGTGGGGAATAATTAGAATAAATAGTCCCTGACTGTATCTGGGCAAACCTTTGAATGGCTGAGAAACAGATACAAAGGCTCACAAGATCCTGGAGTTTATAAATCGAGATTGACAGTGTAAAAGTAAGTTATGTTGAAATTCTACTGGTTCAGCTTCAGATCCTGATGCACCATCAATAACTCTCAGAGACGGGAGGCAAATGATAGGCTTTTATTATCTGCAAGAGACCACCACACAACATCCTGGAGACTGAGGGAGGAGCAGTGCCTCCAACCGCCTTTATACAGGGGTCTGTGAGAGGATCCACAGGAGCAGTCAGCAGAGGGGCGTGTCCAGACAGGTATATGTAGTTCACCACAGATCCAGCATCCACTTTTGGTTTCCACACTTTAAGAAGGAAGAAGGGAATTTAGAGAGGAACTGAAAGATTGCTGGAGCTTAAGGGTGAAGATTTTTAGACATGATAATTTGGAGGGGCTGGCTTTATTCCACTTGAAGCTGAGAACATTACGAGGTGTTTTGATAGAAATGTTAAAAATCATAAAGAACCTAGCAGAAGGGAAATTGTTTTGAAGAGCAGGAAACAAGAGGATGCACATTTAAAATGTTTGGTGAATGAACTAAAGGTGACAAAAGAGTTCACTGACTTGGTGTTTATTAATGACAGCTTTCAGTAAGAAATGTGGAAGGCATTTAAAAGAAAAAAGAAGTGTGGGGCAAGGAGAAAAGATAAGCTTTAGTTGTCACATGTATAAACATACATTGAAATATCAAAATGTGTTTTTGTGTCAAAGAGCAGCATAGTCCAAGAATGAGCTGGGGTCAGCCTACAATAGCATGTCCACAACCTACTAAACCTAACCCACACGTCTTTGGAATGTGTGAGGAAAAATAAGTCCAACCAAGAATTGACTGGGTTAGTGATACAAAGAACAGCATGGGTTCAGTGGGCTGAAGGGCCTGTTCTGTAATGCTACTAACATTCATTACTTCCAAAAATTTCCATAAATGGGGAATATTAATTTCTTACAATTCCATAAGATTAAGGTGAATTTTGATTTGACTATTTCTGACATATAGTGATTTTGCTTTAAAATAATCCCCCATTATCCATAACTGCTGGAGTACATTAACTTTTTCTCATGTCTATTAATCACTAATTAATTGAAAGTAGTTGCTTGTGGGGCTTGAAAAGGTATCAGCAATATTCAGCTCTTCCGTGGGTTTTCGTTGAACCGAAGGTGGTACTGGCTGTACAGGCAGAAAATAGTTGAGTGAGATAGAGTGATGACAAATAATGACAAGATGGGGTTCATATTCACCTTTGTTGGATACATCTACCAGTATTGTGAAAAACGTTGGGCCCCTTATCCAAGAAATGATGTACTAGCATTGGAGAGGGTCCAGAGGGGATCCACGACAATGATCCCAAGAATGAAAGGGTTAATGTATGAGGAGCATTTTATGGACTGTGCCCGTACACTCTGGAGTTTAGAAGAATGAGGAGGATCTCATCGAAGCCTATTGAATATTGAAAGGCTTAGATAGTCTGGACATGGAGAGGGTGTTTCTGATGGGGGGGGGGGGGGAGTCTAGTCTCAGAATACATGGACGTCACTTTAGAACAGGATGAAGAAGAAATTTCTATAACCAGAGGGGAGTGATCATGGAATTCATTGCCACTGACAACCACAGAGGTCAAGTTACTGGGTATACTTAAAGCAGAGATTGATAGGTTCTTGATTGTTAAGGGTGTCAAAGGTTATGGGAAGAAGGCAGGAGAATGGAGTTGAAAGGAAAAATAAATCAGCCGTGATGAAACTCGTTGGGCCGAACGGCCTAATTCTGCTCCTATGTCTTTGAACTTGTACGTCTCTCCCACCTTCCCTTTTTACAGTGACTTGATTACATACCAGCTGAGACACAAATGTTCTTGACTCATTTACTTCTGCATATTAATCATTCAGTAAGTGGTTACTAACAAAGGTGAAGTTGCCTCAATCATTTATTTACTCAATAGGAGGCAACAGGTCTCATAAAGCAGAATGCAAATAAAGCATTCTCACAGGTAACATAAATCCTCAAAAATTACCATGGAATCACATATGTTCAAACTAATCTGGTTGGGATCAACCGCAAACTATATGTCTGTTACTGCAGGATTTTATATCACTGCGTTTGTCATTACTTTTGTGACCCGAAAAGGAACAGTAATGCCCCATTAGTCAGGTTTTCTGGTTTACATTTCACTTCTGGTAAAAACAGTCTGCATTCCAGAGTCAACTCAGAACCATCAACTTCCTTATGAGCTGCAGCAACAGGACTTTGTGTAAGCTCATAATAATTATTATAAACAATTTGTTGTATAAGGGCCATACCATAAAGTTAGATACCCCAGAGCAGCGGTTAGAGCCACACTACTACAGCTCAAGGCATCGGAGTTTGGAATTCAATTCCAGTGCCACCTGTATGGAGTTTATACATACCTCCAGTAGGTTTCCTCCGGGTGCTCTAGTTTCCTCCCACAGTCCAAAGACATACGGGTTAGTAGGTTAGTTGGTCATTGTAAATTGTCCTGTGATTAGGCGAGGGTTAAAAAGGTGGGTTGCTGATTGGCAAAGCTCGTTGGGCCGGAAGGGCCTGTTCCACATTGTATCGCTAAATAAATTAATAAAATACAAATAAAATGGGATGTTATCTTTCACCACTAACAATTACCAAAGTAACAAGCAGACCCGATGACACACAGAATGCAGAAATGATAGGCAGATATCTGACACAAAACCATGAAATTACAAGCAACTATGCAAACATAGATACCAGATACTAAACACATCACAAGTGGACACACTGACACAGAAGCTAAAAATGACAAGCAAATGCAATGATACAGAATCCAGAAATAACAATCAGACTCAGTGACCCAGAACCAAGCTCCACCAAATCCCTGCACTGTTACAGATGTTCATCCTATCTGGGGTTTGAGCCCATGTGCATTGTTTTTTTTTATCTGTTTCAGCAGAGGTGAAGCTTTTGTTTAATAGGGTTTCTTCAAAATTGTATTAAACAGGACTCTATACTCAGACTCTGAAGCATCGCTATGTTAGGCAACCATTCTGATTTTACACATGGTTTACATATGGCCACAGAATATTAAGGATATTGTTGACTCAGCTTTGCAAATCACAATCGTGATCCTGACTATAATTGAGTAAGTTGAATTTGTTGTAATATTATTGTGTGTCACCAGTCACAAAGATTATATTGATGTATTTGTCATTCTAGATAACCTAGCACAGAAAACAGCGGTTTTATTTTGGGAAGAATCTTTGTCATGTAGTTTTGGGCTGCACATTATCATTTGCTTTTTAAGACTTTTCTCTGGGTTCTGTTGATTTATTTTGGCTTTGTTTCAGAGGGCTGGCAACAGCCAGCAGCCCCTACCTGTCACGTTCTGACAATTGCATTTTCGTGCTCATGGTTGCTAGGAGACCCTGGTGGGCCCAGCTGTTCAGATAATGGTGAAGACTGTGAGAAAGTACAAAACTGTAAGACTGAGCAATATGTTATTATCTAAGAGCGAAAGCAGATCTTTTTCAAAAGGGTGGAAGTAAACTTATTTTGCGGTCAAGAGAGAAAATGAGTGAGAGACAGGAGAATGTAAGTAGTTTAGATGCAGAGCAGCAGGAATGATAACTAAGGACGTTATTCAGAGGAAACTCAACTGAACCCCAGTGCTTGAGTGTGTTCCTGCATGCACTATCTGAAAGTTACCTCAGACCTTTATTATGCACCTCCTTTTGTTTACGACAGGAGTTTTTCAGGATCTGGAGAATAGAAAGGCATTAATATTTGAGTTAGTGTCTCTTTATCAGTCCTACCAGAACAAGAGGTGTTCTTGCTGACATCTGATCTCTATTTCGATTGACTTTACAGTGCCACCTGCATCTGTCCTCGTTTCAGATTCAGATTTACTTATCACATGCACATTGAAACATCCAGTGAAATGTGTTTGCCAACACACCCGAGGATGTGCTGGGGGCAGCCCCCAAATGTCGCCACACATTCCAGCACCAACACAGCATACCCACAGTGCTCAGCAGAACAACACAGAACACAACAAACACCAAAACAACAGCAAAACAAGCCCATTTCCTTCTCTCAGCCCACCCACACATACACAGGCAGTCCTCCAATCCAGGATAGGCCTCTGGACCTCCAGTTTCCAGTCTGCACTCTGGCATCGGGATTTGATTTTGGGACTTCCGAATGATCTTCGGTATTAGTTTAAGTTTTCAGAAGGTACTCAACCCAATGCCCTAACTAATTCTCATATCTCATGCAGATCACTGTACCAATAACTGCATTCCTTCTGCCCCAATCCAGTTGTAATTACATTAAGTAAAAGTCATTGTGTAGGGAATAGATAATCACAAATCACATTTCAGCATTACTGCAATTCAAAGCAACTTCATTGGCAATAGACTGATCCGGGGAAATCAGTCAAAGGTACTATTTCTTTTGACAGAGAATGTACAAGCTGCTGCAGTAGTTCACCCGTTTTCTTTCCTTCTTATTACTGGGATATCCAGCTAATCATCTCAGATTAAATCATAGCCTCTACAGGGAAAGTTTTGTAAATGGCCATTTCCTATTCAAACAACTTAGAATTTTTGAGACCGAAAGGTGAGCTTTGTGATCTGAATCTGAGTCTTTCATTTTAAATCTTAATAGATTTGTTAAACAAAAATATTGAAAAATGAATCCTTTAAATCACTATAAATCCAGAAAAACAACATCTACTATTTTACAATACCCATCCTTCCCAGAATCAGTGGGCATAGCATTCTCATAGGTCACATGATCATACTGAAATCTACTAATTACAGTAAAACTGGTAATCCAGTATGGATTGTTGAGAAATGCCAATGGTTAGCTAAGCTTTTGTTCTGGAACACGAGTTAGGGGTCTGCAGTGTGAGTGAGAAGTGTGGCCAGAGCTGAGGGTCCGAGTACAGTAAATGACAGGGTACAGGTGTGAGGCCAGAGGCCAGGTGTGAAGGGAGAGCCCAGGTGTGAGGCCAGAGCCCAGGTGTGAAGAGAGAGGCCAGGTGTGAAGGGAGAGCCCAGGTGTGAGGCCAGAGCCCAGGTGTGAAGGGAGAGCCCAGATGTGAAGGGAGAGCCCAGGTGTGAGGCCAGAGCCCAGGTGTGAAGGGAGAGCCCAGGTGTGAAGGGAGAGCCCAGGTGTGAAGAGAGAGCCCAGGTGTGAAGGGAGAGCCCAGGTGTGAGGCCAGAGCCCAGGTGTGAAGAGAGAGCCCAGGTGTGAAGGGAGAGCCCAGGTGTGAAGAGAGAGCCCAGGTGTGAAGGGAGAGCCCAGGTGTGAAGAGAGAGCCCAGGTGTGAAGGGAGAGCCCAGGTGTGAAGAGAGAGCCCAGGTGTGAAGGGAGAGCCCAGGTGTGAAGAGAGAGCCCAGGTGTGAAGGGAGAGCCCAGGTGTGAGGCCAGAGCCCAGTTCTAGAGTTCTCATACATTTTTTGGTCTACTTAACTCTGTCAGTTTCACTGCAAAATTACTGTGCAAAAGGTTAAGACAATTAGATAAATGTATACTAGGGTATTAAGAGGAGTACTATCCAATATTCTAGCAAATCTGCTAGTCTGGCACCTCGAGAGTCCTGAGGGTACTGGTTATTGTTTTACTGTTCTTGACTTCTCATTGGTTTTTAACTCAACTTCAAAATAACTTTAAGCAATCCTTCTTGATAATGATGGACCACAAACTCTAATGAGAAGCTTCAGATGAGAAAAGCAACTTATAGTTTCCTTCTGTAACATTCAACTTATACAGGAACATATTGAAAAATACCTCACTGTGAAGAGTCTCCAGTCACCTGTAACTCTACAGCCCCTTTCAGTAGACTATCTACAATTCATCCAAATTAACCTGCTGTGAAATCTTTTCCGTAAACTCATTTTTTGACAGAAATATTACTGAGCTTGCAAGAATTCAGTTACAAGTTCACAAGCTGCCTGGTAATATCCAGTTAAAGACACAAAAGATATGACTGTTCTATTAACACACACAAAATGCTGGTGGAACACAGCAGACCAGGCAGCATCTATAGGGAGGACCCTTCGTCCTGAAGGGTCTCGGCCCGAAACATCGACAGCACTTCTCCCTGTAGATGCTGCCTGGCCTGCCGCGTTCCACCAGCATTTTGTGTGTGTTGTTTGAATTTCCAGCATCTGCAGATTTCCTTGTGTTGACTATTCTATTGTTGGATAATGTTATCAAATACATGGATGTTGTTGGTTCAGTCACATCTCAAATGTAAGCTCTCTTGATGTGATAAGCACTTATGGCCTTTATATTCGTCCCTGCTTCACTCCTCCCACCAACCACAACATCATTTTGTCTTGTTCCACATCTGTAAAACCCTCCAACTCTGAGAACTGGGTTAAGCAGAAGTTTTGTTAGACATTATGGTTGATCGTTCAAATGTACTTTTGTTCCTTTTGTTTCCTGTTTACGGCTAAAACTTTCAGCAACTGCAATATTTTGCTTTTTTATTTTTTTTTTATTTTAAGGGCTGTAACCGAACTGTGCATATTCATTGGTGCATTAAATCACAAGATGATTGGAGAGTAGCAAAAAGCCTTTACTGCAACTTTCATGTTAGTCATTAGGAAGGAAGGGTTGTGCCAACCACATTCTTCCTGTCAAGCCTATCAAAAGAACACAGTTAAACAGAACTCTGCATCCTCAGACCTCGCCATAAATCTGTAACAGAAAGCTTCAGCTGTCATTCAACAGCTGAGTGACGTCAGTGAAAGATATTATTAGAAGTAACACATAACCTTTGCTGTCATCACACACTTCAGTTCACAAGATTCTTGAAATCTTTAAAATGGCTGGTTTATCTTCCATGTATACTATTTTGATAAACTGCGAATCAGCCACATCCTTGTAAGTACAGTAATAATGAATAAATAGTTAAAATGCAGATAAAATTACAACCAGAAATGGATGATGGAGTGAGGGGAATAAGATTTGTAGAATAAGTAAGGGTTCATTCAACTCTGTCCCCTGTGACAGAAATAAATGAATAATATGCTAAATTTAAAAGTAACGGTTCAGAAAGCAGCTGTCATGGTTACTTGTGAATGTTATTGTTAGTCTAGGGTACCTTTATATGTTACAGTTGTTGAAGAATTGAGATTCCTGTGATCTGTGTTTTACAGCAAACTTCTTGCTTTCTATTACATGCACTATCAACATTATCACGCTTAGTAAGACATGTGTAATGATTATGTTGGTGCCTTCACCTGACTGACAGAATTGCAAAGGCTGCGTTACTAAGCCACTGTGATGTCAAACATGATACTGTAGTCTTCATATAATGGAGATCAAATATCTCCTTTTATTTTTCCAAAACAGAAAATTATCATTTGCTATCAATCAAAATTCATGTGAACTGTTGTGCTAGCCATTTTGAGAAGTATAACCTCAGCACTCTCGTTGGTAATTTGAACTGAACAATTTTAAGTGTTTCTATGTTGAAATATATTCCTATTAAAAGGAAATTACAATTTTGAACATTTTATTTACCCACCCACAGTGTTGACCAGTGAATAATTTTCTGGCGCTACTAATTTTTTCATTGCTTGACCTGTCAGCATTGGATTTAATGGAACATTGTACCATTTTTTTAAGTATCAAATTAGGTTTAATTAATAGTTTTGTCCTGTAAATTTTGAGCTTCAATATCTGCAATTATATGCTGTCCTTGTGCCATTCATAAATGAATGCATCGTGACTCAATAAGTTAATAGGTGTTTGTGAGTCAGTGTTACTGAGGAAGAAATATTATAGTGAGTAAACTGGTGTAGTGTACCTCCATGACACACAGTAAGCTGCATAATTGTGACTCATTATCATTCAATAAACTAGCATCTTGTGACCTGGTGTCATGTAGCTAGCTGGTATATTGTATATTGGTGCCAGTTCGTGAACTCTTATAATCTTAGGAACATTGAACATTTCCAAGGCAGAGACCTCACTGTATTCATGCATAATGTAATGGTCTTCAGTCTAATCCCATCCTCCTGAACTCCGGGGTCCTGCAGATCACTGCTCATAAAGTAGTGATCCAAATACTGTTTAACTGTGTTGAGCTCTCTTCCTCAACCATCCTTCAGCTGGCAAATGCTACATTTCCCCCACCCTCCAGGTGAAAAAATATTGTTTTCCTCATCTTCCCTCCAATACTTCTTCCAATGAATGTAATTCTTTGCCTTTTGGTCTCTGCTAAGAGAAATAAGTTCTTATGTACTATGTCTAGGTCCATCAAAATCTCTTACAGCTCAGCTAATTCTCCTCTCAGCCTGCTATGTTTTAAAGAAAACATACCGAACTTCCAATGTCCAGAGCAATCATACCTTTCCCATAATGTGATCGCCAAAACTGCTGACAGTACTCAAACAACACACACAATGCTGGTGGAATGCAGCAGGCCAGGCAGCATCTATAGGGAGAAGCGCTGTCGACGTTTCAGGCCGAGACCCTTCGTCAGGACTAACTGAAAGGAAAGATACTAAGAGATTTGAAAGTAGGAGGGGGAGGGGAAAATGCAAAATGATAGGAGAAGACCAGAGGGAGTGGGGTGAAGCTAAGAGCTGGAAAGGTGATTGACAAAAGGGGTACAGAGCTGGAGAAGGGAAAGGATCATGGGACGGGAGGCCTACGGAGAAAGAAAGGGGGAGGGGAGCACCAGAGGGAGATGGAGAACAGGCAGAGTGATGGGCAGAGAGAGAGAAAAAAACAAACAACTAAATATGTCAGGGATGGGGTAAGAAGGGGAGGAGGGGCATTAACAGAAGTTAGAGAAGTCAATGTTCATGCCATCAGGTTGGAGGCTACCCAGCTGGTATATAAGGTGTTGTTCCTCCAACCTGAGTGTACTCAAGCTGTTTAGTAGAGCACAGTGTGAGAGAGTATCTTTCAGGAGAGTGAATGAACAGAAAACATCTAGTCTAGACCTGTGTACCTAGCCAGTCATTAAAGACTTGTGTTAATCAACCAGCTGGAGGGTTTACAGACATCTTCATTCTCTCACTTCAGCTGTCTGAAGTACCTACCTGCTTTAAGCAGTCTTCAATCATACTGGTACCCAACAAGAACATGGCAACCTGCCTCTAGTGACTTGTCCAGTAGCATTTAGAGATTGGTCATGAAGCATGCTAACTCCAGCCTAAGGACTGACTTGGATCCACTTCTATTGGCTTACTGTCATAACAAGACAGAGTATTTGCAGAATGTCTAAGGAATGACTTTTTAGAACAGCTTGTTGTTGAGCCCACTACGGGATTGGCTGTGCTGGATTGGGTGTTGTGCAATGATCCGGAGGTGATAAGAGAGCTTAATGTTAAGGAACGCTTAGGGAACAGTGATCACAATATGGTTGAGTTCACTTTGAAATTTGAGAAGGAGAAACTAAATTCCAATGTGTCGGTATTTTAGTGGAGTAAAGGAAATTACAATGGCATGAGAGGGAACTGGCCAAGGTTGACTGGAAAGAGACACTAGCAGGAGGGACAGCAGAGCAGCAATAGCTGGAGTTTCTGCAAAAAATGAGGGAAGTGCAAGAGAGATATGTTCCAAATAAGAAGACATTTTCGAATGAAGAAGGACACTACCGTGGCTGACAAGTGAAGTCAGAGCCAAAGTAAAAGCAAAAGAGAGGGCATACAAGGAAGCCAGAACTAGTGGGAAGATAGAGGACTGGGAAGCTTATAAAAACTTGCAGAAGGGAACTAAGGAGGTCATTAGGAAGGAAAAGATGAATTATGAAAGGAAGCTAGCGACTAATATCAAAGATGCTAAAACCTTTTTTTAAGCATATAAAGGATAAAAAGACAGTTGAGGGTAGATATGGGTCCAATAAAAAATGATACTGAAGATATTGTAATGAGAAATGCAGCGATGGCAGAGGAACTGAAAGCGTATTTTGCTTCAGTCTTCACAGTGGAATATACCGGATATTCAAGAATGCCAGGGAAGTGAAGTTTGTTGCAGTGAAAATTACAACTGAGAAGGTGCTCAGGAAGCTTAATGGTCTGAGGGTGAATAAATCTCCGGGACCTGATGGAATGCACCCTTGGGTTCTGAAGGAAGTAGCTGGAGAGATTGTGGAGGCATTAACAATGATCTTTCAAGAATCGATAGATTCTGGCATTGTACTGGATGACTGGAGAATTGCAAATGTTACTCCGCTATTTAAGAAGGATAGGAGGCAGCAGAAAAGAAACTATAGATCTGTTAGCCTGACATCAGTAGTTGGGAAGTTGTTGAAATCGATTGTTAGGGATGAAATTAGGAATAACCTGGAGGCACATGACAAAATAGGCCAAAGCCAGCATGAAAGGAAAATCCTGCCTGACTAACCTACTGTAATTTTTTGAGGAAATTACAAGCAGGGTAGAGAAAGGAGATCCAGTAGATGTGGTGTATTTGGATTTTCAGAAGGCCTTTGACAAGGTTTTCAGAAGGCTTGCACATGAGGCTGCTTAGCAAGATAAAATCCCATGGAATTACAGGGGAATTACTAGCATGGGTGGAGCTTCGGTTGATCGGCAGAAAACAGAGAGTGGGAATAAAGGGATCCTAATCTGGCTGGCTGCTGGTTACCAGTGGAGTTCTACAGGACTTGGTGTTGGGACCGCTGCTTTTTACGACGTATGTCAATGATTTGGACTATGGGATTAATGGATTTGTGGCTAAATTTGCCGATGATACAAAGATAGGTGGAGGAGCGGGTAGTATTGAGGAAACAGAGAGCCTGCAGAGAGACTTAGATAGTTTAGGGGAATGGACAAAGAAGTGGAAAATGAAATACAATGTTGGAAAATGTATGGTCATGCACTTTGGTGGAAGAAATAAACAGGCAGACTATTATTTAGATGGGGAGACAATTCAAAATGCAGAGATGAAAAGGGATTTGGGAGTCCTTGTGCAGGATACCCTAAAGGTTAACCTCCAGGTTGAGTCAGTTGTGAAGAAGGTGAAGGCAATGTTGGCATTCATTTCTCGAGGCAAAGAATATAAAGGCAGGGATGTGGTGTTGAGGCTCTATGAAGTGCTTATGAGACCACACTTGGAGTATTGTGTGCAGTTTTGGGCTCCTTATTTTAGAAAGGATATACTGACATTGGACAGCGTTCAGAGAAGATTTACGAGAATGATTCCAGGAATGAAAGGGTTACCGTATGAGTAATGTCTGGCATGTATTCCCTGGAGTTCAGGAGAATGAGGGGAGATCTTACAGAAGCATTCCTAATGTTAAAAGGCCAGTATAGATTAGAAACGGCAAAGTTATTTCCCATGGAGTCCAGGACAAGAGGGCACAACTTCAGAATTGAAGGACGTCCATTTAGAACAGAGATGCAGAGAAATTACTTTCGTCAGAGGGTGGTAAATCTGTGGAATTTGTTGCCACGAGTGGCTGTGGAGGCCAAGTTATTGGGTGTATTTAAGGCAGAGCTAGATAGGTTCTTGATTAGCCAGGCCATCAAAGGATATGGGGAGAAGGCAGGGGAGTGGGGATGACTGGAAGAATTAGATCAGCCCATGGTTGAATGGCAGAGCAGACTCGATGGGCTGAATGACCTACTTATGCTCCTATATCTTATGGTTTTATGGTCTTAAAGTCAACCGCATACACCATTTCATTGGCCCCTCCCTCAGCTCTGGAACATCTGGACAATGGAGATGCAATCAATGCAACTCAGCATTCAACACTGTCATCTCCTTGAAATTCATCACTAAGCTCCTGTGCAACCTGATCCTTGATTTCCTCACTCGCAGTCCCTCGTCAATACAGATTGGTGAAATCTCCTCCACACTTATCATCAGCCCACAACAAGGCCGTGTGCTTAGGCCCCAGCTTTACTCACTTTATACCGATGACCGCGTGGCTAACTACAGCTTCAATGCTGTATTCAACTCTAGCCTCTTGCTTTTATATTCCGTGTAAAATAATGTATCCACATGTTTTTATAATATCTGTGCAGCTGCCTTGCTACCTTTTGTGATGTATGTACAAACACTCTGTCATTTCACCCAGTTACACTCAACAGTGCTGTATTGTACTTTAGTGCTGCCGTGTAAATTAATGAAATATGGTTCATTATTGCTTGATTAATTGGTGTTTGTGACTTGGTATTCACTGAGTAAACAACTGGTTTATGATTTGCTTTGTGTGACAAAATGAAATACTATAGCTGTTGATTTAGTTCAGGTCATCTTTAATCAATAGCCCACTTTTCACAATGAGCTTGTGTTATAAGGCTGCAAACTTCAATGTAGTATCTTTAAGCCCAGCCCCAATTCTTCCTTAAACACAACAATGTGTTGGCTTTGTCAAAGGGCAGTGAAAGGTGGTCCCTATTGCTGTTTCTCATTTCACATGAGCCTAGATTTGAAGATGATTGGATATTATCTCTCCCAAAGGAATGTGTCTCAGGGAGTGTATGACAATATGACAGTTTAATATGGATTCCCTCCTTTGCTCAATCTACATTGTTCCTTGTTTGTGACTTGGACTCAATGCTTCAGATCAGCAGTCTATGCCAGTATATGTAGAGGAGGCTTGAACCAAAAGCAGAGCAGTGGAAATAATATAGTAGTAAATGATACTCTACTAATAAATTGCAAAATAACAAGTCGTGAGGGGCCTCAAAACAAGAGAGAACAGATACATAACACGATGAGCCAACAAGGCTATGAGCAACTGTTTGAGACTGCTGAACAAGGGACTGTGGTTGGGAGCTGAGTTTAAATAGGCTGCAGCCAATGAGTTGAAAATGAGTGCCAGGTGACTCTTGCTAGCTGGGTTGAGATTGGGAGATGCCAACCTGTACAGGCCTGACCGTCTAGGCCTCTGGATTAATAATATAACTACCATACTAGGTTACCAAATGTGTAAGGTGTTAGAAAGAAAACATCCCGCATCACCCCTCCACCCTCGCATGGACAACAAGCTAATAAACTGAAGCTTACGGGCAATGGAGGAAGGAAAACCAGCTGAGGGACATTCAAGTCTGGAAGTGACAAAGGGATTAGGTAGGATTCAGGATCAAGACATTTCAACAATAGACCAGATAAAAACAAGAGAGACAATTAGGTCCTTTGGTCCATTGAGCCCGGGGTAACCAATTTACATTCATCCTGCACAAATCCCCCTTTTTAATTCTCCTTAAATTTCCATCAGCTCCCTCACAAATTCTACCACCATCTACTCTCTAGGAACAATTCACTGCACATCTGCCCTGCCAAACTGCTCGTGTTTGAGTTATGAGAGGAAACCAGAGCACCCAGAGGAAACACATTCAGTCACAGGGCAAATGTGGAAACTCCACACAGACAGCATCTGAGGCCAGGATTGAATCTAGGTCTGTGGTACTACTGCACTGCACAGATTTCAGACTTAAAGAATAACTCAGTGCTTAGCAATAAAATGGAACATTACTGAATGTGAAATTTGTGGGAATTAGGAAGTGAGAATTTTCAACTCTCACTATGGAAATTTTCAACCTCTCACTGCTACGGGCAGAAGTCCCCACTTGCTTTAAAAAGGCAGCAATTATACCAGTGCCTAAGAAGAATAATGTGAGCTGCCTTAATGACTATTGCCCAGTAGCACTCACATCGACAGTGATGAAATGCTTTGAGAGGTGGGTCAGGACTAGACTGAACTTCTGCCTCAGCAAGGACCTGGACCCATTGCAATTTGCCTATCGCCACAATAGGTCAACAGCAGATGCAATCTCAATGGCTCTCTACATGGCTTTAGTCCACCTGGACAACACAAACACCTACATCAGGATGTTGTTCATCGACTATAGCTCAGGATTTCAAATCATCATTCCCACAATCCTGATTGAGAAGTTGCAGAACCTGGGCCTCTGTAACTCCCTCTGCAATTGGATCTTCGACTTCCTAATCAGAAGAACTCAATCTGTGCGGATTGGTGATAACATCTCCTCCTCGCTGACGATCAACACTGGTGCACCTTGGGTGTGTGATTAGCCCACTGCTCTACTCTCTATATACACATGACAGTGCGGCTAGGCACAGCTCAAATACCATCCATAAATTTGTTGACGATACAACCATTGTTGGTAGAATCTCAGGTGGAGACAAGAGGACATACAGGAGTGAGATATGCCAACTAGTGGAATGGTGCCTCAGCAACAACCTGGCACTCAATGTCAGTAAGACGAAAGAGCTGATTGTGGACTTCAGGAAGGGTAAGACGAAGGAACACATACCCATCCTCATAGAGGGATCAGAAGTGGAGAGAGTGAGCAGCTTTAAGTTTCTGAGGATCTCACCTGGTCCCAGCATACTGATGTAGTCATAAAAGAGGCAAGACAGTGGCTATACTTTATTAGGAGTTTGAAGAGATTTGGCATGTCAACAAATACACTCAAAAACTTCTATAGCTGTACCATGGAGAGCACTCTGACAGGCTGCATCACTCTCTGGTATGGAGGAGCTACTGCACAGGACCAAAAGAAGCTGCATATGGTTGTAAATTTAGTCAGCTCCATCTTGGGCACAGCCTACAAAGTACCCAGGACATCTTTAGGGAGCGGTGTCTCAGAAAGGCAGTGTCCATTATTAAGAACCTCCAGCACCCAGGGCATGCCCTTTACTCACTGTTACCATTAGATAGGAGATACAGAAGCCTGAAGGCACACACTCAGTGCTTCAGGAACAGCTTCTTCCCCTCTGTCATCCCATTCCTAAATGGACATTGAAACTTTGGACACTGATGCACCATCAATAACTCTCTGAGATGTGAGGCGAGATATCGGCTTTTATTGACTGGAAGAAAGAACAAGCAGCAATTGACCACCATACTACATCCTGGAGACTGAGGGCAGGGCTCAGGCCTCAATTGCCTTTATACAGGGGTGAGTGGGAGGAGCCACAGGAGCAGTCAGCGGGGGGGCCTGTCCAGACAGGTATATGTAGTTCACCACAGACACAACCTCACTTCTTTTAATATACAGTACTGTATTTCTGTTTTATGCATTTTTTAAAATCCATTCAATACACGTAATTGATTTACTTGTTTATTTATTACTATTTTATTTGTTATTACTATTATTTTTTCTCTTCTAGATTATGTATTGTATTGAACTGCTGCTGCTAAGTTAACAAATTTCACATCACATGCCGGTAATAACAAACCCGATTCTGACTCTGATGGGCAACAACATGGTAATGTAATGGTTAGTTCAATGCTATTACAGCTTAGGGTATTCCAGAGTTCAGTTCTATTCTGGGGCTGTCGGTATCTCTGTTTGTACGTTCTCCGTGTGAACCGCATGGGTTTCCTCCTACGTATCAGCTAGCAGGTTAACTGGTCATTGTAAATCGTCCTGTGATTAGGCTAGTGTTGAATAGGTGGGTTGATGGGCAGTGTGGCTCGGTGGGCCAGAAGGGCCTGTTCTATATTCTGTCTCTAAATAAATAAAATCTACATTACAAGTGTGAGTCAATGAGGAAAATAACCAAGTAGCTTGGCATCTGCCCTCTGTTTGTCAGTTGTTAACAAGGTGCACGAGGGCAGCGTAACCAGGTGTCACTCAATGGCGAGGTGCCCATGGGCACAGCTGCACACAGATGAATCTGATAGTTACTGTCATTAAGTGTGACAATATGTACTATTGGAGCAGATGGCATGCCTCCGAGGCTGGCTTCTGCCTGCCTCTATATCCCCTGAAGACAGTGGAAATACCAGGCTTTTTGGATACAGTACAATGCATCTTGACAAGTGCAGTAACCAGGCTATGCAGCTGATCATTCTGTTGCCGTGGCAATGACTGGCAGGAAAGAGGCATTTCCAAGGAAGCAGAAAAACAAGGACAGACAAATCAAAGTGATTTGCAGACACAGCTTTCTTTCTTTCTATCTCCATCAAACATCTGCAAAAGCAAACTGAGAGGAGTTCAGTGGCTGGGCATTGAGAATCTGCCACACAGTGTGGATGTCTGGATTCACCCAGGGATCTCCTTCAAACTCATCAAAGGATCCCCACTGGGAGCTTGGTACAACAGTTCCGTTTTAACCTTTAGCAGTTCATGAATCCTTAAAGATCAACAGGAGAGTAAAATCCAAAACTGCCAATTGGTAAAAGTAACTGTAATTATCACCACTAATTTGTTTTCTAATTAGTGTTGAGTTAACTCATGCCGTGGTTAATGGTTCCAAAGGGAACTGCTGGCAATTAGTAGATAAGTTTAGAGTTGTGGAATTGCTCTGGAACTTGGGAGCTGACTAATACATGATAGATGACGGTGCATATGATCACTTCTTTCCATCTCTGGATTGCACATGCAGTCCAATGTCAGTGCCATGTCATCCACAACGTTAATTAGAGCTGGCCTAGGGTCAGCGCGGAACAGGGTCTGGCCTAGGGTCAGTGCGGAACAGGGTCTGGCCTAGGGTCAGAGCGGAACAGGGTCTGGCCTAGGGTCAGCGCGGAACAGGGTCTGGCCTAGGGTCAGAGCGGAACAGGGTCTGGCCTAGGGTCAGCGCGGAACAGGGTCTGGCCTAGGGTCAGAGCGGAACAGGGTCTGGCCTAGGGTCAGCGCGGAACAGGGTCTGGCCTAGGGTCAGAGCGGAACAGGGTCTGGCCTAGGGTCAGCGCGGAACAGGGTCTGGCCTAGAGTCAGAGCGGAACAGGGTCTGGCCTAGGGTCAGCGCGGAACAGGGTCTGGCCTAGGGTCAGCGCGGAACAGGGTCTGCCCTAGGGTCAGAGCGGAACAGGGTCTGCCCTAGGGTCAGCGCGGAACAGGGTCTGGCCTAGGGTCAGAACGGAACAGGGTCTGCCCTTCGGTCAGAACGGAACAGGGTCTGGCCTAGGGTCAGAACGGAACAGGGTCTGCCCTTCGGTCAGAACGGAACAGGGTCTGGCCTAGGGTCAGAGCGGAACAGGGTCTGCCCTAGGGTCAGCGCGGAACAGGGTCTGCCCTAGGGTCAGTGTGAAATAAAGTCTAGCCTAGGCTCAGCACAGAATAGGCCATTCCAGCCCTGGAGTCACACTGCCCCAGCAACCCCTGACTTAACTGTATTGATATCTGGACCACCTTGTTTTCTCTTTCTAAGGTATGATGAAAGGTCAGTCAGAAAAACATTAACCATTTCTCTTTCACAGATACTAAAATAACCTGCTAAGTTTTTCCAGCATTCTCAGTTTTGTTCTTATCCAAAATCTTTTACTACTGATATTCATATCTGAACAGTGAGAAATCAGATAACCCTCATCCTCCCACTTCTAACTCAATAGTTCATCACAGAATAAAGTGGCCAGCCACTTTGCTTTCTGGTTACAGAAGATGCTGAGACCTGGACTAAAAAAAGAGCTGCTGGAGGAACAACTGGATTCTAAAGACTAATGCTACTATTATTGGTCGAGTGATCAACTACTTTACTGACAGGAGTTTCTGTTCAATAATGCGAAAGCTGTGAGTCTGTTCAAAAATTAAAATGTTGCAGATCTTTATCAATGCTAGTTATGTTCCATAAAATACAACCTGTGTCAAAGGTGAAGTTCAGCACAGTCAAGTCAAGCAGAACAGACCTGTACACATGAGAGTTGCTGGCTGATGACCTGAAGCAGAAATTCTTGCTGATATGTTTTTCCTTTCCTATTGAGAAGTTCTAAAGTCCAAATTCCCAGACTGGTGGGTTAAAATTTATAACTTATCAGACCTTATCTGTGCAGAATATTTGAGCTGATGACTTCTGTAGATTTTCACAGCTAGCCAGCTGTATAATATTATCTTATTTGTCAGATTTTAATCTGCTTTATAATCTGATCAGAGCTGCATTATACTTCCTCATAAACACAGAGCGCTCTGCTAAAATAATGTATTCCTCTCTCTCATGCAGCCTCCTAGGAGTGAGATTGAACCTTGCTCATTTTCACACTGAGAAGCTCACAGATCCACTTGCAGTTCATGGCAATTATCTACTCACAAATTCAACTGCACCCAACCAGTCATTGCTAACAGAATAATGCAGACACTCAATTTGAACAGGGTGGATATCTCTTCACTCACAGATGTTTGTTTCACCAGGAAAGAAGTCTGTATAAATTAAGAATGTACATACATGGTGCCTTCTGCAAGCACAAACATCTCAAAGCTCCTTACAGACAATAAAATAGTTTGGAAGTTTACCCACTTGTAATAGTGAAATAAATAAAAAATGTAAACTCTTCTATTCACTGAATAGAGTAATATGTGGACAGAATAGAAAGGTTTTCTTCTGAGAGTTTGATTGTTAATTCTTATGAGCTGTGTGGCATTTAGCAGAGATATTCAGGTTAAAGAGGCCAGCCATGATTCTCTCTATATATTGCAAACAGAGCCAACCAAGATATAGAGAAGAACAAAACAGTGTAGAGTTGCTTAGTCTGAAATGTTGAGCCACATTTTCAACACTCCAGATCCAGAGAATACACAGAACATTAAGACACATCTGTGCAAAGGGAATACAGAAAAGATGTAAGGAACATGTTTTAACACTAGCGATTCTGAAAATGCTGAAAGTCCAAAGCAACACACACAAAATGCTGGAGAAACTCTGCAGGCCAGGCAGCGTCTATGGAAATGAATAAACAGTCGATGTTTCAGGTCAAGACCCTTCATCAGGACTGGCTTTTCCCTTTTAAAGGAAAGGTGGGGGCTACTTTTAGTTATGTATAGATGTATTTCTATACAGCAGATAAAGATTCCATACTGTATAACTGGTCTGGTTGCATATACTGGATAAAAATCTCTTGTCTGTTATAGGAAGAATATAGTTGCAATTACATCCATCATAACTCAACACCAAACCACACCCTAGCTGATGTATTAATTTGGAAGTGCGATCATTTCTTGACATCCAGGCAAAATATATAGCTAATTTGCACATAGCAGGGCCACACAAGCACCAAAATATGGTCAAATTGGCACTGATTGAAAGAAAGATGTGCAGGACTAGAGGCAAGTTCTGAACTTCAGATGATGCTATGGGATCTTCTACACCATTTAAATGGGCAGCCAAATCCAGCACTAGATTAATTAGCTGCTGGGGCAGTGAGAAACTGGTGATATGCTGCTGTTAAGCCGCTGGCCTTCCCTGCACAGTGAGATAGATCTCTGTAGGGGAATGCGGCCAATCTGGCACATTCCAGAATGCAGGAGTACCTGCTGATGGACACACTGAAACTCAGTCAGCCAACAGAAGAACTCTTTGGGGAAGGATCAATGTCTAGGCTCCATCTGCTGCCACATGACAGGGCTGCGGGAGTGGCAATTGTTTTTGGGCATCACGGTAGCGTAGCAGTTAGCATAATGTTATCACAGCTCCAGCGACCTGGGTTTAATTCCTGCTGCAGACTATAAGGAGCCTGAATGTTCTTCCTGTGAGTGTGTGGGTTTCCTCTGAGTGCTCTAGTTTCCTCCCACACTTGAAATGTGTACGGGTTGGTAGGTTAATTGGTCACACGGTTACAATGGGTGATGCGGGTTTGTTGGGCTGGAGAGCCTGTTACAGTGCTGTATCCTTAAATAAATGAAAATAATTTCCTTTGAAAATATGCCATCCTGCCTCCACCTACAGTTTATTGTCTTACAGTATCAGCCTGGATTAGAAGTGCAATTACTCAGGAGAAGTTTCAATTCAGTACACTACTAAGGGTTAATGAATGAGCAAAGTTTAAAATGTACTACAATAAATATACTATGATTATTATATGATGTACTGTGATATACAATAAAATGCGGACAGTGCATAATGTACACTCCTCTCCAGTCCTCTTTCATTCAGAGAATTAACTTTTTTTAATTCAAGGGAACAGAAGCCATCCATGGCTTTTGGGTTTACCGAGAACATAGAACAGGCCCTTCAGCTCCAGAGTCAGGAACAGACAGCAGGCTCTGCGGATGTGAACTGGACACCCGGGTGCCAGGGTCAGGGATGTCTCGGATTGCCCCTACAACATTTTGATGGGGCGGGGGGGGTGGGGGGGGGAGCAGCCAGATGTCTTGGTACATATTGGTACCAATGACATAGGAAGGACAAGCAATGAGATCTTGAAAAGAGAATTTAGAGAACTAGGTAGAAAGTTGAGAAGCAGGACCTCCCAGGTAGTAATTTCTGGATTGCTGCCTGGGCCACACACCAGTGAGGGGAGAAACAGGATGATCTGGCAAGTTAATGTGTGGCTGAGAAGCTGGTGCAGAGGGCAGATGTTCAGGTTCTTGGATAATTGGGATCTCTTCTGGGGGAGGTATGGCCTGTTCAAAAGGGACGGGTTGCATCTAAACCTGAGGGGGACCAATATTCTACCAGGCAGGTTTGTTAGAGCTGTTGGGGAGGGTTTAAACTAATTTGGTAGAGGGGTGGGAACCAGAGTGAAGGGATTCAGGATAGAATGGATGGTAAAAAAGCAAAGATACCATGCAGTCAGACTGCCAGGAAGGGCAGGCAGATGATAGGACAAAATTGCAGCCAGCAGGGTGAGTATCAGTGCATTAGGGATGGAGAAGCAAAGTCTTATATCTCAATGCATGGAGTATAAAAAATATGGTGGATGACCTTGTTGCACTGTTACAGATTGTCAGGTATGGTGTTGTGGCCATCACTGAATCATGGCTGAAGGATGGTTGCAGTTGGAGCTAATTGTCCAAGGTTACATACACGCTGTATTGGAGGGATGGGAAGGTCGGCAGAGGGGGTGTTGTGGCTCTGCTTGTGAAGAATGGCATCAAATCAGTAGAAAGATGTGACACAGGATTGGAAGATGTTGAATCCTTGCAGGCTGATTTAAGAGACTGCAAGGGTAAAAGGACCCTGATGGCAGTTATATACAGGCCTTCCAACAGCAGCTGGGATGTGGACCAAAGATTACAATAGGAAATAGAAAAGGCATGTCTGAAGGGCAATGTTATGGTAGTCATGGGAGATTTCAACATGCAGGTCGATTGGGAAAATCAGGTTGGTAATGCATCACAAGGGAGTGAGTTTGTTGAATGCCTAAGAGATAGCTTTTTTAGAGCAGTTTGCCATTGAGCCTATTAGGGGATCAGCTATACTGGATTGGGTGTTATGTCAAGATTAGGGAGCTTAAGGTAAAAGAGCACTTAGGAGCCAGTGATCACAATATGATTGAGTTCAACTTGAAATTTAATAGGCAGAAAGTAAAGTCTGAAATAGCAGTATTTCAGTGGAGTAAAGGAAATTACAATGGTTTTAGAGAGGAGTTGGGTAAAATAAATTGGAAGGAAATGCTGACAGGGATGACAGCAGAGCGGCTGTTGGGGAAAATGAGAAGATGCAGGACCGATGTATTCCAAAAACAAAGAAATACTCAAATGGTAAACACTGTCTCAAGTTACAACACTGTCTTTCATGGAAAGTCAAAGCTAATCTAAAAGCAAAAGAGAAGGCATACAATAAAGCAAAAATTAGCAGGAAGACAGAGGATTGGGAAGCTTTTAAATCCCTACAGAAAGCAAGAAGAAGAATCATTAGGAGGGAAAGGATGAAATATGAAAGCAAGCTAGCAAACAATATCAAAACAGATAGTAAAAGATTTTTCAAGTATGTAAAAAATAAGAGAGATGAGAGTGGATATAGGACCATTAGAAAATGAGGCCGGAGAAATAATAATGAGGGTGATGGAGATGGCATTTGAACTAAATGAGAATTTTGCATTAATCTTTACAGTGTGCCAGATGTTGAAGGGTGTGAAGGAAGAGAAGTGGGTGCAGTTACTATTACAAGGGAGAAGGTGCTCAAAAAGCTGAAAAACCTAAGGGTACATAAGTCACCTGGGCCAGATGAACTGCACCTTAGGATTATGAAAGAGGAAATGGTAGAAACTGTGGAGGCATTAGTAATGCTCTTTCAAAAATTATTTGATTTTTGGAATCTGACATGCTGCCAGAATCTGAAAAGTTGCAAATGTCACTCACTCTTTAAGAAAGGAGGAAAGAAGCAGAAAGGAAATTATAGACCTGTCAGCCTGACATCAGTGGTTGGGAAGATGGTTGGGGCCACAGGAGACAAACAAGTAGGTCACAGTCAGGAGGGGGAAGGGGAAGAGTCAGGTACTAGAGAGTACCCCTGTGGCTGTACCCCTTGTCAATAAGTACTCCTGTTTGAGTACTGTTGGAGGGGAGAGCCTACCTGGGGCAAGCAACAGTGGCCGTTCCTCTGGCACAGAGTCTGGCCCTGTGGCTCAGAAGGGAAAGGAAGAGGAAGGCAGTAGTGATAGGGGACTCTATAGTTAGGGGGTCAAGGAGACAATTCTGTGGATGCAGGAAAGAAACTCAGATGGTAGTTTGCTTCCCAGGTGCCGGGGTCTGGCATGTTTCAGATCACATCCAAGATATCCTGCGGTGGGAGGGAGAACAGCCAGAGGTCGTGGTACATATTGGTACCAATGAGATAGGTAGGAAAAGGGAAGAGGTCCTGAAAACAGACTACAGGGAGTTAGGAAGGAAGTTGAGAAGCAGGACCGCAAAGGAAGTAATCTCGGGATTACTGCCTGTGCCACGCGACAGTGAGAATTGGATTAGGATGGGGTGGAGAATAAATGTGTGGCTGAGGGATTAGAGCAGGGAGCAGGGATTCAGATTTCTGGATAATTGGGATCTCTTTTGGGGCAGGTGTGACCTGTACAAAAAGGATGGGTTGCACTTGAATCCCAGAGGGACCAATATCCTGGTGGGGAGGTTTGCTAAGGCTACTGAGGAGAATTTAAACTAGAATTGTTGGGGGGGTGGGAACCGAACTGCAGAGACTAGGGAAGAACCGGCTGGCTCACAAATAGAGAAAGCTAGGAGACAGTGTGAGAGGGAGGATAGACAGGTGATAGAGAAGGGACGTGCTCAGACCGAAGGTTTGAGATGTGTCTATTTTAACGCAAGGGGTGTTGTGAATGAAGCAGATTCAGATTCAGTTTATTGTCATTTAGAAACCACAAATGCAATGCAGTTAAAAAATGAGACAACATTCCTCCAGAATGATATCACAAAAGCATATGACAAAACAGACCACGCCAGAAAATCCATGTAATGTTTGGCAATCCCCAATCCAGAGTCCGGAGAGGCTGCTGCATATTAATATCGCGCTGCCGTCTAGCGCGATCCCCAGAAGGGAGCTCCAAATCCACCAGACAAAACAAGACCAAACACTAAAGCTACAAGACCTGCACAAAACCACATAACTACAACATATAGTTACAACAGTACAAACAATAGCATAATTGATAAAAAAAAACAGACTATGGGCACAGTAAAAATAGTCCAAGATGTTAAAGGACTGAAAGTTCAAAAGAAATCACCACACAGTTTCCACAAGTCCCCAGGGTCCCGACAGACTCGCCATCCCACGCCGGCGGCAAAAGGGAATACCCCCGCTATGGATTTCCACGGCGCTGCCCGACTCAGCCTCGCAGACGCAGCACACAATGGAAGCTCTGTCGAAACCAGCGTTGCAGACGCAGCACACACCAAAAGCGACCTAAGTCCGTCGAACCTCTGAGCCCGACGACCATCCCCTCCGGCACAGCTTCTCCGGGCACCATCCTCTGCCGAGCGTATTAAGATGGCCCCGCCAACGGCCATCGGCAACGCGACCCCGAGGACTGGGGGCCTGTTCTTCCCAGCAGAGTCCTGGACCTCACAGCAGCAGCAGCAACGAAGAAGGTCTTCCTGGAATTTCCCAATGTTTCTCCATGCTTCCGCGTCTGTTTTCAATCGATTATGATTGCACATGGCACCCCACGTCACAAATAACAGATAATCAGTTCCGGAGTGGCCGCTGCAAGCTGCGTCGTGCCGCCATCTTGGATCCTTTCTCTACCGTGGTGTACAAACTAACGGAGATGGGAGTAGACTCTCACATGGTGGATTGGATAGTGGACTACTTGACAGATAGACCTCAGTATGTGCGGTTGGGAGACTGTAGGTCTGACACAGTGGTCAGCAGCACAGGAGCGCCACAGGGAACCGTACTCTCTCCGGTCCTGTTCACCCTGTACACATCTGACTTCCAATATAACTCGGAGTCCTGCCATGTGCAGAAGTTCGCTGATGACACGGCCATAGTGGGGTGTGTCAGGAATGGACAGGAGGAGGAGTATAGGAAACTGATACAGGACTTTGTGATATGGTGCAACTCAAACTACCTGCGTCTCAATGTCACCAAGACCAAGGAGATGGTGGTGGACTTTAGGAGATCTAGGCCTCATATGGAGCCAGTGATCATTAATGGAGAATGTGTGGAGCAGGTTAAGACCTACAAGTATCTGGGAGTACAGTTGGACGAGAAGCTAGACTGGACTGCCAACACAGATGCCTTGTGCAGGAAGGCACAGAGTCGACTGTACTTCCTTAGAAGGTTGGCGTCATTCAATGTCTGCAGTGAGATGCTGATGATGTTCTATAGGTCAGTTGTTGAGAGCGCCCTCTTCTTTGTGGTGGCGTGTTGGGGAGGAAGCATTAAGAAGAAGGACGCCTCACGTCTTAATAAGCTGATAAGGAAGGCGGGCTCTGTCGTGGGCAAAGTACTGGAGAGTTTATCATCGGTAGCTGAGCGAAGGGCGCTGAGTAGGCTACGGTCAATTATGGATAACTCTGAACATCCTCTACATAGCACCATCCAGAGACAGAGAAGCAGTTTCAGCGACAGGTTACTGTCGATGCAATGCTCCTCAGACAGGATGAAGAGGTCAATACTCCCCAATGCCATTAGGCTTTACAATTCAACTGCCAGGACTTAAGAACTTTTTTAAAGCTATTATTAATGCTTTTTGAGTTAGTGATTTAGATGCATATCATATTATTACTGAGTTAAGTATTGTATGTAATGAGTTTTTGCTACAACAAGTGTATGGGACATTGGAAAAAATGTTGAATTTCCCCATGGGGATGAATAAAGTATCTATCTATCTATCTATCTATCTATCTAAATCTAGACTGGAAGAAAAGAAAAGCTTACAAAAGGTTCAGAGAGCTAGGTGATGTTAGAGATCTAGAAGATTATAAGGCTAATAGGAAGGAGCTTAAAAAGGAAATTAGGAGAGCCAGAAGGGGCCATAATTGGCAGGCAGGATTAAGGAAAACCCCATGGCATTCTACAAGTATGTGAAGAGCAAGAGGATAAGATGTGAAAGAATAGGACCTATCAAGTGTGACAGTGGGAAAGTGTGTATGGAACTGGAGGAAATAGCAGAGGTACTTAATGAATACTTTACTTCAGTATTCACTGTGGAAAAGGACCTTGGTGATTGTAGTGATGACTTGCAGCAGACTGAAAAGCTTGAACATGTAGATATTAAGGAAGAGGATGTGCTGGAGCTTTTGGAAAGCATCAAGTTAGATAAGTCGCTGGGACCGGACAAAATGTACCCCAGGCTACTGTGGGAGGTGAGGGAGGAGATTGCTGAGCCTCTGACGATGATCTTTGCATCATCAATGGGGATGGGAGAGGTTCCAGAGGATTGGAGGGTTGCGGATGTTGTTCCTGTATTCAAGAAAGGGAGTAGAGATAGCCCAGGAAATTATAGACCAGTGAGTCTTACCTCAATGGTTGGTAAGTTGATGGAGAAGATCCTGAGAGGCAGGATTTATGAACATTTGGGGAGGTATAATATGATTTGGAATAGTCAGCATGGCTTTGTCAAAGGCAGGTCCTGCCTTACGAGCCTGATTGAATTTTTTGAGGATGTGACTAAACGCATTGATGAAGGAAGAGTAGTAGATGTAGTGTATATGGATTTCAGCAAGGCATTTGATAAGTTACCCCATGCAAGGCTTATTGAGAAAGTAAGGAGGCATGGGATCCAAGGGGATATTGCTTTGTGGATCCAGAACTGGCTTGCCCACAGAAAGTAAAGAGTGGTTGTGGATGGGTTATATTCTGCACGGAGGTCGGTGACCAGTGGAGTGCCTCAGGGATCTGTTCTGGGACCTTTACTCTTCGTGATTTTTATAAATGACCTGGATGAGGAAGTGGAGGGATAGGTTAGTAAGTTTGCTGATGAGAGAAAGGTTGGAGGTGTTGTGGATAGTGTGAAGGGCTGTCAGAGGTTACAGCGGGACATCGATAGGATACAAAGCTGGGCTGAGAAGTGGCAGATAGAGTTCAACACAGATAAGTGTGAGGTGGTTCATTTTGGTAGGTCAAATAGGATGGCGGAATATAGTATTAATAGTAAGACTCTTGGCAGTGTGGAGGATCAGAGGGATCTTGGGCTCCGAGTCCATAGGATGCTCAAAGCAGCTGCACAGGTTGACTCTGTGGTTAAGAAGACGTATGGTGTATTGGCCTTCATCAATTGTGGAATTGAATTTAGGAGCCGAGAGGTAATGTTGCAGCTATATAGGCTCCTGGTCAGACCCCACCTGGAGTACTGTGCTCAGTTCTGGTCGCCTCACTACAGGAAGGATGTGGAAGCCATAGAAAGGGTGCAGAGGAGATTTACAAGGATATTGCCTGGATTGGGGAGTATGCCTTATGAGAATAAGTTGAGTGAACTCGGCCTTTTCTCCTTGGAGCAAAGGAGGATGAGAGGTGACCTGATAGAGGTGTATAAGTTGATGAGAGGCATTGATCATGTGGATGGTCAGAGGCTTTTTCCCCAGGGCTGAAATGATTGCCACAAGAGGACACAGGTTTAAGGTGCTTGGAAGTAGGTACAAAGGAGATGTCAGGGGTAAGTTTTTTACCCAGAGAGTGGTGAGTGCGTGGAATGGGCTGCCAGCAACGGTGATGGTGGCGGATACGATAGGGTCTTTTAAGAGACTTTTGAGGTACGTGGAGCTTAGAAAAATAGAGAGCTATGGGTAAGCCTAGTAATTTCTAAGGTAAGGACATGTTCGGCACAGCTTTGTAGGCCGAAGGGCCTGTATTGTGCTGTAGGTCTTCTATGCTTCTATGTTGGAGTCAATTGTTAAGATGAGGTTACGGATTACTTGTTGACACAGAACAAGATAGGACAAAGTCAGCATGGTTTCCTTAAGTGAAAATCTTGCCTGACAAACCTGTTGGAATTCTTTGAGGAGATTACAAGTAAGATAGATAAAGGGGATACAGTGGATGTTGTATATTTGGACTTTCAGAAGGCATTCGACAAGATGCCACACATGAGACTGCTTACCAAGTTACGAGCCTATGGTGTTACAGGACCACTTCTTTTTACCCTGTACATCAATAATTTAGATGATGGAATAGATGGCTTTGTTGCCAAGTTTCCAGATGATACGAAGATTGGTGGAGGGGCAGGAAGTGTTGAGGAAACAGGTAGTCTGCATAAGGACTTAGACAGATTAGGAGAATGGGCAAGTGATTAGCAAATTAAATACAATGTTGGAAAATGCATGGCCATGAAATAAATATGCAGACTATTGTCTAAACAGGGAGAAAGTCCAAAAACCTAACATATGGACTTGGGAGTCCTTGTGCAGAACACCCTGAATGTTAAATTGTAGGCTGAGTCAGTGGTGAGGAAGGCAAATACAATGTTAGCATTCATTTCAAGAGGTCTAGAATACAAAAGTAGGGCTTTATAAGGCACTGGTGAGGCCTCACCTTGAGTATTGTGAACAGTTTTGTGCTCCTCTTCTAAGAAAAGATGTGTTGGCATTGGAGAGGGTCCAGAGGAGGTTCACAAAGATGATTCCAGGAATGAAAAGTTTATCATACGAGGTACATTTGATAGGTCTGGGTCTGTACTCGCTGGAACTTAAAAGGATAAGAGGCAATCTCATTGAAACTTTTCAAATATCGAAAGGCCTAGACAGAGTAGATGTGGAAAAGATGTTTCCCATGGTGGGGGAGTCTAGGACAAGGAGGGACAGCCTCAGGTTAGAGGGACTCCATTTAAAACAGAGATGTGGAGACATTTCTTTAACCAGAGGGTGGTGAATTTGTGGAATTTATTACCACAGATAGCTGTGAACGCCAGGTTGTTGGGTGTTTTTAACAGTATCGCTGTTGCCCACAAAGTAGGCTGCCCCTCTCCACACAGCTGATACATTGAAAGGAATGGACAGGACCGATACAGATTAGCACTAGTGGTGTTGCAAGAGTTGCCAATTCACAATGAATTTAATATAGGGCTGACTTCCAGGCTCCATCTCTGAATTTTTCATCGGGACTTACTCCCAAGGCCTTCCTCATGAGTGGGTATAGCCATATAGTAGCAGAGGTTTGAGATCAGAATTTCACTTCTCCTGGATAAGCTACCAACCACAGCTAACAAGCCCTATCTGCCCAATGCAACTGGCGTTAAGGCACCAGTAACCCACCTTAGTCGGGCTTAGTAGCAAAGCTGCATGTGAAGGCCAGGAGCTGGTCTTGGTTGTCAGAGGCTATTTGAGATGTACACCATTGGGAACATTTAATAGGTAGTGAGAGTGTATTCCCACTACTACCCCCCACCCCTCCCGGCTATAACAACCTTATGGAACTTTGACTTGTAATAAAGCAACCCAAATTTAGTGCATAGTGGGAGACTGTGGGGGAAAAATTTACCTACAAATCAATATAAATTGGCACTACCAAGAAATAGAAGGGATAGACCAGTGCTCAGGGTTAAACAGTAACCATGTTGAGAAAAGGCAAGTTCCTATTCAAGCAACACACACAAAATGCTGGAGGAACTCAGCAGATCAGGCAGCATCTACGGAAATGAATAAACAGTCGATGTTACAGGCCAAGACCCGTTTGCATTAAACTTGATAGATTAAACTTAACCTTCCTATTAAACTTGTTTTGAAAGTGGCTAACATTTATATAAGATCATAAAGATATAGGAACAGAATTAGGCCATTTGGCCCTTTGGTCATTTCATTATTCTCCTAATAACCTTTGATGCCCTTAATAATCAAGAACCCATCAACCTCTGCTTTAAATCTACCCAATGAAGGTAACAAAGATGAAAATGTATTCAATCCTGTCTCATAATAACCAATTATTTAAACTGTCTCCAAATAATTCCCTCTTAAATAAAAGAAGATACATGTATAAATCCCCTTAATCATATACCTTAGAAATGTCCTAAATGTGATACATACAATGAGTCACTGTCACAAACAAAACACATATAGTAGTAGTAGGCAGCCTTCAAACCCAGGGGATTATGGGTTTGTGCCTCTGGTGGACTGTGTTCTCTGCAGAGTGCAAGCCTGGACGGGAAGATTTGAAGAACCGACTGTTGTCCATGCAGTGGGTTCCCCCTCTCCACATTACTGATGTGGTCCAAGGGAAGGGCAAGCACCGATACAGCTTGGCACCAGTGTCATCGCAGAGGTTGCCAGAGTGAAGTTGTAAACAATATCAAACTGCCTTAGGGACCCTGGCTCCGGATTTCCCCCTTGGGGTTTACTCCTGATGCCTTTCCCATGGGTGGGTATGGCCACAAGGCAGTGGAGGTTTAAAAGCAGTTTTCCTTCTCCTAGTGGGCTGTTGTCCAAGGCTATATGGCATTATGACAAAGCATAATCTTTCTCCTTTTTCATGAGCAAGGATTCAGTCAGTGAATTGTACTGACACTATAAATTTGTTAGATTCCGTTTTAAAAGAGCACACACTCAAAGATTATGTTGCTTCACAGGCTGTCATGATTCTGGGAATAATAAGCCCTCTAAATATTGGAAAAACCTTTCCTTCAGGTGAACATAGCAATTACCTCAGTAACCAAAATGTAGTTAGAATCTACTGTGTGTCTGAGGAGTTTCTGGAGTCAGGCCCTCACACAACATTTGACAAGTACTGTATTAAGATAAGCACTTGAACTCCCATGGGACAGAAGGCTGGGGAATGAGTGCTGGAAAATGCATTAATAGAAGTCTGTAGCTACTTGGCACAGATACTGTGAGATGAAGGGGCTGTTTCTGTGTTGGATAACCTCATAAATGTACTCGGTATTGTGTTCCTGATGTAACTGTACAGATCCTTGTCAATATCTGGGGTGCTGACGCAGTTCCACATTGAATTTGTAACATGCTTCTTGACCAAGTAGGGCCCTTGCTGGCTTTTGGAGTTCTACTCAATAAGACTTGGCACAACCAGTTATTCAGCATAATGAAAAATAGGGGAAAATGCAGTGAAAATCCCCCAAAATACTGCAGATGCTTGAATCCTGGAATAAAACATCTGTGGATTAGAAAGCGTTTCATCAGAGCTGCTTTTGACAATGCCACTGTTCATGCTGCTGACAACAGCACCATCCGAAGAGCTGATAGATTCAGATTTTGCCGACAGTTTGTGAAATGACACTCAGCAATACTCAGAAAGATCCCTAACATAGAGAACTGACCAATGGAGGTATTAAGATCAGAAGCTTAGCTTCACTTATGGACTAAGAAAGGGAAAGAAAATTAAAATTTGTTTTGCACATCTTAAGTATTTGAAAAAAAAGTTAGAGCAGACAAGGAAGCTGGCAATATTTACCTAGTTCCAGAGAATAATTCTGATCTGGCATTGAATCAATTGGAACTTAAATGGTAGCAATGACCTACTTCTGAGTGATACATTCCATGCCATTCTGTGTAAATTTTATTTTGGGTTCATTTTATTTTCATCATTCCTTAATTTGAACAATTTATTTTCTTCTCTTTGGACTGTCCTCTTTCCATGAACAAATATCTGTTGTTGCTGCTCTATTATTCAAATTTTATATTTTAAAACACCTTTTCACCATTTGTCCTATCTCACCTCTCCTGTCCACATTGTTTATCTCAGAGTACAAAACAGCATTTTTATCATAAACACAAGAGATTCTGCAGAAGCTGGGGATCCAAAGTAACAGGTACTGTCAAAATGATGGAGGATCTCAGCAGGTCATGCAGCATCTGTGGAGAGGAATGAAGGGTTGATGTTTTGGGCCAAGACCCTTCATCAGGAATGTGCTTTGGCCAATCCAGAAGAAGGGTTTTGGCCTGAGGCATTGACTCTTTATTCCTTTCCCTAGTTACTGTCTGACCTGCTGAGTTCTCCAGCATTTTGTATGCTTTACACTATTTTTATTCACATCTTTCCTATAAATAAACACTTCTTTCTCCTAATATATCCTTTTGATTTTACTTCATTTTAAAAATATTATTTTTGTAGTCAGTCTTGCTTTTTGCATTTTATTACCCAGTTCAATTTGTTTTTCCAAATTGAAGATTTATCTGCTTTTGTTAGATAACCTAATTTCAGATTTTACAAAATAACTAGTATACCTATTCATTGGGGACTATTAGTTATTCTTCCTAGAAGAAAGACAATAAATAATTTAAAATTGTTCTATTTTAAGAACAGCTCACTTGATTCCAGTTGGAAGCATTAGGACAATTCACCACTCCTTCATCAATGGTTAGCAGACACTCCAGGAACATGTCACTCTAACTTTAACCCATTGATCTTCTGCCTGCTTAATCCACTCAGTTCCTCCACATTTCAAATTTTGTTGACCTCAAGTGCTGTCTGTGTGGAGCTTACATTTTTCGAGGAGAAGAAAAGGGGTGATGGGGTTTCCAAATTAGAGAGTGGAAATAGAAAGAGGGAAGGGAGGAGAAATTACCGGAAGTTGGAGAAATCAATGTTCATGCCATTAGCTTGAGAGCTATCCAGACAAAGTATGATGTGTGGTCCCTTCAACCTGAGCTTAGCCTCAGTATGGCTGTCGAGGACCTGCTGGAACAGGAAGAGGAGGATAAACTGAAATGAATAGCCAGCTGAGCTGCCCCTAGTTTTTGAACTCCTTCTCTTTCTTCCATGGTCTACTGTCCTCTCCTATTAGATTAATTCTTCTTGAGCCCTTTACCTCTTCCACATACCCTTTCTCAACTTCTTAATTCATCCCCACCTTTCCCATCCACACGACTTCCCCCTCACCTGTTCTCACCAACCATTTGCCAGTGTGTATGTCTTTCCATCCACCCCACCTTTTTAATCTGGCTTCTGCCCCCTTCCTCTGCAGTCCAGATGAAGGATGTCAGTCTGAAACATTGACTGTTTACTCCCCTGAGTTTCTCAAGCATTTTGTGTATATTGCTTAATGTTTCTGCAGAATCTGCTGTGTATGTTATATGGTTATGTTTGCCTTCATTGGTCTCTTTACTGAGTTCAGGAGTCAGGAAATTATATGGCAGCTTTATAAAACTCTAGTTAGGACAAATCTGGACTATTACATTCCATTCTGGTCACCTCCTTTTCGGAAGGATGGGGAGGCCTTGGAGGGAGTACAGAAGAGGTTTACCAGCGTGCTGCCTGGATTAGAGGGCATGAGATATAAATGGAGATTGGACAAACTTGGGCTGTTTTCTCTGGAGCGCTGAAGGCTCAGTGAAGATCTCATCATGTTTCACAAGATTATGTGAGGCATATATCATAGAGTAGACAACCAGTATCTTCTTCTCCACATTGAAATAACCGATGTCAGAGATCATGCATTTAAGGTGAGATGGGTGAAGATTAACGGGCAAGTGTGGGGCAAGTTTTTTACACAGAATGGTGGTGGGCACCTAGCGTGTGCTACCAGGTGTAGTGGTGAAGATAAGTAATCAGAGGTATTTGTGAGGCTCCTAGATAGGCACAATATACCTGAAGAATACAGACATTATGAAGGCATAAGGGACTAGTTTCGTTTAATTACAAGTTGTATTAGTTTGGCACAATGCTGTGGACCAAAGGGTCTGTTCTATGTTAGGGAGTTTTCTGGAGTTATGTGGATATAGGTGAAATTCAAGCAATTCAAACAAGAACCAAGCTCCAATTTTAACTGTAAATGTAAATGAGTTCAGGAAGTTTTCAATTATACCTCATACCTACCGTACTGTTGAAAGTCTGAGGCACATAGATGTTGTTAGGGTACCTAAGAATTTGCACAGCACTGTAGTAACTTTATGTATTGCTCTGTTTTGCTGCCACAAAAAAAATCAAATTTCACAACATGTGAGTAATGATAAAACTGATTCTGCCATGGGTCTCTATTGTGGACTGACAGTGGGAAGGGGGCAGGGAGAGGGGAATCATGGTTGGGTAAAGGGGAAGGGAGAGGGGAAGGAGCAGGATACACTAGAGAGACATTCTGTAATGACGAATTAACCAATTGCTTGCAATCAAATGATCTTGCCTGTGTCTCAGGGCAGGGTACGTCTGCATCCGTTCCACCCTCACTCTCTCCAACACTCCTCTGCCAACTGTTCCACATCCCTCCCGTGGTATTCTACCCTCACAATTCTGAACATCCTTTGCTCGCAACAGATTTACAAACTTACTCTCTGCTCCATGTTGGCAAATACAGTACTGTGCAAAAGTCTTAGGCATCCTAGCTATATATGGTGCCTATAAAATGTATTCCCCCTTGGGAGTTCCCATGTTTTATTATGTTACAACATTGAACCACAGTGAATTTAATTTAGCTTTTTACACTGATCAACAGAGAAAAGACTCCTTTGTGTCTCTACAAAGTGATCTAGATTAATTACAAATATAAAACAAAATAATTGATTGCATAAGTCTTCATCCCCGCCTCCCCCTCCCCCCTTTAACATGACACATCAAATCATCACTGGGGCAGCCAACTGGTTTTAGAAGTCACATAATTAGTTAAATGGAGATCACCGTGTGCAGTCAAGGTGTTGCAATTGTTTGTAGTAAGAATACACCTGGATCTGGAAGGTCCAGCTGCTGCTGAGTCAGTATCCTGGTAAAAACTACACCACGAAGACTAAAGAACACTCCAAGAAGCTCTGCAGAAAGGTTACTGAAAAGCACAAGTCAGGGGATGGATACAAGAAAACTTCTGTCACTGAATATCCCTTGGAGCACAGATAAGTCAATCAGCAAGAAATGGGGAGAATATGGCACAGCTGTAAATCTGCCTAGAGCTGGCTGTCCTCAAAAACTGAGTGACCATGAAAGAAGGGGACTAGCGAGGGAGGCCACCGAGAGACCTGTGACAGCTCTGGAGGAGTTACAAGCTTCAGTGGCTGAGATGGGAGAGACTGTGCATACAATAACTGTTGCCTGGGTGCTTCACCAGTCACAGCTTTATGGGAGAGTGGCAAAGAGAAAGCCACTGTTGAGAAAAACTGAGATGAAATCTCAGTTAGAGTTTTTCAGAAGGCATGTGGGGACTCAGATGTGGGGATGTCAACTGGAAGAAGGTTCTATGATCTGATGAAACCAAAATTGAGCTTTTTGGCCATCAGACTAAATGCCATGTTTGCCATTAGCCAAACACCACACATAATCAAAAACATACCATCCCTACCATGAAACATACTGGTGGCTGCGTCATGCTGTAGGGATGCTTCACTGCAGCAGGCCCTGGGAGGCTTGTGAATATAGAGGGTAAAATGAATGCAGGAAAATACAGGGAAATCCTGGAGGAAAACCTGATGCAGTCTGCACATGAACTGTGACTTGGGAGAAGATTTATTTTCCAGCAAGACAATGGCCCCAAGTATAAAGCCAAGGCTATACAGGAAAGGCTTAAAACCAACAAAGTTAATGTTCTGGAGTGGCCAAGTCAGAGTCCTGTCCTTAATCCAATTGAGAATTTGTGGCTGGACTTGAAAAAGGGCTGTTCATTCACGATCCTCACGCAATCTGACAGAGCTTGGGCAGTTTTGTAAAGAAGAATGGGGAAAAATTGCAGTGTCCAGATGTGCAAAACTGACAGGGACCTAGCCACAGAGTCTTAAGGCTGTAATTGCTGCCAAAGGTGCATCTACTAAATACTGACCTGAAGGGGGTGAATACTTATGCAATCAATTATTTTGTGTTTTATATTTGTAATTAATTTTGATCACTTTGTTGAGATCTGTTTTCACTTTGACACAAAAGTCTTTTTCTGTTGATCAGTGTCAAAAAAAGCCACATTAAATCCATTGTGATTCAATGTTGTACAACAATAAAATATGAAAACTTCCAAGGGGGGGGGTGAATACTTTTTATAGACACTGTATATGCGCCCAAGACTTTTGTACATTGACACAGCCACTGTCTTACTGTGTTTCCATATGTCCTGCTGCTATCTAGAATAGTTCTTTTTGCCAATTGTCACATTCTCACTTTTTCATTTCCAGTCAGAGTCACCTTATGTTGATACCCTTTGTAATAAATTCTTTAGTTTGTACACGGACCTCCCAGCCGCATGTCACTTCTGTGGGCCGGAAGAGACTGTGTAACACATCTATGTGGGATTTGTGAGGCTGCAGCCCCTTTTTGCATATCTGTGTGGGCTGCTTCTCGCCTTCTGTTTGTATTTTAGCCCCACCCTATTTATATATGGTCATCCAATAAGGAGAAGTGCATGGAGGAATGAGGATGTCCTTGTCAACTTGCTCCTGGGGCTGGCGAAAACAGCCATCTGTGGGTCTTGGAAACGGGTGGTGGGAGGATCTGCCTGGCAATGTTTAGGAGTATGTTTGTGCCTGGGTAACTATTGAAAAGGAACACGCACAGTCCACGGCGACCTTAGAGGCCTTCCGGGACTGTTGGTCTCCACGGGGTGTAACTGGCGTCATTGATAGAGATGGGAATAGATAGATAGATAGATAGATAGATAGATACTTTATTCATCCCCATGGGGAAATTCAACTTTTTTCCAATGTCCCATACACTTGTTGTAGCAAAACTAATTACATACAATACTTAACTCAGTAAAAAATATGATATGCATCTAAATCACTATCTCAAAAAGCATTAATAATAGTTTTTAAAAAGTTCTTAAGTCCTGGCGGTTGAATTGTAAAGCCTAATGGCATTGGGGAGTATTGACCTCTTCATCCTGTCTGAGGAGCATTGCATCGATAGTAACCTGTCGCTGAAACTGCTTCTCTGTCTCTGGATGGTGCTATGTAGAGGATGTTCAGAGTTTTCCATAATTGACCGTAGCCTACTCAGCGCCCTTCGCTCAGCCCGATGTTAAACTCTCCAGTACTTTGCCCACGACAGAGCCCGCCTTCCTTACCAGCTTATTAAGATGTGAGGCGTCCCTCTTCTTAATGCTTCCTCCCCAACACGCCACTACAAAGAAGAGGGCGCTCTCCACAACTGACCTATAGAACATCTTCAGCATCTCACTACAGACATTGAATGACGCCAACCTTCTAAGGAAGTACAGTCGCCTCTGTGCCTTCCTGCACAAGGCATCTGTGTTGGCAGTCCAGTCTAGCTTCTCGTCTAACTGTACTCCCAGATACTTGTAGGTCTTAACCTGCTCCACACATTCTCCATTAATGATCACTGGCTCCATATGAGGCCTAGATCTCCTAAAGTCCACCACCATCTCCTTGGTCTTGGTGATATTGAGTTTTAATTTTTTGGTTTAATGTATATTGTCTATTAGTAATAGAGTAATTGTGTTTGTCACTATTTTGTATGTACGGTATAGCACTGAATTTATAATAAGAAAATTTTGTATTAAAAAAAAGTACAAACCTTGCACCTAGCATCACTTTATGTACATACAACCGGTTTATGTATATAAGCTAATCTTTTATATACCGGTATATACATGACCACACTCAATGGATACGGAGTAATAATCATTTTGTTCTCCTCTATACTCGTTTTCTGAAGAATGACAATAAACAATCTTGAATCTAACAACTAAAGTATCAACAAACAAAACATTAAACTGAACTGAAATAATTAAAAAACAAACCCTTGTTTTCCTTTTTGTCTTCTGATCTGAGATCCACATGCTGATTTTCTAGAGAATACAGGAAAAGTAAGCACCACAGGGTCCCATATCCAGATTCCTCAAGAACTTAACTGGCAAAAAAATCCTGACAGATTTAACCCTCTAAATCTATCAGTAAGTTCTGGGCTTTGTGTTTTGCACACAAGCATGGAAGGTTTGAATTATAGCTGTTCAAACAATTCAAAAACCAACAATTCCAGTCAGAACACTGGCAAACTCAGCCTGATCTGGTCCTTTAACTTTGAAGTTTACTGTAGTTGATGTAAAATAGATAAATGTGAATTTTCAAATTCAAGTTTTAGATGGTGTTCTCTCTTCCTAAGAGTCAAATGGCCTGTTTTGATAACAGTGGTTGAGGAAGACACTGGGGAAAGCCCCTGCTGTTTGAGAAATTAATTAAGACTTACTTAAATGTCAGCCTTTGCACAATGAGTGGTATTCTTCACTTTGAGTCAGAGATAATTGGGTACAAAAATGTGTTACAGAGAAAGAACTGTACAATTGCAAATGTCAACTTTGAGATGAGACATGTAACTGAAGTCTTGTTTACTGACTGAGGTGGATGTAAAAAAATCCAATGATAGTATTTCAAAGAGGGCAAGGAGCCATCCTCATGTCCTGCTCAACTCTTATTTTTCAAGCTACATCACAAAAAAAAATTATTGTCTGGTCACTGTAACATTATTGATTGTGGGAGCTTGTTTGGAGCAAATTGGTTGTCACATTTCCTTAGAGCAAGGTTCCCAACCTGGAGTCCTCGAATCCCTCGATTAATGATGGGGGTCCATGGCATAAAAAAGCTGGCTAGTAGTGTAATGGAATCCACACTGGACTTTGAGATGAGTGGTCCTGGGTTTGAATCCAGCCAGGTCCTTGCATGCTTTCCATCTGTGCTGGATTGAGCATTGAGCTAGGAACTTGGCCTCATAAAGAAAATAGATAAAATGCTAAATAAGTGGTAAGGTTGCTGCCTGATGTGTCACTAGGTGCGGAAAGGAACAACACACATGACTTAAAAAAAAGTTGAGAACCCTGCCTTAGAATCTGCACTCTAAAAGATGGCTATGAAGACCTGCAGCATTCAAAGTCACAAATATGCTAAAAGGGTGTAATTTCTTTGCTCAGATTTAGCAGAAATAAACCTTGTTCTCCAAAGTGTAAAGTCTTTACATGCCCAATATCTGCCTTACTGGATTGAGACTGCAGATTAAATGTAAACCAGGCTCATTCACTGTTGCCTTTCGGAGAAGGAAATCTGCCATCTAAACACAATCTGGCCTTGTTTGTGACACCAGACCAACTGAGCTGTTTGACTCTTTGTTGTTCTCTGAAACAGCCCAACGAGCCTTTCAGTTCATAGCCGATTATGGATGGGCAGTAATTGCTGGCCTTGTTGGTTCCATCCACCTTCATGAACAAATAAATACATTAAACCTTTGATCTTATAGGTACTTTACTGGATGTTACACATAACAGGTCAGAATATCCAGCTCAACATTTGTTGGCTCCATGCCTGAGGGTCACAACTACTGTGCTGGCTGTTCAGCTGTTACTTGGTAATGCTGCCAACATCTCAATGTGTTGGTTGTCCATTGTATCCAGCAATGACCGGAGTGTGGGAGAGTTTTTCCAGTTGAAAACCCATTGCACTGGGGAATTTCCTCTCTCTTGGCCTTGGGAGCCTGGATCCAGTGGTACAAGTAGTCACAAGCTAATTGTTGAAGGAGATTGAATAATCCCAGCACACATGGAATTTACTTGACCAGCCCTTGTGTACTCTGATGGTGCACAACCTTCAGAATGCAGGCAATTTGACGCAAAGTGCCAAACACCTGAATTTTCTTTTACTATTTCCATGGCAAAACCTTATCACTTATAAATTTAGAATATAACAGATAATTGCCTACAAAGATCAGAAGTATTGCTGAAGATTGCCCGTAGAGGTGAGCATAGTGCTTTACAGAATTACCAGCCTGGGTTCAATACCCACCGTTGCCTGTAAGGCGTTTGACCATGTGGGTTTCCTCCAGGTGCCCTGTTTTCCTCCCACATTCCAAAGACATACATGTCAGCAGGTCACATGGATGTAATTGGGCGACATGGGCTCATCAGGTTGGAAGGGCCTGTCATCATGCTGCATCTCTAAATAAAAAAGCAATTTATATCAAAAAAATTAAAATGGCTTACTGTAAGTAAATCTAATGAAATTTTCAAGCCAACCCTTCTAAAGGAGACATTGGATGGCATTTGTTAGCTCTCAGGTGACCACACGTTGAGGGGTGAGAAATGAAATGATGTTTACATGGAAGAGGAATCAGGTGCAGAATTCACCTGGAGAGAATGATGTTGTACTCTTCTCTGTAACCACAACCTCATGTCCTGAAGAAGGGTCTCAGCCTGAAACATCAACTTTTTATTCCTCTCCATAGATGCTGCCTGACCTACTGAGTTCCTTTGGTATTTTGTGTGTATTGCCTTGAATTTCCAGCATCTGCAGAATTTTTTGTCTTTATGATGCTCTGTAAAATGGTGTGTCTATAAAATGAACAATGCCAAAACAATGCCAAACAGATGCACAGAACTTCCCTGCTAACCTGATCAGGACAAGAATTGCTACACCTTTATCCTGGATAGCTCTATAATCTTGGCGGACAAACAGCTACCCAATATTCCTCACCCTTGACTTCATAATTTGGAAGCAAGAACATTAATATACGAGAGGGTATTTTAGATACAGTATCTTTTGAAATGCATTGTAAGAGAGCCACTTCACTTCCTTCCATCCATTCTGATTTTTGAGGCAAACATCAACTTAGGGATCAGAGCTCTGGCTGGAAACAAATCACTTATGGTAGTATTGCAGCCTCTCATTATAATAGTCATGCTCCCCACACGTTTCAAACAGAATCAGAATCAGATTTAATAGCACTGACATTCTGTATATCGAGAATTTCTTTACCTTGTGGTAGCAGTACGTAACAATACATAAAATACTGTAAATTACAATAAGAAATATATAGATATAAATTAAATAAGTAGTACAAAAAGAGAGCACAATAATGAGATAGTGTTCATGGGTTCATTGTCCATTCAGAAAGCTGATGGTGGAGAGGAAGTAGCTGTTCTGAAAACATTCCTTGCAATGTGTCGGGCTTCCTGTAGTTCCTCTTTGATCGTACAGTTGTAAAAAGAAGAGAACATGTCCTGAATGACGGAGGCCCTAAATGATGAAATATACTACAATTCATACACTCTATTATTCATTAACGAGAGATTCCCATAAGGGGTGCAAGGTCATCAACATCTTTATCAGAATGGTAGAATTTGCTACCTTTTTTGTTTTTATCTAATTGTCTAACCACCTGCCTTTACTTACTACCCTTCCTAACAAACATCAATATTACAAATACAGCAGTTTTTGCTCGAGGATATTCTGGCTTGTGTTATATTTGGACCCTGTCTTGAAATGATATCTGGCATCTATTACTTATAGATTATTTTATTAATTTAAATGCTTGTCAGGCTATTTTTCTGACAGTGTGGCACTATGAGAAACTTTGCCAATGGCTCAATGTACTAGAATTAATAAATGTAAATCTACAGGCAATGCATTAGTAAATTTTTGATGCATACATCCAGACTGCTGCTGGGCTAGGTTCTGTGCTAATCACTGTATCATTTTTTTATTATTATTTTCTTCCTTGAACCAACATATGACATGAAATTAAAGGCTGCTCCCTTTAGAAACTCACAAGCCCTGCGGTCTCAGACTGAACCAAATGTTGAGCCGTTCCTTCCCGTGGTCTCATTCATCCAAGGCTCTTCTACCATTCAGCAAACAGGAGACAACACTCATTCATGGGGGATCCTACATTGTTGTCGGTAGATGTGAGGGCTTTTCCTTCTCCTAGTGGCTCACTGAGGAACTGAGCAGCAGGAAGGGTCCGAGTGAGACTGGCCAAACTGCTATTCTGCCTGGTTCCATCGACCCACACAGAGACCATAACCCTCCATACCACTACTGGCCATGTACTTACCCAATTTGTTCCAAAATGCTGAAATTGTACCCGCATCTACCAGTTTGTTCCACACTCTCACCACCCTCCGAGAGAAGAAGTTCCCCCTCAGGTTTTCCTTAAACATTTCACTTTTCACCCTTAACCTGTGATCTCTCATTCTAGTCTCACCCAACCTCAATGGAAAGACTTGTTTGCATTTACCCTATCTATGCCCCTCATAATTTTGTATACCTCTGTTAAGTTGCCCCTCATTCTCCTACGCTCCGTGGAATGAAGTCCCAACTTTTTCAACCTTTCTCTATAACTCAGGTCCTCAAGTCCTGGCAGCATCCTTGTACGTTTTCTCTGCATTCTTTCTATTTTGTTTACATCTCTACTGTAGACAGTGACCAAAACTGCAGACAATACTGCAAATCAGGTCTTAACAACATCTTATACAATCTTAACTTAACATACCAACTCCGGTACTCAATACTCTGAAGGCCAATGTGGCAAAAGCTCTCTCTACAATCCCATCTATCCATGTGTAATGTCAAGGGTTAGCCTACCTGCCAGTCAAAAGCCACCTCCACCATGCCAGTCACTGATTAGCCTGTTTGAAGGATGTGATAGGTTTCTCCCATTGGCTGGCTTTCATGCCACAGCACCAGCTACTGGTCTCAGGCACAACAGGTGTATGGTATAAGAAAAGGGCTTGTGAGACACTCTCTCTCTTTTTGCGAGGAGCTCCCCTTCGGACTGGGTCACGACCAGGGCTGAAGAACCATTGGGAAGTGTGCTGCAGACAGGAGGGCCCAAGCACACACTTAGGTAAGCACCAGTTTGTTGAATATTTCGTATTGTAGTTGTGTAACTTGGGGATATTTATCAAAGTACCTGTTTGAGTTAGAAGTGTTATTGAGTGTTTAGTATCATAGCTTTTGTAACTTAGGGTGGTTTAGAATAGTACTTGTTTGACTTAGATGCTTGGTTGAGTGTTTCACGATTGTTTGTAAATAAGTAGTAAACGTGCTTACTTGCAACCGGTGTCTTCTTTCCCATTTACCATATATGTAAATTGGCTTCCATATAACACTGTGATAGGGTCCTACCTTCAGGAATAATTTATCTATTCCCAGATCCTTCTGTTCTACCACACTCTTCACAGCTCTACCATTAATTGTGCAATTCCTATTTTGCTCCCTGAAAGAAAGCGAATGCCATCGACAAGTTGCACATATGGATCGGTTCCACCTGAAAAGCAGCAGGAACATCAGTAAACATCTTGATCTATAATTGTGGCTAGAGATAGGAGCAAATGTAGATTCTAAATTTGTACCCATGTTCCTCAAAATATCAACCAAATAGAACTCACAGCAAAACCGAAATTGACTCTGTGATCCCAGTTTCAACTGTGAATGAATAGTGATCTTGGGTAACAGAGGAGATATCAAAACACCCTTCACACGTGTTTCATGTCCAGAGCACCAGATACAGCTTATACCTACTACAACATCAAATGCATGAATGTGGTGAACATGGGAAAGTCTATAGATGCCACACACAGAACTCAGCAGGATAGGCAACATTTATGGAAGTAAATAAACAATTGATGTTTCGGGCCAAAACCCTTCTTCAGGACTGAAATGGAAGGGGGAAGATACCAAAATGAAAAGGTGGAGGAGGATAACTAGAAGGTGATAGGCGAAGCCAAGTGAGTGAGAAATGCAAAGGGCTGGAGAAGAAGAAATCAGATAGGAGAGGAGAGTGGACCATTGGGAGAAAGTGAAGGAGGAGAGGACCCGGGGGAAGTGATAGGCAGGTGAGAAGAGGAAAATGCCAGAGTGGGGAATAGAAGAAGGGAAAAGGAGGGGAAAAATTACTGGAAGGAGAACTCAATATTCATGCCATCAGGTTGGAGTCTACCCAGACAGAATGTAAGGTGCTGTTCCTTAACCCGGTGGCCTCATCTTTGCACAAGGGGAGGCCATGGAATGGGAACAGGAACATGTCGGAATGGGAATGGGAATCAGAATTAAAACGTTTGGCTACTGGTAAGCTCTGCTTTTAGTGAATAGAGAGGAGGTGCCGACGAAGTGGCTTCCCAATTTAAGATGGGTCTCACCAATGTAGAGGAGGCTGCATCAAAGCTCTAGACACAATAGATTCGCAGGTGAAGTGTTGCCCCACCTGGAAGGACAGTTTGGGGCCCTGAATGGAGGTGAGGGAGGAGGTGTAGGGGCAGCTGTAGCACTTGAGCTGCTTGCAAGGAATAGTGCCAGGAGGGAGATTAGTGAGGACGCATGAGTAGTCAAGAGAGTTGTGGAGAGAATGATCACTGTAGAAAGTAATGGGGGTGGTGAGGTAAAGATATATAGGACCCCTTTTGGAGATGGCAGAAGTTGTGCAGGATGATGTGTTGGATGCAGAGGCTCATGGGGTGGTAGGTAAGGACAAGAGGAACTCTGTCACTGTTAAGGTGGGATGAGTTCGGGAAATGGAGGAAATGCAGGTGAGGGTAGCATCTGTGATGTCCTGGAAAGGAAAACACTATCCTGGGAATAGATGCAGTGGAAGCAAAGAAACTGAGAAAAGGGAAAAGCATTTTTACATAGAAACATAGAAAACCTACAGCACAATACAGGCCCTTCGGCCCACAAAGTTGTGCCGAACATGCCCCTACCTTAGAAACTACTAGGCTTACCTATAGCCCCCTATTTTTCTAAGCTCCATGTACCTATCATGGAGGTGATTGGGTGGGAAGAGGGGAAAGTCAAGATGACTGTGGAAACCAGTAGGTTTATTAAAAATGATGGTTGACAATTTGTCTCCCAGGATGGAGACACAGAGATTGAGAAAGTTGAGGGAGATGTTAAAAATGGACCAAGAGAATTGAAGGGCAGGGTGAAAGTTAGAGGCAAAATTGATAAAATTGGTGAGCTCAGCATGGGTGCATAAAGCAGCAAAATGTAATGGATGCAGAGTTGGGGAAAATTAAATTGAAAGATTCAAAGTACACTTATTATCAAAGTATGTATGAATTATACAACATTGAGATTTGTCTGCTTACAGACAGCCACCAAACAAGACCTAGAGGAACCAATTAAAAAAAGAATAACACCCAATGCTCAGAGAAGGGGAAAAAACACAAATCATATAAGCAATAGAAGCGAGCACAGAATTCCAAACCAAACTGAGCGCTTAGATCTGAATCTGCACAGCAGGCCAGAGTAGGCCAAAAGCCTCGACCTCAAGTCATCATATTAGCAGGGAAAATTGTTGTGAAGCTCGCAGACGTGAAGCAACGCAACAGGGGCAGTCTCACAGCCTCAGCAACACAGAGAAAGGAGTGAATATAGTGAGAGAGTGTGCAAAATCAGCCCAACTCTCACTCCAGGTTCTGACACCCTGCCTTTCTAGTCTATCTGGACTGGAGTTTCAATTGTCCAAGCAGTGGATTGTGTCTCAAAACAGGTCCTGGGGCCCACCACAGCAATTGTTCTGGTTCTAGACCTTGCTGCCAGTCCAAAGCCGTTCTCGACCTCTCCAAATTGGTTTGGCATTTAGAGCAATCCAACCTTGCATCCGGGTTAATTTGATAGGCATCAAAACTCCTCTGCCTTGACTCTTCCTCTCCAAATCGCTCGCTCCAACTCCATCTGCAGCCTCATCTCAAACATATTACGTTTCGACTTTGCAACACACCAGCACGGCTCATCCCTCCAATCAGCTTCACCTTCAGTCACCTCTTCATTGTTTGTGGTGACAGTTTACCAGAACTTACTTCAGAAAAGGTGTCACTAATAACGTTTGTTGTCAAAGTTCTTGCCTATCGAACTACCAGTAAGTTGTTGCTTGCCTTCGGTAGTGCAATCTTAAACCAGAACCAGGAAGGCTTCGAACATGGACTCTTCTACATAGTCAACCAAGAGGCAGGCATAGCTTGGGACCAGTGGGTGCCTGTGGCTAACCCTCACGTCTGGAGAAATTGGGAGGAACTGAAGGAAAAATTGTTGAGGGTGAAGACCAGTTCTGCCAGATGGAGAAGAGTGGTGGTTGAGGGGAATTGGTTGGATCTTTTGAAAAGAAAGAAGCGGAGAGCTTTCAGGCCTTCTTGATGGGGAATAGATGTGTATAGCGACTGGACATCCATGGTGAAGATGAAGCGGTTAGGGCCAGGGAATTGAATATTACTGAGGAGATGAAGTTACACCCATATAATTTTGGACTTAAGTGTTCTTTTGAATTAGTTTAATATTTTGAAGTTACAAAACGTAATATTAGTGATGAGGTATTTTAAGACAAACCCAACACGGTTATCGATCTGTTGCAGTGAGATGTTCAAAATAAAATAAAATGCAGTGAGAGAAGTCCCAACACAGAGCAGCATGTGTTCTTTGGAAAGGAAAGCACAAACGAGTTTTGTTTAAAAAAAAGGCCATAAACTAAAGAATTCAGGGTTCAAAGTGTGAGTACTAGGTGATAACAATCATTATTTAAAAAATCAGAAATGGCTGGTTACATCAGAAAACTTGACACATTTGATTACACAATGGGTAATTGGCTTATGTATACTGAGCTATTGGAACAGTATTTTGAAGCAAATAAAATAGCCAATGAGACGTTACTGCCAATTTTGCTAAATGCATTAGGAATAAAGATGTATAGTTTGCTTCAAAATTTGACTATTCCAACAAACCGTCAGAAATTAACTTTGCTGCTATAGTAAAAATGAACTCTTAGGAACACTTAGAACCAAAGCCATTGTCGATTTCACAATGCTTTCAGTTTCATAAGCGGAATCAAGAAGAAGGGGAGTCCATTTCAGCGTAGGTGGCTGAATTGAAGAGATTGTCTGAGCATTGTCAGTTTGGAAATTAGCTTAATGATATACTGAGAGATTGATTAGTTTGTGGAATCTTATAAGAAAGCATTCAAAAATGGCTCCTAACTGAAACACAGCTTACATTTAAAAGAGCAGTGGAAATCGCTGCTTCAATGGAAACCACAGAAAGAGATGAAATTGAGTTGCAGTCAGGAATGAAAGTGAGCATGAATAAAATTGCAACATCTAAACAAAAATCAGCCTGGCTGAACAAATTGTGTTACCATTGTAGCAGGGGCTCACATACGCCAAGCAAGTATAGGTTTAAAGGTGAAACTTGCAGAAAATGCAACAAAGTCAGACATATACAAAGAGCATGGCAGACATACAAAAATAAATGGACTGCACAGAGAAGAGAAAGCATGAAAAGTTCAAGTTGCAGTTTCAAAAGGAACATTGATCTGTATGCTGTTGAAAACATCTGATAATGATGAGAGTGAAACAGGACTGTGTAACCTTGAGATGTACAATGTGAAAACTAACAATAGACAAGCAAGATGACTTACACCAGAAGTTAAATGGCAAATTAATTAAAATGGAATTGGATAGTGGTTCTGCTGTTTCAGTCATTCCACAAAATGAGTTTGAATGGCATTTCAAAGATACTGAACTGAAACCTACAGATATCCATCTAAAATCTTATACTGGAGAAAAGATAAATCCAGTGAAACATGCCACATTGAGCTTATACGTGGAATAAAACTGAAGAACCGGCATTGTGGGATCATGATTGGCTGAGACGATGACAACTTGATTGGAGATCCATTCACCATTTGCATGCCACACTGCCTGTAGTAGAGTCACCAGATAGCAAATTAAGAAAGGTGCCAGATGATACCATAACCATCTCAATAGCATGAATCATTGCCCAACAGAGGACAAACAGGTGTTGGTGCTAACTCTGTGCCTCTGGTTCAAAAGCATATTGGACCAAGGAAAGTCCATGCTGCTCAGAGGGATTGTGAAAGTGATGAAAGCAGTGGTCTGACAACAGTTTTTATAGGCACCATATCTGAGAAAGCTTCTGATTTGTTAATTAGGTAGCTAGTTGTGAAATGTGGCTTGGTTTTAAGCTGGAAGCAAGTTCATGGAGTTTCAAGAAAGTTGCAAGCATTCAATATTCTAGAACCCGAAACTACTCTGCGTGCATTAAGTATACGGCATGAACTTCAGGTGCAAGACAAAAAGCTGCTTGTAAAAGTACAGTGGGGCTAGAAAGTTTGTGAACCCTTTAACTAGATAAAGAGAACCCAATTAAATAAATAACATAAAAAACATTATATTTGTTCATTTATTTATTAAGAAAAATGATCCAATATTACATGTACTTTGTTGGAAAAAGTATGCGAACCTTTGCTTTCAGTAACTGGAGTGACTCTCCACCCCCTTGTACAGCAATAACTTGAACCAAACATTTCTGGTAACTGTTGATCAGTCCTGCACATTGGCTTGGAGGAATTTTAGACTATTCCTCCATACAAAACTGTTTCAGTTCATCAGTGTTACTGGGATACCTTGCATGAACAGCCCTCTTTAAGTCAAGTCACATCAGTTCAATTGGGTTAAGATCCAGACTCTGAATTGGCCATTCCAAAACATGAATTTTCTTCTTTTTAATCCATTCTGTTCTGGATTTACTGTAGTCTTTCAGATTACTGTCTTGTTGCATCATCCGACTTCTATTAAACTTCAGGTGATGGACTACTACCCTGACATTCTCCTGCAAAATGTCTTGATACAATTTTGAATTAATTGTTCCCTCAATGATTGCAAGCTGTCCAGGCCCTGAGGCAGCAAAGCAGTCCCAACCACTATGCTCCTTCCAGTGTTAGGAGGTTTCGATGTTGGTGTGCAGAGACCTCTTCCCTCCAAACATAGCAGTGTACATTTCTGCCAGAAAGTTCAGCCTTTGTCTCATCTGTCCACAGAATGTTGTCCCAGAAGCATTGTGGAACATCCAGTTAATCTTTGAAATTTGAAATGTATGGCAATGTCTTTTTTTGGAGAGCAGTGGTTTCCTCCGTGGTGTTTTTCCATGAACACCATTCTTGTTCAGTGTTTTTCTTAACTGGACACATAAACAGAGACTTTAGAAAGTTCTAGAGATCTCTGCAGGTCTTCTGATGTTATCCTTGGGTTTTTTTACACCTCCTTCAACATTGTACATTGTACTTTTGGTGCGATCTTTGCAGGACTTCCAATCTTAAAGGGAATAGCAATAGAACAGAATTTCCACCATTTGGAAACTATTTCTCTTACTCTGGACTGATGAACACTCAGGTCTTTAGAAACACTTCTGTAGCCTTTTCCAGCCTCATGCATCTCTACAATTCTTCTTCTAAGGTTCTTTGAATGTTGTTTTGATCAAGGCATAAATGGATCTTTGTTGACAAGAGCAGACTCTGTCAGTAAGCTGACTTTGTGTGTCTTTTTTAAAGAGCAGGGCAGCTCTACAGCCCACACATCTGATCTCATCTCATTGGTTGGAACACCTGGCTCCGAGTAGCTTTTGTGGAAGACATTACTCCAGTGGTTCACCTACTCTTTTGAACCATGACTGTGATTGTTTACATGGTGTACTCAGTAATGATGAGAAGAAGTACAGTTGTTTGTGTGTTATTAGTTTAGGCAGATTGTGCCTGTCCATTATTGTGACTTAGATGAAGATATGATACAGTTATGATAACTGCCATAATACCATTATGAGAAATGATAATGAAGTCCAGGCTGAGTACCCCGTATCCAAAACTCCAAAATCTGAAATTTTCTTAAGCGCTGACATGACATCACAAATGGAAAATCCCACTGTAAAGGTTCCTGGACTCTGCACATCACAGACAGTTCTGAGAAGTGACTCATATATGTAATGAACGTATGTTATTGAAAAATAGAAAAAAACACTACATAAGATGTACAATGAAAATTTTGATCAAGTAGTGAAAGAGTGGATTCATCAGTGTTGGTGTGAATGTATGCCGCTTAATGGTATGCTGATCATGAAACAAGCAAAGATCTATCACGACAAACTGAAAATTGAAGGTATTGCAGTGATTTAAGAAAAGTTACGGCATTAAAATTTTAAAGATTTTAAAAATTTTAAAGAGTCTACTGATCACAATGCAGTACAGAAATTCATTGATGAGCTTGTGAAGATCATCACTGATGAAGAGCTAGCACCAGAACAAGTCTACAATTCTGATAGTTTTTATACTTCAAACAAAACCTTAAAAAAAGTAAAATAAAAATACAGTGTACTGTAACTTTTTACTCAAAACATGGCATCCCAGGTGGATACTGAAAGCCTGCTGTTGTTAGTTGTTGTTCAACAGTTGTTACTCTCCCAATGGTGCTGGGCTGCTTTTGTTAGCCTGCACACATTATATTGTCATTATATTGATGGTATATAATAATCTTTACTGTGCAATATAAGAAAGACTGCTTACTGGCAGCATGTAAATTCAGAGTTGGAAATGATGCGATCCAAAGCTATCTCATTATATATTCTAAAATCTGAAAAAAAACCCAAATCTGAAACATTTCCAGCCCCAAGCATTTTCAGATAAGGGGTACTCAACATTCTTCATTTCTCAGGAAATCCTCTGCTGTTCCAGGCCTGAAGCCATGGTGTCACCGTTTACAGTCACCTATGAGAGAGGAGTCAGGGTTGGTGCACTCTATGCAAGCGAAGTGGCAATGTACTCAAGCTGACATCAGTGTTCGCTCAGCAGAAGACAAGCTGTATTTTGTTCAACTTAGACTGCTGCAACATCCGTGGATTTAGGGTCTTGGACTACGTTTTTTTTGTGTGACAGTATATTATGTGTGCTTGCTGTTTTATGTGTACGGTATGTTCCTTGTGCTGTGTATGACCGTTGGAGCTGTGTTTTGCACTTCGGCCCCGGAGTAACGTTGTTTTGTTTGGTTGTATTCATGGTTACTCAAAAGTGACAGTCAGACTCGAACTTGCTGATCCAGGTCAGTCCTTGCTGGTAATATTAAAACAATGCTAGAAACTAAACACCTCATCAACCAATTGTTGCAATTGAAAAGGAACATTTGATATAGAAAACCAAGTAGGCCATTCATATCCGATCCACTACTGCATGAAATCATGACCACATTCTCAAATCTTTAATTATACCTCATTCATCATTGTCGCTTTAACATTTCCCTTGACACTACTCCACCATTTCATTGTTCTGTACTCATTACTGTACTTATTGCTACATCTATTATTACCAAGTGTACGGTTTACTCCATAAGCCTTACATGAGCAGGGAATTTCATTGGTGTATATGATAATAAACTAAACTGAACCTGATCTTTTACCTCAGCACTACATATCCCTCTCGTTGTGTATTTCAGTAATATTGTAAATATATTGTTTGATTAAACATTCTTGTTTATTTAAATAATTAATTATGGATTGTATGTGAACTACATACAGCACATCATGACACTACCATGTGATATGTGCCTTGCTTAAAGTAAAAACGAAGTTAGATTTGCATTCCTGGCTCCCTTGTTTTCCTTTCAATTAGTTTCTATGTTTGAAGTTAGAAAACATAACACCTCTATAATCTAAAAATATTCTTTCTCCATGTCTTGAATGTTCTCCATGATTGATCTTTCTCAGTAGAAGACTGCAGAGATTCAGTCTTAAACGTTCCAGCTGGGGAAACATCAGCTCCATGCTTGCACCTAAATCCCCTTAAGAACTTTGCCCACATCAATGAGATCACCTCTTCTTCCAAAATATGGGCTCCATCTGCTTATTCTCCTTTCAAACATCAAACCAGCCATGCTAGGAATCAATCTATTAAAGAGTGGCAGCACTCCCTTCATCAAAAATATAACCTTTCTTTGTTGGGGAGTTGAGCCCTGTACACATTATTCCAAAATAGTCTCACTAGGACTCTGCGTAATTGAAACAAGACATCTCTACTCTTGTACTTGAAATCATGGCCAACATAACAATGGCAATGTGCTAACTTTTAGTGTTGTGTGTACAAGTACACTGCAGTTCCTGTTAATACCAACACCTTTCAGTCTCTCACCATTTAAAATGTCCTACCTTTCTATTTTTGAAACAAAAGTGGGAGGCCCATAAAATCACCTAAGCCACGAAAACAACACACTACAGCTTGTGAAATCCTCCTGGTCCTGAACTATAATCTTATAGTTTTACTGTAAATCTTGTATGGGATGTCCTATATTGTTTGGGAAAAATCTGCTTCAGATATAATTTGAGTCATTTAAACCCTGCCCAGTGAAGCAGAGAATGTACATAACAGATGGTCAAAACTTCCTCAGGGTGTAACAGAAAATCTCAGATCACCAGATACAATCTCAAGGATGATGACATAGAAGGCAACTTAAATCCTTGTTTAAACAGAATACGGGCAACAACAACAAGCAAAAGCCATCAACGTCAGAAATGACAATAACAAAATTATTGCTTATATAATAAACCAATTATTTCCACTTATTGTAAGGAAGAAATAAAACAAACAGTTAAAGAATACTACTCCTTGTTTGTACATTTTAATAATTACTGATTCTTTGCACTATTGGGTTTTTTAAAATTAATATTATGTTTCTCTGTTCACAGGATAAAGTGCCAACAAGGTTTACATTTATATATATCCCTAAATATTCCATTGGCTGTTTTAGAGGGAGATTCAGAGTCAATCTCATTGGCCAGTGTAGAGCCGGGTATAATCCAGACAAAATGAGAATGGCGGAAGGCTTCCCTGAAAGGCAAAGGTAAACAAATTTGGTAGCTTCATAGTTAAAACAGCACCTGCGTACAACACTCCTTCAGAGAGTATCTTCCAGATTGCCCACAAAACTGATTACTTCACTTCTTTTATGTCTGATTGTGATCTTAAATATGTTTCTGGAATTGGTAGAGCCTGCATTTTACAGTTTGAAGATTGGCTGAGTTCTCAGGGAACAGATGTTTTCAGGGAAATGTACGGAAGAAATGTGGCAAATGTTCGGAGGATATTTGTGTGGAGTTCTGCATAGATACTTTCCAATGAGACAGGGAAAGAATGGTAGGCAACAGGAACCATGGTGTACAAAGGCTGTTGTAAATCTGGTCAAGAAGAAAAGAAAGGCTTACGAAAGCTTCAAAAAACTAGGTAATGATAAAGATATAGAAAATTATAAGGCTCGCTGGAAGGAGCTTAACAGTGAAATTAGGAGAGTCAGAAGGGGCCATGAGAAGGCATTGGTGGAAAAGATTAAGGAAAACCCCAAGGCATTCCACAAGTACGTGAAAAGCAAGAGGATAAGATGTGAGAGAATAGGACCAATCAAGTGCGACAGTGGAAAAGTGTGTATGGAGCCGGAGGAGATAGCAGAGGTACTTAATGAGTACTTTGCTTCAGTATTCATTAAGGAAAAGGATCTTGGTGATTGTAGGGATGACTAACAGCAGACTGAAAAGCTTGAGCATGTAGATATTAAGGAAGAGGATGTGCTGGAGCTTTTGGAAAGCATCAAGTTGGATAAGTCACCAGGACCGGATGAAATGTACCCCAGGCTCCTGTGGGAGGTGAGGTAGGAAATTGCTGAACCTCTAGCAATGATCTTTGCATCATCAATGTGGACGGGAGCGGTTCCGGAGGATTGGAGTGTTACAAATGTTGTTCCCTTATTCAAGAAAGGGAGTAGAGGTAGCCCAGGAAATTATAGACCAATGAGTGGTTGGTATATTGATGGAAAAGATCCTGAGAGGCAGGATTTATGAACATTTGGAGAGGCATAATAGGATTAGGAATGTTCAGCATGGCTTTGTGAAAGGCAGGTCATGCCTTACAAGCCTGATTGAATTTTTTGAGGATGTGACTAAACACATTGATGAAGATAGAGCAGTAGATATAGCATATATGGATTTCAGCAAAGCATTTGATAAGGTACCCCATGCAAGGCTTATAGAGAAAGTAAAGAGGTATGGGATCCAAGGGGACATTGCTTTGTGGATCCAGAATTGTCTTGCCCACAGAAGGCAAAGAGTGGTTGTAGATGGGTCATATTCTACATAGAGGTCATTGACCAGTTGTGTGCCTCAGGGATTTGTTTTGCGACCCCTATTCTTCGTGATTTTTATAAATGACCTGGATGAAGAAGTGGAGGGATGGGTTAGTAAATTTGCTGATGACACAAAGGTTGTAGTGTGGGGGGCTGTCAGAGGTTACAGCGGGACATTGATAGAATGCAAAACTGGGCTGAGAAGTGGCAGATGGAGTTCAACACAGATAAGTGTGAGGTCATTCATTTTGGTAGGTCAAATACGATGGCCGAATATAGTATTAATTGTAAGACTCTTGGCAGTGTGGAGGATCAGAGGGATCTTGGGGTCCAAGTCCATAAGATACTCAAAGCTGCTGTGCAGGTTGATTTTGTGGTTAAGAAGGCATATGGTGCATTGGCCTTCATCAATCATGGGATTAAGTTTAGGAGCCGAGAGGTAGTGTTGCAACCCTGGAGTACTGTGCTCAGTTCTGGTTGCCTCACTACAGGAAGGATGTGGAATCTATAGAAAGGATGCAGAAGAGATTTATAAGGACATTGTCTGGATTGGGGGGGCATGCCTTATGAGAATGGGTTGAGTGAACTCGGCCTTTTCGCCTTGGAGAAATGGAGGATGAGAGGTGACCTGATAGAGGTGTATAAGATGATGAGAGGCATTGATCATGTGGATAGTCAGAGGCTTTTTCCCAGTGCTGAAATGGCTAGGAGGAGAGGGCATAGTTTTAAGGTGCTTGGGAGGAGGTACAGAGGAGATGTCAGGGGTACGTTTGTTATGCAGAGATTGGTGAGTGCGTGGAATGGGCTACTGGCAACGGTGGTGGAGGCATATATGATAGAGTCTTTTAAGAGATTCCTGGAAAGGTGCATGGAGCTTAGAAAAATAGAGCACTATGGGTTACCCTAGATAATTTCTCAGGTAAGGACATGTTTGGCACAACTTTGTGGGCCAAAGGGTCTGTATTGTGCTGCAGGTTTTCTATGTTTCTGGGAAGCGAACATGAACTTGAGCTTGAATCTTCGAGGCATTGTGGTGTTCTCCACTTTGAGATGGAGCACAAGCTGATGTTCACTCCATTTCACCAATTAAAGCATCAATTATTCACCAATTAAAATGTAGAGGAAGATTGAATCATCAAAGCAAATGCATAAGCGAGAGTTCAGTGCTGACTGCCTTGCCTTTGATTGCTGTTTGGATCGTTCTGCTGCTGGAGAAGAGGCCTGTGTGGCTATCAGTGTGCCTGGAGGCTGGGCCTCTGCATTCGAACTGTGACTCTCTCTTTCGATGATGTCAGAAGATGTTACCGAGGTTCTGCGTTTGTGGATTTGGACTATGGACAATGGACTTTTTCAGTCTTTTGGTTTTTATATTCTGTGATTTCAGTTGTTTTCTCTTGGGTTTTTTTTGTGCAGGGATGGGGGGGGTTTGATTAATGTTCTTGTGTTTTGTGCAGGGAAGGAGCATTTGGGGGGGCAAATGTTCTTGTTGGAACTGTTTATTTTTTTGAGTGTGGGGAGGGGGTTTGGGGGCCGATGTTCTTGTTGTGTTTTGTGTGGAATGAAGGGATTTGGGGAATTGATAATCACATTGCCATTTTTTGTGTGGGGGCTGGGTTTGTTGTTTCTCTTTGTACTGACTTCCATGGTTTTCTTTGTTTCGTAGCATCTGGTGAAGACAAATTTCAGAGTTGTATATGGCATACATACTTAGATAATAAATTAATCTTTGAACCTTTGAACATTGTTATTGTTGATAATTTTTATTTCAATAATCAAATTTAAACTATTCAACACCATGGCAGCATTCAAACCATGGATCAGAAGCCCAGTGCTCTTGTTAATGCAACCACCATGCTATAGTATCCCTGGCTCTATTGCCTGATAATAAAAGAGAAAAACAATACAGCATGGACTAAAGAAGGACTTGTTTGTGTTTAGTGCCTTGGAACACTTGGGAGTATTCTTCTCAGCCAGTAGGGTATTTTTAGTTATTTAGAGATACAACGCAGAATAGCCCCTTTCAGCCCTTCGAGATGCGCCACCCAGCAACCCTCAACACCTCTGATTTAACCCCAACCCAATCACAGGACAATTTACAATGATCAACCTACCTGATAGGACTTTGGACTGTGGGAGGAAACTGGAGCACCTGGAGAAAACCCATGTATTCCATAGGGAGAATGTACAGGAACTTCTTACAGATTTTGCCAGGATGTACTCCAAATTCCAATGCCAGAGCTGCAACAGCATTGCCCTAACAGCTGTGGCACATCACAGTAAATGAAGTGAAGTCACGGAGTGGTTCTGGAAGCGTAGCACCTAATTTACACAAAGCAAGCTCCCACAAACAGCAATGTGATCACAGTAAAACCGAAGATGCTGAAAATACTTAGCACATCAGGCAGCATCTGCTGAGAAAGGAACAGAATGAATGTTTCTGGGTTTCATCAGATTTTATGTGTTTTTAATTTCAGGTTTTCAGCAGCCCCACTTTTTTGTGTTCAAATGTTAATGATATTTATTGAGAGACAAAAATTGACTAAAACATAGGAGATAAGTCCCTAGCTTTTTATTTCTACAGATTTCTAAATAAAAATTAGCATTTTCCTGGAGAATACTGAATATTTATAAAAGGTCAAGTTGCCTGATTAGAATGATTAAGGTCAACAAGTTGGCTTCACCAAAGAGTTTTGACCCAATTTCAAAAATTTCCAATGCCTGAAAAAATACAATGTCGATAAGTAAAATACTGCAGTTGATGGAAGTCTGGCTTAAAGATACAAACTGGGGAGTAGGCAGTACCATTGCAGAGAGCAAAAGAGAATTTTGCAGATTGCACTTGCAAAAATTTTGCATTACGTTGTACCGAGGTGCCATATAGACCTTATGGTTAAGCATCCATCTTATACGCTGTAATAGTTAAAGGCATCTATCAATCATCCCCTTTAAATTCCGCATTTTCACAATTGATGCGATTGGTTTTAATTTCCATTCTCCAGTCTCAAGGACGGTCTGACAAAACTGATAATCACTTAATTTGCAACGAGTAAAAACATGATCAATATTATCTAAGTCGTCTTGAGCTAGCGAAGAGGAAAGTTATAAAAGCAGTCAAACAAAAATGTCTGAACTGTGGAAGACGGATAACGGTACTTCAGGTAGTAAATAGTGTATAGAGGGAACTTGAGAAATTGTTGAGCTGTTGGGTAAATAAGAAAATAAAGTCCGCAAGAAAAAGAAGAGAAACTGCGACACGGTTAGCCTCAGGAGCACAGCAATGCAGGCACTTAGCGACAGCATTAGGCGGAGCGGCTGAAACTGAAAAAAGGGCGGGACAGAGATCATGAGGCAGATGTAGGAGCGATAAAGGAGAGAGAGAGAGAGAGAGAGAGAGAAGTGGCGGCGGCGGCGGCGGCAGCGTGTGGCTTTGTCTGGCCGCTAGGAATCTAAGAGGAGAGCTCCGATGACCCGAATAGCTGGAATGCTGGAACTGTCTGAAGGCTGATTCCCGAATCCCGCTACAGATAAAGTGGGAGGTGTTGACTTATAGCAGGTTTTATTTCACAGTGGCTGTTTATCTTCGGGACAATCACAGAAGACACACAGGCTTCGGGTGATCGCGTTTCACCCGGGTCGAACGGGTATAGTTTTAGCTGAGATTCAGAAATGTTTGGATTTTGATCGCAGTAGTGGCTTTTGATCGCACACGCGTTGGTTGGTGTCACCCAGCTGCCCACAAAATTCCCAGGAGCATCCCTGTGAAGAACAGAGCACTGAATATTTTGACTTCCTCATCGCGAGAAACCGAGGAGAGCAGATGGTGTGGATATTGTAGCAAGTTTGGAAAGAAAGGAAAGTGACAGTGAGATAAGATGGTAACCAGGGAGAGGCATGAATGTCCTGAGGAGCAACTCTGGGATGAAGCACCTGCTGCAGGCAGCAAGTTCATTCAGAATGTGAAGAAGCACCATCACAAACACAACTTGAAGCACAGATACCAGATCCTGGAAACCCTGGGCAGCGGAGCCTACGGCAAAGTCAAGAAAGCTCTGGAGAGAGTCACTGGAAGGACAGTAAGTAGGACTGGCTGTAATCTCACCCATAAAAACTTTAGGTAACGTTGCAAATAGAACCCTCTTGTAACCTGATGAGGTTTAATGCGTTATACAGAGTTCATCTGTCTTTTTGTTAGATTGGAGAAAACTGGTCGGTGCGTTATACTCTTTAGGCAGTGTTGTCACTTAATGCAAGCATTTAAATAAACTACTGACTCACAATATTACAGGTTATGAATACAATTAATTCACAATGGAACCAATGGGGTAATGTTTTAAACAGTAAAGATGCTTATTGTTTCCGAATTAAATACTGTATATAAGCAATCTGGTTTCAAAGAGATCTAGCTAATGTATTGAGGTTGAAGAGGAATGAATGACTTAAATAAAAACAGGTTAAATAAAGCAGGTTAAATAAAGCAGGTTAAATAAAAACACAAAATGCTGGCAGAACTCAGCAGTCCAGACAGCATCTATGGGAGGACGTAGTGATGACGTTTCGGGCCAAAACCCTTCATAAGGAGTGAATTAACATGGGATGGTCGAGGGGGGATAAGAAGTGGGGGGAGGGATGAAGTAGAGAGCTGGGAAGTGATAGGCTGAAGGGAAATGGGGTAGGGGGAAGGTGGAGAATTATGGGAAATAAAAGAGAAAGAAAGGTAGGGCTGGGGGGGAGATTATAGTGAGGGGGAAAAAGAGAGAGAAAGAGAACCAGACTAAAATAATAGATAAGGATGGGGTAAGGGGGGGGGCAGGGGTATCAACGGAGGTCTGTGAGTTGAATGTTCATGCCGGCAGGTAGGAGGCTACCTAGGTGGGAGATAAGGTATTGCTCCATCGACCTGCGTTTGGCCTCATCTTGACAGTAGAGGAGGCCATGGACAGACCTATCGGAAAACTAGAGTTAAGATTGGATCAGCCATGATTTTGTTGAATGGCGGAGCAGGCTTGAGGGGCCGATTGGCCTACTCCTGCTCCTATCTCTTATGTCTTATGTTATGAGTGGGACACTTAATAGCAGGGTAATTGTTTTCTTGGTCTGGTGGTAGGATTCCTGTTTTGGATGTGAGAGTTCAGTTCCTGGATGAACCTTTACTCCGGGTGGCACATACAGTTCAGCTGATAGTGCTATTTCTTCGCAGCTCCAGGGACTACTGTTTGCATCTTCCCTCTCCTTCAGACACTGTGGGTAACCACCACCCCACCCCTCAGTGATACAGGTTCCTCCCACACCCAAGGGCCTAATCCAGCATCGGTATTGGCTGATTATTGTCACATGTACCAAGATAGAGCGGAAAGTTTCTCTTGCATACTGTTTATACAGATTGTATCATTACACAGTGCATTGAGGTAGAACAAGGTAAAACAATAACTATGTAGTGTAAAAGCTAGCAAAAAGTACAGTGCAGGTAAACTGCAAAACCATAAATAGACAGACTGAGGCCAAGAGTCCATCTTGTTATACAAGTGGTCTGTTCAAGAGTCTGATGAGAGTGGGATAGAAACTGTCCCTGAGCCTGTAGTACAGGGGTGTCAAACTCATTTTAGGTCACGGGCCGGATTGAGCAAAATGCAGCTTCATGCGGGCCGGATCAGTCGGACGCGTGCGAACGCAGCTTTCGTTGCCTCCGTTTTTTCAGCCTGCTCTCATGTGTCTCAGTCTCTGCTATAACTACAAAGTGTTTCACTTTACAAATTCCGTTTCTTATGAAGAAGACTGCCGAATAAACACTAAAACCCTGAAAACCTGGTACCTGAATAAACTCAGCATTAGCCATATCATACGCCATAGGCGCTTCGATTACTGGAGCCAGCTTTAATAGTAATTAGATATTATCTCGCGGGCCAAAGATAATTCCACCGCGGGCCGGATTTGGCCCGCAGGCCTTGAGTTTGACATATATGCTGTAGTACATGCTTTCAGGCTTTTGTATCTTCAGCCCAATGGGTCATGGAGAAGACTGTCTGGAGAAAGTGAGGCTGTTGTCCTGGAATAATAGTATTTTGAATTGTCACTACAGTGGGGGAATAGTACAGTATGACATTCAGAATGGAGCCGATAGGCGTGTTAAAGAGGTGAGGCGTGTTAAAGGGAATGATATTGATGGGATTACTCAGAGACCCAGCATACTGTAGATGGGCTGACAAGCCTCCTTCTGTGCTGTGAGAAATAAAAATATGAAATACTGGGTTCAGCAGGTGTTTCAGTGGGGTATTTGTGTATTTGGTGTTTGGGAAGCATTCTGGACAATTTTTCCATGTTAAAAGCTACATAATTGCAGGCTGTCATTAGGAATGTAGTTAATATGGGATCATCATTGTAACTTGCTTCCTACTATCGATACCTAGAAGACCTCAAATTCCTCTCACTTGTACCTCCTTCACTTTCCCAGTTCCTTTCCTAATCAAACAGCTAGATGGTTTAAATATTATATTACTGTTCCATTTTGTTTGGCAGCTGTGTCTAAATTTTCTAATAACAACCTTGAAAAATATCTTTACTAAGTAGACTGCAGTGATTTTAGAACCAGTACATTCTAGAGCGCAATTATGAATAAAATCAATAACTTCTGATGTTGCCAACTGTCCCCACATCTGTAAATTAAATTCAAGATAATTCAGATTCAGTTTATTGTCATTTATAAACCACAAATACAATGCAGTTTAAAAAATGAGACAACGTTCTCCGGAATGATATCATGAAAAAGCACAAAACAGACCACACAAGAAAAACCACATAACGTTTGGTAATCCCCAATCCAGAGTCTGGAGAGGCTGCTGCATATCGATATCACGCTACTGTCCCAGCACTTTCCCCAGAAAGGAACTACAAACCTAAAGCTACAAGACCTACACAAAACCACATAGTTACATATAGTTTCAACAGTGCAGACAATACCATAATTGATAAAAGACTAACTGACAAAGACCACATAATTATAACACATAGTTTCAATAGTGCAAAGCAATACCGTAATCTGATAAAGAGCAGTCCATGCACGGTCTAAAAGATAGTCTCAAAGTCCCAACAGTCCATCATCTCATGCAGACGGTAGAAGGAAGAAAAACTCTTCCTGCCATGAACCTCCAGCGCCGTAGCTTGCCGATACAGCACTCTGAGAGCTCCGACCACAGCCAACTCCGAGTCCGTCCGAAAACTTCGAGCCTCCGACCAGCCCTCCGACACCGAGCACCGAGTACCATCTCTGCCGAGCGCTTCAACCCCGGCACCGGCTGCCAAGCAACAGGCAAAGCTGAGGATTCGGGGCCTTCATCCCAGAGATTTCTCCGATCGCACAGTAGCAGCGGCAGCGAAACAGGCATTTCAAAAGTTCCACCAGATGTTCCTCCATGCTTCACATGTCCGTCTCCATCAAATCAGGATTGTACACGGCCCCTACTTACAGATAACAGATATTCATTCCTGGAGTGGCCGTTGCGTGTGTTGTGCTGCCATCTTGAAGGCCATCTTAAAGATAATACCTTTAGTCAAACCTCAATGGAGTAGACCAAAGTCAACCAGGATCCCAATCAATCTAATCTTTCACATCTTTATTGTCATTCACATGCATATGATTTAGTCAGTTTTCCTGCCTTTCTCCTGAATGCTATGGGGATACTTCATCCATGAGTATACTTACAGTGTAAGTTCAGTTGTACCAGCTCGTTGCTGCTCAAGCTAACTAGAAAATTCAAGATCAGCTTGAAATTGGGCCTCAATATTTTTGGTGATTTCCTAGTTTACTAAAAGGAAGATATAAAGTTTTTTTTCTTCCACATACATCTGTATATGTTTACAGAGGTAACAATAAACATGCAGAAAACTCATTCGCTCTGTGTATACACGCATGGATTAGTTCATTGCCAATATTACTCAAATTCCAGCATTTCATTTACAAGCAGAATTATGAGAATGTTGAATAATTAATTAAGTCATTATTAATCAAAGTATCCAATTAACTATCCAGTAATACAAACATTTGTAGATTTACTTACAAATGCATTCTGCATTCAATCAAATTTATTAAAGACATCTGATTGCCAGTCAGTAACGTGAACTTTATCATTATCTTCGTCAACAGGAACTGTATCGAAATATCAAGTGAGGCAAATGTTGGTTAAGTTTACCTAATTAAAAAAGGATGAATGCTTAAAGAATAAGCTGGATTTTGAATCAACTCATTTATTTTAAACTCTCATTACATAAATTGTTAAATAGATAAATTGTTGTATTATTAGATGTACTGTGAGTGCAGTGGAAGAAATGATCTTGCCTATGATCAATTCATGACAACAGTACAATGTAAGACAATAGCAGAATATTGAATGAAGTGTAACAATTACAAAAACAGTACAGAGCAGGTAGACAATAAGGTGCAAGATCATAATGAGGTAAATTGTGAGGTCCAGGATCCATCTTATTTTTCCAAGGTACACCACATCTTCTAACAGTGTCCTTGAGCACAGTGGTGGATCTAATAAATAAATAAATATCTGTGGGTTCAGTGACGGCCCATTTACCATTGAGAAACTGAAGAAGGCCAAATATACACTCAAACAGGGCAGGAGTGCTGGACCAGATGGGATTCTACCAGATGTCCTGAAGAACTGTGACCTGGATGACATCTTGCTGGACATAGGTAATAAGGCACTGATGAAAGGCGACAAACCAGAACAGTGGTCACTCTCAAACATTATCCCTGTCCCCAAGTCTGGATCCCTCACGAAGACAGATAACTACTGCGGTATCAGCTTGACCTGCATCTTAGCAAAGCTATACAATCGGATGATCTTGAACAGGATTCCCACCGCCATTGACCCTGAGCTAAGATTCAATCAGAATGGTGTTCAGCAGAAGTGCACAACAGAAAGGCAAATATTTGCTCTCCGTAGAATCATTGAGGAAGTCAAGAAGAACAACCTACCAGCCGTGCTTACTTTCATCGATTTTCACAAAGCTTTTGACTCCATTCACCGAGGTAAAATGCTGAAGATCCTGAAAGCTTATGGAGTGCCAGACCATCTACTGAGAGCAACAGAGTCCAGCTATGCCAAGACCATGGCGAAAGTTGTATCACCAGACAGAGAAACAGCAGTGTTCAAGCTCCCAGCTGGTGTGCTGCAAGGAGACACTCTGGCACCCTACATCTTTATAATCGTCCTCAATTATGTTTTACGTCAAGCTATCAAAGTGTCATAAGGTGGGCGTTGGGAACAGATCCAAATGCAAGACACACTGAAGTACTAGGGAGAGGACCAGGTGTATCAAGAAAGCAAGGGAAGTGGGGAAGAAACGATGCTGGACAAGACTAGGAGACAGGGCGTGGGCTAGGACTAGAATAGGAAAGTGGGACCTGGATGAGGAACTAGGAACTAGAAACCTGGACAAGGACTCTGAGCCAGAGACTGGACAGGGACCCGGAACCTGGATCTTGACTCGGGCTCGGACTCCGGATCCAGGCAAGGCCTGGACGTGGGGGTAGGACGCGGGACTCCAGGGCTGGATGAGGACATGAAGCTCAGACTTAGTCTAGATCGAGGGAGAGCAGGAACGCAGAGCCTAGGTTGAGGGAGAGCAAAGCAGAAGTGGGAAGCGGCATAGCTGGACACAGACACTAGCCCTGGACGAGACCAAGACTCAGGGCCTAGGCTACAACTTGGACTTGGACACGGACTGGAACCTCCTCGGAGCCTTGGACACGGACTGGAAACCTCCTCGGAGCCTTGGAAACGAGCACAGGAACAACAGAGCACAGAGCTGGGACCCCTCCTTGGGAACAGGACATAGGGCCGGGGCTTTACACAGAGTCAGGACCCCTCCTTGGGGACAGGATGTAGGGCCAGGGCTTTACACAGAGTCAGGACCCCTCCTTAGGAACAAGACGTAGGGCCAGGGCTTTACACAGAGTTAGGACCCCTCCTTGGGGACAGGATGTAGGGCCAGGGCTTTACACAGAGTCAGGACCCCTCCTTAGGAACAAGACGTAGGGCCAGGGCTTTACACAGAGTCAGGACCCCTCCTTGGGGACAGGATGTAGGGCCAGGACTCATACACCAACACTAAACACAGGGACACAAAGAGACAGTTCCAAGCTCAACGATAGATAGTTCCTTCTGTTGGCGAGGCAAGGCTCCGGTCTCCCTCTGGCCATACAGGTGTGGGTAGCCGGCAAGGCTTCAGGCCAGGCTTCAGAGGGAAGGAAGGGAACAGTCCAGCCTCAGGGTAACGGCAAAGATGGCCTGACTTACCCCACAGAGGCAAGGATGGGAAGAGACAGATCCCACCGTAGGGTAACGGCAAGAATGGCCTGACTTACTCCACAAAGGCGAGGACAGCATACCAACGAGATGAACCTGCACCTACGCCATTTATATTCCTGGTCCCAAGACGAGAATCACGTACCTATGATCAAGCCCAAATGAAACAAGGAACATCCGGAAGACGCAGAGTCAGGAGTCCATGGACCGGACCGTGACCTGGAACACGGACTTCGGACCGTGACCTGGAACACGGACTTCGGACCGTGACCTGGAACACGGACTTCGGACCAGACCATGACACAAATATCATGACAAGCTTGGTTTTAAAACCAGGACCAACCAAAAGGGTCAGACCAGTTATGCTCACAGATCTCGATTTTCAGATGACATTGTCCTGCTCTCTGGCCAGATGGAGGAAGCACAGCAGCTACTGACAAAAGTGGAAATTGAGAGCAATGAAGTCGGACTTCACCTAAACGCTAAAAAGACAGAGTACATGGCGTTCAACTGCGATGAAGGTACTCTCAAGACTGTAAATAATGATACCATTAAGAAAGTCTTAGACTTCAAGTACCTCGGGTGAAGAATGATGAGTTTGGAAAAGAACATAAAGATACGGAAGGCGCTGGCGTGGAGGGCTATGAACGACATGAAGGAAATCTGGAGGTCGAACCTGACCAGAGGGCTCTAAAAGAGGATCTTCATATCAGTCATAGAGTCCATTCTCACGTACGGATGTGAGACGTGGACACTCACCAAGACCACGTGAACGTCACTAGATGGTTGCTATACACGAATGCTCCGGATGGCTCTTGATGTGAGTTGGCAACAGCACATGACGAACGTTGAGCTCTGTGATGACCTACCGATGCTCACTACTAAAATCGAGGTGAGAAGACTGCAACTAGTGGGGCACTATCTACGCCATCCTGAGCTACCTGCCAGCCCAGTCATCACATGGGAGGATGAACCCTGGGCGCCTTCCCAAGACTATGGTCAACACACTCCTAGAAGATAGCAGCGTGGTTTATGTAGATGAACTGAACACACTGATGAGGGAGAGGGAGGAGTGGCGAGTCTGTCATCGTACCTGACGCCGGCCCCCTAGGCCTGAGTCATTGACGTAGTAGTAGTGTTCAATGAAGGGTACTTGGAGATTATGCTGCATACCACAATGCTGTCATTTTTGTGATACAGTTCACAGGACTGGCTTGCAGGGCTTGGCAGTGGAGTTATATTAACCTGCAATCACAATGCATTGTTGATGATGGGAGATGATTCTGAATGCCATAGTTGGGCATTGCTAAAGATCCTTCGATAGTTTTGCAGTTGAATCCAGAAGATGACAGATGAACAAATAAAGCACGCTGGAGGAATTCATCAGGTCAGGCAGCACACTCGCCAGCTTGTTCCCCTCCCCCAAACTACTTATTCTGGTTGTTTTCCCCTTCCTTTTCAGTCCTGATGAAGGGTCTCAGCCTGGAACGTCAATTATTCATTTCTCTCCATTGATGCTGCTTGACTTGATAAGTTCCTCCAGCATTTTGTGTTTGTCCCTCTGGGTTCCCAGCATCTGTAGAACTTCTTGTGTGTGGATCACAGATGAATCTTCTGTCATGCCCCTAATTAAACACTGGATGCTGGGGAAGCATTAACAGATTGGGAAATGTGTCATATGCTGCAGTTTCCATGTTTTTTCTGCTTTTGTAGCCAAGTTGCTGAAATGACCGTCTCGATTACCATTACAGACAGGATTAAATGATGATGCAGTTTGGTTTTGCTGATGTTGAGTGACAAGTTGTTGTGGTACCACTCAGACAGGTCTTCATTCTCCTTCCTATATGCTGATTCACCACCACCATTGATTTGGCCAACAAGAGTGGTGTTGTCAGCAAACTTAACACCACCATTGAGCATATCTAGAAAGAGCGCTGTCACAAGAAAGAAGCATTGATCATCATGGACCCCCACCACTGGGCAGGAAGTACGGGAGCCTCAGGTCACACACCACCAGTTCAGGAAGAGTTATTACCCTGAAACCATCAGGCACCTGAATCAACGTAGAGAACTTCACCCACCTCAACTCTGAACTGTTTTCACAATCTGCAGACTCACTTTCAAAGAATCTGCAACTCATGTTCTCAGTATGTTCTTAACTTGCACAATTAGTCATCTTTTGCACATTGGATGTTTGTCAGTATTTGTTCATGTAGTTTTCATAAATTCAATTGTATTTCTTTATTTTCCGGTAAGTGACTGCAAAACAATGAAACTCAATGTAGTATATGCTGAAATATGTTCCCTTTGATAATACATTTACTTTGACTTTACCTAGTAGAATTGACTAGGCCTTGTCCTATTGGACATTACTATATGAATGTTATCCAAGAGATACCAAGTAAATGCAATGCAAAGCATGGAGATCAACAAGCACTGCTTCATTGTTGGAAAAGTTATCATTGGAATGGGCGTTGTGACATCATTGGCAACAGACCCACTTCTGATGTTCTGTCCAGGGAAGACCATGGAAAATACAGGATCATTATTGGTTGGATGGTAGATAACCCCTTCAGGAATCTCTGCATTAATGTTTGCATTCATAAGTTCTGCTTGTTATTTTTGATGGCATTTACAGTATGCATGTAGTTGGCCTCCATTTTGTCCAGGTTCCCTGGTGCCTGCTCCGAGTTGTAATAGTAACGAGCTAATCGCTAAACTACCATGGCCCTCATTTGTTTTCAAACAGCTTGGGGAAGATAAACTCAAATAATCAGCAAAGCTACTCCCTTTTACAACGGTAGGGCTAGAATAAGAAAATAAGTATTTATTTTAGATGTTGATCCTCCAATGCTGTCATAGTTTGGCCTTATCATGGCGAGAGAGAGAGGGAGAGAGAGAGAAAACGAACACAAACTGATTGGAGGAATAACATCTCATATACCGTCTGGGTAGTCTCCAGCCCCTTGGTATGAACATTGAATTCTCCAACTTCCGGTAATTCCCTCCCTCTCCCTTCCCCGATCCCAGCTTCACTGTGTCTCCTCTTCTAGCTGCCTATCACCTCTCATGACTCTGCCTTCTTCTACTACAAAGTGCTTTCCCCTTGGATTCCTTCTTAACCTCTCCAGCCTATCCCCTCCCCCACTGGTTGATCTTTCCTCTGATTGGTTTTCCACCCTCCCCCCACCTTCTTTATAGGGCCCCTGCCCTCTCCTTCTTTAGTCCTGACGAAGGGTTTCGACCCGAAACGTTGACTGCTTCTTTCAACCGATGCTGCCCGACCTGCTGAGTTCATCCAGCTTTTTGGAATGTCTTGATTTGACCACAGCATCTGCAGTGTACTTTGTGTTTAAATGTGGGATTGAAGTGTGTAAAGCAGTGACTTTCCACAAAGCCTTCGACAGCACGTCTACTGATGGTGTTTGTGAAGGAGATGCTGTTGCCAATGCAAATTAACTGAGGTGTGCAATATGGGGTATTGAATATTCATTCAAGTACAGTATGTATCCTCGCTGGATATTTGTCACCATCTTGACTGGGTGCAAGCAGAATTTCACTACTGAATCGGGGTTTGATCACTGTCTCTCTCTGTCCGGAGTTCATGTTCACCGATCAGGGTTTGATTCCTGTCTCTCTGTCAGGAGTTTGTGATCACCGATCGGGGTTTGATTCCTGTCTCTCTGTCAGGAGTTTGTGATCACCGATCGGGATTTGATTCCTGTCTCTCTCTCTCAGGAGTTTGTGATCACTGATCGGGATTTGATTCCTGTCTCTCTCTGTCAGGAGTTTGTGAACACCGATCGGGGTTTGATTCTTTTCTCTCTGTCAGGAGTTTGTGATCACTGATCGGGGTTTGATTCCTGTCTCTCTGTCAGGAGTTTGTGATCACTGATCGAGGTTTGATTCCTGTCTCTCTGTCAGGAGTTTGTGATCACCGATCGGGGTTTGATTCCTGTCTCTCTCTCAGTCAGGAGTTTGTGATCACTGATCGAGGTTTGATTCCTGTCTCTCTGTCAGGAGTTTGTGATCACCGATCGGGGTTTGATTCCTGTCTCTCTGTCAGGAGTTTGTGATCACTGATCGGGATTTGATTCCTGTCTCTCTGTCAGGAGTTTGTGATCACCGATCGGGATTTGATTCCTGTCTCTCTCTCTCAGGAGTTTGTGATCACTGATTGGGATTTGATTCCTGTCTCTCTCTCTCAGGAGTTTGTGATCACTGATCGGGATTTGATTCCTGTCTCTCTCTCTCAGGAGTTTGTGATCACTGATCGGGGTTTGATTCCTGTCTCTCTGTCAGGAGTTTGTGATCACTGATCGGGGTTTGATTCCTGTCTCTCTGTCAGGAGTTTGTGATCACTGATCGAGGTTTGATTCCTGTCTCTCTGTCAGGAGTTTGTGATCACCGATCGGGATTTGATTCCTGTCTCTCTCTCTCAGGAGTTTGTGATCACTGATTGGGATTTGATTCCTGTCTCTCTCTCTCAGGAGTTTGTGATCACTGATCGGGATTTGATTCCTGTCTCTCTCTGTCAGGAGTTTGTGATCACTGATCGGGGTTTGATTCCTCTCTCTCAGTCAGGAGTTTGTGATCACTGATCGGGGTTTGATTCCTGTCTCTCTGTCAGGAGTTTGTGATCACCGATCGGGGTTTGATTCCTTTCTCTCTCTCAGTCAGGAGTTTGTGATCACTGATCGGGATTTGATTCCTGTCTCTCTCTGTCAGGAGTTTGTGATCACTGATCGGGGTTTGATTCCTCTCTCTCAGTCAGGAGTTTGTGATCACTGATCGGGGTTTGATTCCTGTCTCTCTGTCAGGAGTTTGTGATCACTGATCGGGGTTTGATTCCTGTCTCTCTCTGTCAGGAGTTTGTGATCACTGATCGGGGTTTGATTCCTGTCTCTCTCTGTCAGGAGTTTGTGATCACCGATCGGGGTTTGATTCCTGTTTCTCTGTCAGGAGTTTGTGATCACTGATTGGGATTTGATTCCTTTCTCTCTCTGTCAGGAGTTTGTGATCACTGATCGGGGTTTGATTCCTGTCTCTCTGTCAGGAGTTTGTGATCACAGATCGGGGTTTGATTCCTTTCTCTCTCTCAGTCAGGAGTTTGTGATCACTGATCGGGGTTTGATTCCTTTCTCTCTCTCAGTCAGGAGTTTGTGATCACTGATCGGGGTTTGATTCCTGTCTCTCTGTCAGGAGTTTGTGATCACTGATCGGGGTTTGATTCCTGTCTCTCTCTGTCAGGAGTTTGTGATCACTGATCGGGGTTTGATTCCTGTCTCTCTCTGTCAGGAGTTTGTGATCACCGATCGGGGTTTGATTCCTGTTTCTCTGTCAGGAGTTTGTGATCACTGATTGGGATTTGATTCCTTTCTCTCTCTGTCAGGAGTTTGTGATCACTGATCGGGGTTTGATTCCTGTCTCTCTGTCAGGAGTTTGTGATCACCGATCGGGGTTTGATTCCTGTCTCTCTGTCAGGAGTTTGTGATCACTGATTGGGGTTTGATTCCTGTCTCTCTGTCAGGAGTTTGTGATCACTGATCAGGGTTTGAATCGTTTCTCTCTCTCAGTCAGGAGTTTGATTGTTTCCCCCGGCTTTGTGGGTTTCCTCTGGTTGTTCCATTTTCCTCCCGCATTCCGAGAGCATATTGGTTAAGGGTAATAAATTGTGGGCATTGTACTTTGGCTCCAGAAATGTGCCAGGGTTTATGGGCACCATCCTTTCTCATTTGCTTTGACAGGTACGGTGCATTCACTCTTTCGATGCTTTGATGGGCAGCTGACAAATAAAGCTCATCTTCAACAGCACAGAACCCTTCAGCTCTGCTGGATATTGTTGGTGGAGTGTTGTGCCGGCTGTCCCATTGATGCACCATCAATAACTCTTGGAGACGTGAGGCGAGATATCGATTTTTATTGGCTGGAAGAAAGAACAAGCAGCAAGTGACCACCACACTACATCCTGGAGACTGAGGCCGGGGCTGTGTCTCTGATCGCCTTTATACCGAGGTCTGTGGGAGGAGCCACAGGAGCAGTCAGCAGGAGCGTGTGTCCAGACAGGTATATGTAGTTCACCACACCCAGTGTAATGCAATTTTCAATGGTAATAATTACACTGGGTGCTCCTTCTCTCTCCTGTTTCCATTTTTCCTGTACAAGGTTAATTTACGCAGACTACATTCCTCTTATTCCCTCAAAGAATATTGATATGTTTTTGGAAACTCTATTCCAGTAAAATTTGCTATAAGGGGCTCGTAGATGGGTGCATTTCCAGATTTGTGTTAATGGTTCTGAACTGAAGCCAATGTCTGCAGAGTGATTATCTCCTGCACTTTCATACCACAGGACTTGATACTTCTTCTTGGCCTTGGTTCCTCCCTGTGCTCGTGGGTCATGGACTTTCTCACAGACCGACCACAGCAAGTCAGAGTTGGTAAGCACACCTCCACCACCCTCATCTTAAAAACAGGCACCCGGCAGGGCTGTGTGCTGAGACCTATGCTCTACACACTCTTCACACATGACTGCACCCCCATCTATACCTCCACTCCATAAGTAAATTTGCGGACGATACGACAGTGGTTGGCCTGATCTCGGACGAGGATGATACAGCCTACAGGCTCAAAGTGGATCAACTGATGGAGTGGTGTAACGACAACGACCTGGTCCTTAACACTTCTAAAACAAAAGAGGTGATCATTGACTTAAGGAGATCAAAGGACAGAGTACACACCCCCCTCCATATACATGGGGAGGTTGTGGAAAGTGTGGAAAACGTAAAGTTCCTTGGAGTTATGTTGTCAAAGCAGCTGACAAGGACCACCAACACCTCGCTGCTTGTAAAAAATAAATAAATAAATAAATAAATAAATAAATAATAGGCACACCAAAGACTTTTCTTCCTTAGAAAGCTGAAACAGGCCGAACTCCCACAAAAGCTGTTGCTTAACTTCTACAGAAGCACAATTGAAACCATCCTGACCAACAGCGACACAGTGTGGTATGCCAGCTGCACAGCCGCTGAGCGACAAGACCTGCATCACGTGGTGAAGGCGGCCCAGCGAATTGTCAGGATGGAGCTCCCAGGCCTGGACACCATCTATTCCAGCAGACTCAGGAGGAAACCAATCAGCATAACCAGAGACACCACACACCCGGCCACTCCCTGTCTGACCTGCTGCCATCCAGCAAAAGGTTCAGGACACTAAAAGCCAGAACAAATAGACTGAGGAACAGCTTCTACCCCAGAGCTGTGGCCTCCATCACACCACTCCCACAGAACAATGATTGAAACTGTGAGCACACACAAGGACTCAAATACCTGCACTAATGGCACTTTGTGCATTACTGTGATATTCTGGTGCTGCTGTAACTTATTTTCTGCTACTTATCTATTTAATGCTGTTTTTCTATTACTGTCTTGTTTTTATCTACCGCTTTGTTTGATTGCCTGAGAGGAAGCCAAACAGAGTTTCATTGTACCTATGTATAATGACAATAAAGACCATTCTATTCCAAATGCTGAAGGAACTCAGCGGGTCAGGTAGTATCTATGGAGAGGAATAAACAGTCGATGTTTCGAGTCAATACCCTTCATTGGAACTGGAAAGGAAGGAGAACGAAGCCAGAGTAAGGAGTTGGGGGGAAAGGAAGGAGTACAAGAAAGTGAGAGGTGAAACCAAGTGAGTGGGTGAGGGAGGGGAGATGAAATAAGAAGCTGGAAAGTCATTGGTGGAAGAGGTAAAGGGCTGAAAAAGAACGAACGTGATAGGAGAGTGGACCATGGGCGAAAGGGAAGGAGGGCAGCATCAGTTTGAAATGATGAGCAGGTGAGAAAAGAATTGGTAAGAGGAGACACAGAATGGGGCATGGTGAAAGAACAAAGGAGAAGGGGGGAGAAATTACCGGAAGTTAGAGAAATCACTATCCATGCCATCAGGTTGGAGGCTACCCTTGGAATATGAGGTGTTGCTTCTCCATCATGAGAGTGGCCTCATTGTGACAGTAAAGGAAGGCATGGACTGACATGTAAATTCAGACACATGGTCCTTATCGTACGCATCGTCTTCCAGCTCTGCTCAACTCCCAGTCCTTGCATCCTACCTGTCTGGCTTTCGTCAATGCCATGCCGTTCCACAGAGCATCGATCCCTAAATGAGGGTGCCATGGTAGCAGAGTGATTGATGCAAGGCTGTTAAAGCTCAGAGTGTTGCTGTTCCTAATTTAATTCCAGCATTCTCTGGAAGAAAGTTTGTACTTTCTTGTATGCACGTGGGATTCCTCTCACAGTCCGAAGACATAGCAGGTAGTAGGTTAATTGGACATTGTAAATTATCCTGTGATTGAGCTGGGGTTAAATTGGTGTGTTGCTGGGTGGCACAGCTTGGTGGGCCAAAAGGGCCAGTTCCATTGTATCTCTAAATAAATGCTGTCATCTTCAGGGAAGCATTCAACATGGAAACAGGCCACTCAGTTCAACCTGTGCACACTGGCACATGGGCACCCTTCTGTGTTCATCCGATCACCTAGCTGTTGGGCCCTCTATGTTGAAAGATTGGAGCGACTGGGCTTGTATACACTGGAATTTAGAAGGATGAGAGGGGATCTGATTGAAACATATAAGATTATTAAGGGATTGGACACGCTGGAGGCAGGAAGCATGTTCCCGCTGATGGGTGAGTCCAGAACTAGAGGCCACAGTGTAAGAATAAGGGGTAGGCCATTTAGAACAGAGATGCGGAAAAACTTTTTCACCCAGAGAGTGGTGGATATGTGGAATGCTCTGCCCCAGAAGGCAGTGGAGGCCAAGTCTCTGGATGCATTCAAGAGAGAGTTAGATAGAGCTCTTATAGATAGCGGGGTCAAGGGATATGGGGATAGGGCAGGAACGGGGTACTGATTGTGTATGATCAGCCATGATCACAGTGAATGGCGGTGCTGGCTAGAAGGGCCGAATGGCCTACTCCTGCACCTACTCTCTATTGTCTATTGAAACTTACACAGACACGTTGTGAATGCTGCCACTGACCCAGCTTCAGCCACTCTCCAAGTCACAGAAACAAGCCCTTTGTCTCATCAGGTCTGTGCCGAACCAGTCTCTCTCCATACTCCTACCATCCAGGTGCCTATCCAAACTTCTCTTAACAATCAAAATTGAGCTTGCATGCACCACTTGTACTGGCAGCTCATTCCACACTCTCACGGCCCTCTGGGTGAAGAAGTTTCCCCTCATGTTCCCCTTAAACTTTTCAAATTTCACTCTTAACCCATGGCCTCTGGTTGGAGTCCCACCCAACCTCAGTGGAGAAAGCCTGCTTGCATTTATCCTATCTATAACCCTCATAATTTTCCATACCTCTATCAAATCTCTCAGTCTTCTACATTCCAAGGAACAAAGTCCTAGCCCATTCAATCTTATAACTCAGGACCCCCAGGCCTGGCATCATCCTTGCAATTTTTCTCTGTACTCTTTCAATCTTATTTACATCTTTCCAGTAGGTAGGTGACCAAAACTGCACACAGTACTCCAAATTAGGCCTCACCCATGTCTTGTACAATTTCAACACAACATCCCATCTCTTGTACTCAGTACTTTGATTTATGAAAGCCGAAGTGCCAAAAGATTTCTTTATGACCCTATCTAGCTGTGATGCCACTTTCAATGAATTATGGACCCGTATTTCCAGATCCCTTTGTCCTGCCGCACTCCTCAGTACCCTACTGTTCACTGTGTAAGACCTGTACTGGTTGGCCTCATGAAATGTAACACCTTGCACCTGTCTGCATTAAATTCTATCTGCCATTTTTCTTGCTGCCCCAGAAACCACTGCAAGCCATGTTAAAACATTAGAGAGTTTTTGACAAGAACAGATCATTCGGCCCAACAAAGCTTGCCAAACTCCTGTTCACATAGTGTGTTGAAATAACTGTCAAATTTAGATTTGGATGTCTCCAAGGTACTGTTCTCAACTACACAATGAGATAATTTGTTCCATTTGTTCACAACTCACTGTGTAAGTAAATTTTTCCTGATGTTAGTCTGAAATCTCCCTCTAACCAGTCTTCACCTATGGCCGTGCATCCTTGTTGATGGATTAATTTTGAAGTAGCAGCTGGCATCCAATTTACTTATACCTGTAATGATTTTGAACATGTTTATCAAGTCTCCTCTCATTCTGTGTCTACCTAGTCCAAAAAGATTTAATTATTTCAATCTTTCTTCATAGCTCACACCCTGCAGACCTGGAATGAGTCTAATTGTCTTTCTCTGAGCTCTCTCCAGTACCTTCACATCCCTCACACAACATGGAGACCAAAATTGTACAGAGTACTCAAGCTGTGGCCTCACAAGCGCATTGTACAGTCTAAGGAGAGCGTGTCTAGACTCAAACTCCACTAAGTGCATTATATAGCCCAAGGTTCTATTAGCCTTCCTAATGGCTTCTATGCATTGTCTAGATGTTGATGCTGATGAGTCTATGAGGACACCCAAATCCTTGTTATAACTCAAGACCCCCCATTGTATATTTATATCTAATATTTGTACTTCCTATATGTAGTATTTTACATTTACTTACATTAAATTTCATCTGCCATTTATCTGCCCACATCTGGATTTAATTTAGATCTAATTGTATTGATTCTGCTGCCTGAATGTAATCAGCCTACCCCATTAATTTTGTGTCATCAGCAAACTTTACTACTTTGTTATGTGCTTATCTACATCATCAATGTAAATTAGAAACAGCAGCAGCCCCAAAACGGATCCCTGCAAAACCCTAGTTCTAACAACTACTAAGTGTGAAAGTAATCCTCTCACCATAACTTGTTGTCTGTTTTTGAGCCAATTCTGCATCCATTCACATACGTTATCCTGAATCCCTACCTCCTGTAATTTGATTATTAACCTCATGGGGTACCTTGTCAAAAACCTTCTGAAAGACGAAGTAAATGATATCAACCGCTCTATTGTTATCATAAATTTTAGTTACCTCTTCATAGAACTCCAGCATATTGGTAAACCATGGTTTCCCCTTTCTGAACTCATGCTGGCTTTCTGCTAACATGCCTGTTCTTATCAGTTGCTTTTCCCTCTCATTCTTAATTCCGGTTTCCATTATCTTACCTATGATACTGGTCTGTAGTTACCAGGGTCAGTCCGGTTGTACCGGGACAATGTTAGCTCATTTCCAGTCCTTGGAGTTTTCACCAGTCTTCACTGACTTCTGAAAAATACATGTTAAGGGTTTGTGTATATAATCACTGACCTCTTTAACGACCCTTGGATATATGTTGTCTGGCCTAGAGATTTCTTAGCTTTTAGCCTTTTTAGATGAGGCAGGACATCACTTTCTAAGATATCCAAATCACTTAAAACAACCTTATTTTCCTCTACATTTACTGTCAAATTGCTAACATCTTTGCAGGTGAATACTTTAGCAAAATGTGAGTTAAGAATATCTGCTATGTCCTTCTCTGCATAATTTATCATCCCAATGTTAGTCCCAATACACTTAACTTCCTCCTTGACTTTTCTTTTACTACTAAAGCATATATGTCAAACTCAAGGCCCGTGGGCCAAATCTGGCCTGCGGTGGAATTATCTTTGGCCCGTGAGATAATATCTAATTACTATTAAAGCTGGCCCAGTAATCGAAGCGCCTATGGCGTATGATATGGCTAATGCTGAGTTTATTCAGGTACCAGGTTTTCAGGGTTTTTAGTGTTTATTCGGCAGTCTTCTTCATAAGAAACGGAATTTGTAAAGTGAAACACTTTGTAGTTATAGCAGAGACTGAGACACATGAGAGCAGGCTGAAAAAACGGAGGCAATGAAAGCTGCATTTGCACGCGTCCGACTGATCCGGCCCGCATGAAGCTGCATTTTGCTCAATCCGGCCCGTGACCTAAAATGAGTTTGACACCCCTGTACTAACGTATTGAAAAAAATCTTTGAACAAGCTTTACTCACTGTCCACTACATTCCCAATCTTGATGCCATACCCAAATTTGCTGATCTAATTTACCACATTATCATCCAGATCATTGATATAGACAACAAACAACAAAGGACCAAGCACCCATCCCTGTGGCACACCACTAGTCACAGGCCTACAGTCAGAAAGGCAGCCATCTACTGCCACTCTCTGGCTTCTCCCACAAAGCCAATGTCTAATCCAATCTGCTCCCTCATCTTGAATGCCAGTGTTTGAACTCTCTTGACCAGCTCCCATGTAGGACCTTGTCAAATGCCTTACTGAAGTCTATGTAGACAACATCCACTGATTTGCCTTCATCAACTTTCATAGAAACATAGAAAACCTACAGCACAATACAGGCCCTTCAGCCCACAAAGTTGTGCTGAACATGTCCCTAGCTTAGAAATTACTAGGCTTACCTATAGCCCTTTATTTTTTCAAGCTTCTTGTACCTATCCAAAAGCCTCTTAAAAAACCCTATCATATCCGCCTCCACCACCATTGCTGGCAGCCCATTCCACACAGTCACAACTCTCTGAGTAAAAAACTTACCCCTGACATCTCCTCTGTACCTACTCCCCAGCACCTTAAGCCTGTGTCCTCTTGCGGCAACCATTTCAGCCCTGGGGAAAAAGCCTCTGACTATCCACACAATCAATGCCTCTCATCATCTTATACACCTCTATCAGGTCACCTCTCATCCTCTGTCACTCCAAGGAGAAAAGGCCAAGTTCACTCAACCTATTGTCATAAAGCATGCTCCCCAATCCAGACAACATCCTCGTAAATCTCCTCTGAGCCCTTTTTATGGCTTCCACATCCTTCCAGTACTGAGGCAACCAGAACTGAGCACAGTACTCCAAGTGGAGTCTGACCAAGGTCCTATATAGCTGTAACATTACCTCTCGGCTCCTAAATTCAATTTCTCAATTGATGAAGGCAAATACACTGTATGCTTTCTTAACAACAGGTACAACCTGCACAGCTGCTTTGAGTGTCCTATGGACTCAGACCCCAAGATCCCTCTGATCCTCCACACTGCCAAGAGTCTTACCATTAATACTATATTCTGCCATCATATTTGACCTACCAAAATGACCAACCTCACACTTATCTGGGTTGAACACCATCTGCCACTTCTCAGCCTAGTTTTGCATCCCATCAATGTCTCACTGTAACCTTTGACAGCCCTCCACACTATCCACAACACCTCCAACCTTTGTGTCATCAGCAAACTTACTAACCCATCCCTCCACTTCCTCATCCAGGTCATTTATAAAAATCACGAAGAGTAAAGGTCCCAGAACAGATCCCTGAGGCACTCCACTGGTGACCGACCTCCATGTAGAATATGATCCGTCTACAACCACTCTTTGCTGTCTGTGGGTAAGCCAGTTCTGGATCCACAAAGCAATATCCTCTTGGATCCCACACCTCCTTACTTTCTCAATGAGCCTTGCATGGTGTACCTTATTAAATGCCTTCCTGAAATCCATATACACTACACCTACTGCTCTTCCTTCATCATGTTTAGTCACATCCTCAAAAAATTCAATCAGGCTCGTAAGGCACGACCTGCCCTTGACAAAGCCATGCTCAGGATCTTCTCCATCAACTTACCAACCACTGAAGTAAGACTCACTATAATTTCCTGGGCTATCTCTACTCCCTTTCTTGAATAACAGAACAATATCTGCAACCCTCCAATCCTCCAGAACCTCTCCCATCCCCATTGATGAAACAAAGATCATTGCCAGAGGCTCAGCAATCTCCTCCCTCACTTCCCACAGTAGCCTGTGGTACATCACATCCAGTACCGGCGACTTATCCAACTTGATGCTTTCCAAAAGCTCCAGCACATCCTCTTTCTTAATATCTACATGCTCAAGCTTTTCAGTCTGCTGCAAGTCATCCCTACAATCACCAAGATCCTTTTCCATAGTGAATACTGAAGTAAAGTATTTATTAAGTACCTCTGCTGTTTCCTCTGGTTCCATACATACTTCCCCACTGTCACACTTGATAGGTCCTATTCTTTCACATCTTATCCTCTTGCTCTTCACATACTTGTAGAATACCTTGGGGTTTTCCTTAATCCTGTCCACCAAGGCCTTCGGATGGCCCCTTCTGGCTCTCCTAATTTCCTTCTTAAGCTCGTTCCTATTAGTAACTTCCTCTATAAGATTGGTTAAACATGACCTACCACGCACAAAGCTATACTGACAATCCTTAATCAGTCCATGTCTATTCAAATACTTGTATATCTGGTTCATCAGAATACCTTCCAATAACTTTCCCACTGATGTCAGGCTCACTGGCCTATAATTTCCTGGTTTATTTTTAGAGCTTTCTTAAACAACAGAACAACATTGGATATCCTCCAACTCTCCAGTACCTCACCTGTCGCTAAGGGTGATTTAAATATCTCTTCTACGGCTCTGGCAATTTCTGCAATTGTCTCCTACGGGTTCAGATTGAAAACCTTATATCCTGGGGATTTATCCACCCTAATTAGCAACATGACAGCCAACTCCTCTTCTGTAATCTGTGTAGGTTCCTTGAAGTTGATGCCACTTTGCCTCACTTCTATAGACTCTATATCTGTCTTCTGAATAAATACAGATGTAAAATCTTTTTAAGGTCTCTCCCATCTGTTTTGGCTCCACACCTAGATTACCATTCTGATCTTCCAGAGGACCAATTTTGTCTCTTGCAATCCTTTTGCTTTTAATGTATCTGTAGAATCCCTTGGGGTTCTCCTTCACCTTGTCTGCTAGGGAACCTCGTGCCTTCTTTTAGCCCTCCTGATTTCTTTTTTAAGTATTCTCTTGCATTTCTTATACTCCGGAAGCACCTCATTTGTTCCTACCTGCCTATATCTGCTATGCACCTCCTTTTATTTTTAATCGGGGCCTCAATATCTCTTGAAAACGAAAGCTCCCTACACCTGTTACCTATACTTTTTATTCTGATAAGCACATACAAGCTTTGTACTCTCAAAATTTTGCTTTTGAAGGCCTCCCATTTACCAAGTACACTTTTATCAGAAAACATCTTGTCCAAATCCACACTTGACAGATCCTTTCTGATACCATCAAAATTGTCCTTTCTCCAATTTGGAGTCTCAACCTCTGGACCAGACCTACCTTTTTGCAGATTTACTTTAAAGCTAATGGCTTTGTGATCTACACAGATTTCTGTCACCTCCTGCCTCATTCCCTCATAACAGATCAGGTGTTGCACACTTTCTCTCGTTGCAACTTCTACATACCAATTAAGGAAACTTTCCTGAACATATTTGACAGACTCTATCCCATCTAGTCCTTTTATAGTATGGGAGTCCCAGTCAATATGTGTAAAGTTAAAATCACCTACTATAACAACCTTATGTTTCTTGCAACATTCTGCGATCCCTCTGCAAATATGTTCCTTGAAATCCTTTGGACTGTTGGGTGGTCTGTAATATAGCTGCTCAATGTGGTCTTACCTTTCTTATTTCTCAGTTCCACTCCTAACACCTCACTAAACAAGTTCTCCACTCTATCCTGACTCTGCACTACAGTGATATTTTCTCTGACTAGTAATCCCACCTCTCCTCCTTTAATCCTTCCTGCTTTGTCGTATCTAACACAAAGGAACCCCAGAATATTAAGCTGCCAGTCTTGCCTGCCCCTGCTGCAACCAAGTCTCACTAATGGCTACGTAATTACAGGTGTTGACCTCTTCAGCAGTCTGCTTAAAGACAGTGGCTCTTGGAGTTGTTAGAGTCCTGGGAGAGTAAATTCAGACATGAAGCGTCCATTGTTTAGGTGATTCACCTCGCCCATCCCAATGACTGTCTCCACATTCTCTTACCTTCGTTCTTCCCAGACAACTGAAGTTTTAACATACCGTAGAACACTATAGCTCAATACAGACTCTTCAGTCCACTATGTTGTGCCGGCCTTTTAACATTCTCTAAAGATCAATCTAACCCTTCCCTCCCACATAGTCCGCCATTTTTCATTCATCCATGTACCTATCTAAGAGTTTCTTAAATGCCCCTAATGTATCTGCCTCTACCCCCACCCCTGACTGAATGTTCTATGTGCTGACCAATTTGTGTTTTTTAAAAAAAAAACACCTTTCTGAAATTCCCCCTATATTTTCCTGAAGTCACCTTAATATTATGCCCCCTTATATTAGCCATTTCTCTCCTGGGAAAGAGTCTCTGGCTGTCCGCTCAATCTATGCCTCTTATCATCTTATACACTTCTATCAAGTCACCCCTCATCCTCCTTTGCCCAAGCCCGTTCATCCTATCCTCAGAAGATAAGTTTTATGAGGACATCAAACTGCAAACCCAATCCAGAAGAAAGAATGGGTGAGAACACAGAGAAAACATAAAACTGAAGGAGGTGCAGACCGCACCAGCGGCCACTTCAAGAACTACTTGCTCTCCTCCACATTTGCCTCAATGTTTCCATCTTTATTGATGCTTTAATCGGTGAGAAATATAGTCTATTATGGCTCCTCATCTCGCCTCAGAGCTTCTCCTCCTGGTAGCTCGTGCTTGCATTTCTGTCTTGGAGTTTTCTCATGGACCTCTGAATGCTAGCTCACTCGATCGATCTACGGACTGTAAGTCACAGGCTCTAACAGTTTCAAAAACAAAACTAAGATAAGAATAGTAAGTAGAATATGTAGAAAAACTGAAATAATTGACTATCTGGAACATGTTCACCGAGGAATTGTTGCTCACTGGCACCATCTTGACTGGAACTACATCTTGCTCCTGTGACCGTGTGGCGAGTATTGGGAGAAAGTCAAAACCACGCCACATATTTTAACCATGAATATTTCAACTCTTCCCCAGTCTAGTTTAACTTCGTTAAGGCTAATCTCCTATCTGGCCCCTCCATCCAATCAACATTTTATGTCTATTGTGAGAGAATTATTGTGTGCTAAACAGTAACAAACGTTCAGATAATTTTCAGGAATTTTGCAAAACATTTTGAAATTGCAAGACTGGATTATTTGCAGACAGCTCTCAATGGCCACTTTATACACGAGTGGAAGCCAGTGTGGTCTTCTGCCACTGTAGCCCATCCACTTCAAGGTTCAAAGTGATGCTCTTCCGCTCTCTAGTGTTTGAGTTACTTTGAATTAAAGAGATTCTTTGAGTTATCCCTTTTTTTCTCATCAGCTTGAACCAGTCTGGCCATTCTCTTCTGACCTCTTTCATTAATAATTTTTCTTTTCATTTCCAGCATTTTGTGTGTATCTCTCATAAACAAGGCATTTTTGCTCACTGGACATTTATTTTTTGTTTTTCACTCCATTCTCTATAAACAGAGATAGTTATATGTGAAAAATGTAGGAGATGAGCTGTTTCTAAGATACTGAAACCACCCTATCTGGCACCAACAATAATATCAAAGTCATAGATTACATTTCTTCTCCATTTTGAGGTTTGGTTTGAACAACTGAACCTCTTGACCGTGTCTGTATGCTTTTATGCATCGAGTTGTTCCCACATTATTGGCTGATGAAATATTTGCATTAATGAGCAGGTGTTCCTAATAAAGCTGCCACTGAGAGTATTTTTAAGTACTTTCTGTGTGACTGCGGTAAAGGCCCCCGAGAGCACATCTCTTAGTAGCATTGGAAGAGAAGAATTGTCAGGTTATCTAGTACCTCTAACTTGTTCCAGCATTCAGTAATATCCAGTACCTCAGTACTCCGAGTTGTTTGACACAAAATTCCCACTATTCCCCTGGTTTTCACAAACCTTTCAATCTCAGGTTTGAATATACAGTACTAGATGATTTCATATCCAGCACCTTTTGAGGCAGAGAATTTCAAAGACTAATAATTCTCTATGGAAAGAAACTGCTTCTCCTTTGAGTTCCAGAGGATTACCTCCCACTGTGCCCTCTAGTTCTAGACTGTACTAGTGAAAGAGCTCTTCAGACTCCGTCAGGATCCTTTATCTTGGTGTGGAACACCTCATGTCTCTGTCTCTCAGATTATTCACAACTAGAATTTATTGCCAGAAATATACCTTCAGCATTAGCTTCTGAATGTTGCACCTTTTACTTAATTTAAAAATATATATTTACCTAAAAGCTCTACGTAAGCTATGTGTGTGTTTAGTCTTGCATCTGATCCGTGTGTTGTTCTGTTTGATGATAATGACATTTATGGAGCATAAAGTATGTGGATTTTGTTTCTAGACTATCAATCCAGAGGACTGTATAAAAAATTCTAAGAACAAATTAAATGACCCCAAGGGAATGTGTGAATTTTAAGTAATTAAAGTGACCATGAAGCTGTCAGCTAATTATAAAAGTCACAACCTTTAATAACTTTTAAGGTAGGAAATCTACTTCCCTAGCTAGCCTCACCTAAGCATAACTCTAGTCTTGTGCATTCATACAAGAGTTCACAATTCATATCTGTGACATTTTATCCAAACTGGAAACAGAAGGATCTTAACTTTGAAGAGCAAAGAAAGAGAAGATACGAAAGAACCAAAGGGCAGCTGGTGACAAGGTGGAAGGCCAGAGATTACGTGGTTAAACGGTGCTGTCTATAGGGATGCCTTTTACATTCCGAAGAGGCATGGGTTAATTGGTCACACAAGTGTAATTGAGCAGCACAGGCTTGTTGGGCCAGAAGGGTCTGTTACCATAAGACATAGGGGCCGAATTAGTCCATTTGCCACTTTGAGTCTGCTCCACCATTTCATCATGGATGAGTCATTTTCTTTGGTGGCAAGGTGGAGATGTAAATGTAGCACCTGCTTAGCTCCCCAATCGGGATCACATGAAGTCAACTTTTGATGCCCTGACTAATCAAGAATCTATTAACCATCACCTTAAATATACTCAATCATCTAGCCTCCACAGCTGCCTGTAGCAATGAATTCCACAAATTCACCATCCTCTAGCTAGAAAAATTCTTCCGCATCTCTATTCTAAATGGATATCCCTCTCTGGTCTTTGACTCCCTCATTAACACTCTCTCCACCTTCTGCTCTCTCCAGGGCTTTTCATATGCAATATGTTTCAATGAGATTCCTACCCCTACTCCCTCCGTTCTTCTAAATCCCAGCGAGTACAGGCCCAGAACCGTCAAACGCTCCTCATACCTGGAACGCCAGTTCATTCTTGGAATCATTCTTGCAAACCCCCTCTGAATCCTCTCCAGTGTCAGCATGTCTTTTCTAAGATAAGGGTCCCAAAACTGCAGACAACACTCCATATGAGGCCTCTCCAGTGTCAGCATGTCCTTTCTAAGATAAGGGTCCCAAAACTGCAGACAACACTCCATATGAGGCCTCTCCAGTGTCAGCATGTCCTTTCTAAGATAAGGGTCCCAAAACTGCAGACAACACTCCATATGAGGCCTCGACAGTGCCTTATAAAGCCTCAGCATTACTTCTTGCTTTTATATTTGATGCACCATCAATAACTCTGAGACGTGGGTTAAGGTAGGCTTTTATTGGCTGGAAGAAAGCACAAGCAGCAAGTGACCACCACACAACATCCTGGAGACTGAGAAAGGGTCTGTGCCCACAGTCGCCTTTATACCGGGGTGTGTGGGAGGAGCCACAGGAGCAGTCAGCAGGGGTGGGGGGGGGGGGGGCCTGTCCAGACAGGTATATGTAGTTCACCACATTATTCTAGTCCCCTCATGATGAATGCTAACTCTACATTTGCCTTCCTCAGCACGGACTCAGCCTGCAAATTAACATTTAAGGAATTTGGGTTTTTGAATAGGATAGACTAAGTTTTGAATTTTTTCCCCATTTAAAAACATAATCTAAGCTTTTATTCTTTTCACCATACACTTCTCAACACTGTATTCACTCTGCCCAATCTCCTAATCTGTCTAAATCCTTCTGCAGTCTCATTGCTTCCTCAGTACAACCTACACCTCCACTAATCTTCGTAGCATCCATAAACCTGCCCTCAAAACCATCAATTCAGTCCTGCAAATCACAGATATGTATAGTAAAAAGAGGCAGTCCTAACACCGACCCCTGTGGAACACCACTAGACACTGGCAGCCAATCAGAAAAGGTTCCCTTTATTCTCACCCTTTGCCTCCTGCCAGTCAGCCTATCCTCTTTTTCACAATAGTATCTTTCTTGTAATAAGATGAGCTCTTATCTTATTAAGCAGCCTCATGTGTGGCAGCTCATCATAGGCCTTCTGAACTCATATAACAGCCATTGATTCTCCTTTGTCTATCCTGCCTGGTATCTCCTCAAAGAATTCCCTCAGATTTCTCAGGTAAGATTTCCTCTTAAGGAAACGATGCTGACTTTGACCTATCTTATTATGTGCCTCCTTTGAGACCTCATCCTTAACAATCAACTCAAACATCTTCGCAACCACTAAGGTCAAGCTAACTGGCTTATAATTTCCTTTGTTCTGTACCCCTCCCCCTCGAAGAGTGGAGTGACATTTGTAATTTTCCCATCCTCCGGAACTATGCCTGAATCTAGTAATTCTTGAATGATCATTATACATGCCTCCACAATCTCTTCAGCTACCTCTTTCAGAGCCCTGGGATGTAGGCCATCTGGTCCAGGTGATTTGTCTACCTTCGAACTTTTCAACATCCCGTCTCCCTAGCAACTACACTCACTTGTGCCCCTGACACTCTCGAACTTCTGGTACACTGCTAGTGTCTTCTAACATGTATGTATGTAAGACTGATGCAAAATACCTTGGTTTGATCATTTTGTGTGTGTTATTCAGTTTGTCTGCTATTTCCTTGTCCCCCATTACTATAATTTTCTTCATTTCAAACGTCATTTTCTAGAGGGCCAGTGTCTACTCTTGCCTCTCGTATAATCTTATCTATCCCATAAAATTTTGGCATCTTCTTTGATACTATTTGCTAGCTTACCTTCATATTTCATCTTCTTCCCTCCTGATGACTTTTTAGTTGCTTCTGTTAATTCTTAAAAGCTTCCCAATCTTCTGACTTCCCACTAATATTTTGCTCTATTATATGCCCTCTCTTTCATTATTATGTTGCTTTTGACTTCCCTTGTCAGCCACAGTTGCATCATTCAGTCTTTAGAATACATATTTTGCTTTAGGTTGTATCCATTCTACACCTTCAGAATACCTCCCAGAAACTCCAGTCATTGTGGTTCTGCTATCATCCCTTCTAGTGTCTCCTTCCAGTCAAGTTTTGCCAGCTCCTCCCTCATGCCTCTATAATTCCCTTTACTCCACTGAAAAACTGATATATCTGACTTTAGCTTCTCCCTTTCAAATTGCAAGATGAATTCTATCACATTATGATCACTGTCTCATTCACTTCAATCTCCCTAATCAAATCCAGTTCATTACACAACATGCAATCCAGAATAGCCCCTCCCCTAGTGGGCTCAACCACAAGCAGCTCTAAAAAGCCTTTTCAGGTGTTTTACAAATTTTCTCTTGGGCTCCAGCACCAACCTAATAGTCCCATATTGAAATCCCCATAACTATCGTGACATTGCCCTTATGACATGCCTGTTCTTTTTCCTGTTGTACTTCTTAGCTACTTTTCAGAGGAGTTATATAAACTCCCCTTGCAGTTCCTTAAATCTATCCATTAGAATTCTATATTTTCTATGCTATATTTCAAAATAAAATTAATAAAAAGGAGCTAAAGAAGGTCCGAAGGTGGTTTAAAGGGATGTATGAGTGGAGCCTGTGTCTGTTTGCCTTGCTATCACCCCATGGAGATCTTGGAGATGGATGGAAGTGGATCAGAGAATTAGAGTAACAGGTCACTGAAAACTTAGGTTCATACTTATGACTAAATAGATTTGTGCAAATCATACAATCTGCTTTTGATAGAGGGGACAGTATCACAAGCAGAGAACGTAGCATATTAACAGTTAATAGAGAAGGAAAAAAACTAGAAACCAAACCAGGCTAACAGCTTGCATTTATTTTACTTACAAGTAAGCAAGTTAATCATTTACCTCTCTTAATTTATGGTGTATTGTGGCAAAATGGTCCCAGTGTCTGCAAGTGTGGAGAATGAGTCACGTCAATAATGATCAGCTCTGTTGTACAACAGCTGTAAGCTGAGTTCCCAGAGGATATTGCTGGATTTCACAGAACATAGATTTATTTGGTGCCAGAATTTTAACATTTACACCGAGTCAGTATCTCATCCTAGTGGCCACAGGATGACCACAGGCAGTTCACTTCAGCTGCGTTTTATTATTGTGTTGATTGTAAGTACAAGTTTTTTTTCTAATACCGTTAGGTAAACCTTGTGATACAAGAGCAGAATTAGAATATTCAGACTGTTGAGTCCATTCCGCCATTCCATCATGGCAGATTTATTATCCCTCTCAATCCCATTCTCCTGCCTTCTCCCTGTAACCTTTCACACCCTGACTAATCAACAAATTAACAAGCTCCGCTTTAAATGTACCCAATGATTCGGCCTCCTTGGTTTTACTGGGAAGCAAATACTTATATGTCCAGCAGAAGTGACATTATCATTGAAAATGCTCATATATTTTAAGGACAACTAATATATAACTAAAGACATACTATTTTAATCATGAGTTAGTTATAAATAGTGAATCAAGGTGTTTACAGCCCAGTCAACACTTTGTGCTCGCCTCCTGTGAGATCACAGCCATTTTAAAGTGCCTCACCACTGGAAAGAGGGGTCACAAGTGCTGAGTAGCCTTCAGCCTGCACAACATGAAGCCATGTTCATGGGTCATCCTGGTTCGTGCTGTTGGCACATCTTTCCCAGTACCTTTACATGGAAAAGAGATAAAGGGAAACTTCAAAATAACTTTATTATCAAAGCATATATCTGTCAGCATATACTACCCTAGATTCATTTTCATAGTAAATAGAAAGAAACAACAGAATCAATGAAAAACCTTACGTGACAGAGATGGACAAACAGCTATTGTGCAAGAGACTGTGCAAGTACACAAATAAATGAAAATAATAATTAATAAATAAATAAGCAATAAGCATCAAGAATAGGAATTGGTAAAGTGAATCCATAGATTCAGAAACAGTAAAAGTACACCCATATAATTATAAATTCAAATTGCTGAAAACACTTAAAAATATCCTTTGAACCACATTCATCAGATATGAATTAATTGTAAAAAAATTCTGAATTTAAATACTGGATGTGGAAGCTTTAGAGAGGGTGCAGAGGAGATTTACTGGGATACTGCCTGGATTAGAGAGTAGTCTTATGAGGATATCTTATGTGAATAGGCTGAGTGAGTTGGAGCTTTTCTCTTTTGAAAGGAGGAGGATAAGAGATGACTTGCTAAAGGTGTACAAGATGATAAGAGGCAAAGATTGGGTGGACAGCCAGAGTCTATTAGAAACATAAAGAACCTACAGCAAAATACAAGACCTTTGGCCCACAAAGCTGTGCTGAACATCTCCTTACCTTAGAACTACCTAGGCTAAACCATAGCTTTCCATTTTTCTAAGCTCCATCCATCCAGGAGTCTCTTTTAAAAAAAACCTATCATTTCTGCCTCCACCACCGCCACCTGCAGCCCATTCCACACACTCACCACTCTGCATTTTTTTAACCCCTGACATCTCCTCTGTACCTACTTCCAAGCACCTTAAAACTGTGCTCTCTCGAGCTAGCCATTTCAGCCCTGCGAAAAAGCCTCTGACTATCCACAAGATCAATGCCTCTGATTATCTTATACAACTCTATCGGGTCACGTCTCATCCTCTGTTGCTCCAAGGAGAAAAGGCCGAGTTCACTCAACCTATTCTCATACAGCATGCTCCCCAATCCAGGAAACATCCTTGTAAATCTCCTCTGCACCCTTTCTATGGCTTCCACATCCTTCCTGTAGTGAGGCAACCAGAATTGAGCACAGTACGCCAAGTGGGGTCTGACCAGGGTTCTATATAGCTGCAACATTACCTCTTGGCTCTTAAACTCAATCCCACGATTGATGATGGCCAATGCACCATATGCCTTCTTAACCACAGTCAATCTGCGTAGCAGCTTTGAGTGTCCTATAGGCTTGGACCCCAAGATCCCTCTGATCCTCCACACTGCCAAGAGTCTTACCATTAATACTATATTCTGCTATCATATTTGACGTACCAAAATGAACCACTTCACACTTATCTGGATTGAACTCCATCTGCCACTTCTCGGCCCAGTTTTGCATCCTATCGATGTCCCGCTGTAACCTCTGACAGCCCTCCACACTAGCCACAACACCTCCAACCTTTGTGTCATCAGCCAACTTACTAACCCATCCCTCCCCTTCCTCATCCAGGTCATTTATAAAAATCACAAAGAGAAAGGGTCCCAGAACAAGATCCCTGAGGCACACCACTGGTGACTGATCTCCATGCAGAATATGACCCGTCTACAACCACTCTTTGCCTTCTGTGGGCAAGCCAGTTCAGGTTCCACAAAGCAATGTCCCTTGGATCCTAAGCTTCCTTACTTTCTCAATAAGCTTTGCATGGGGTACCTTACCAAATGCCTTGCTGAAATCTATATACACTACATCTATGGCTCTACCTTCATCAATGTGTTTAGTCACATCCTCAAAAAATTCAATCAGGCTTGTAAGGCACGACCTGCCCTTGACAAAGCCGTGCTGACTATTCCTAATCATATTATGCCTCTCGAAATGTTAAAAAATTCTGCCTCTCAGGATCTTTTCCATCTTCTCCATCTACTTGCCAACCAACTCACTGGTCTATAATTTCCTGGGTAACCCTATTCCCTTTCTTGAATAAGGGAACAACATCTGCAACCCTTCAATCCTCCCGTCCTCATTGATGATGCAAAGATCATCGCCAGAGGCTCAGCAATCTCCTCCCTCACTTCCCACAGTGGCCTGGAATACACCACGTCCAGTCCCGGCAACTTATCCAACTTGATGCTTTCCAAAAGCTCCAGCACATCCTCTTCCTTAATATCTACATGCTCAAGCTTTTCAGTCCGCTGCAAGTCATCTCTAAATTGCCAAGATCCTTTTCCATACTGAATACTGAAGCAAAGTATTCATTAAGTACCTCTGCCATCTCCTCTAGTTCCATACACATGTTTCCATTGTCATACTTGATTGGTCCTATTCTCTCACATCTTATCCTCTTGCTTTTCAAATACTTGTAGAATGCCTTGGGGTTTTCCTTAATCCTGTCCACCAAGGCCTTCTGATGGCCCCTTCTGGCTCTCCTAATTTCATTATTATGCTCCTTCCTACTAACCTCATAACTTCTAGATCTCGATCATAACTTCATTTTTTGAACCTTTCGTAAGCTCTACTTTTCTTCTTGACTAGATTTACAACAGCCTTTGTACACCATGGTTCCTGTACCCTACCATCCTTTCCCTGTCTCATTGGAACGTACCTACTTAGAACCCCACATAAATATCCCCTGAATATTTGCCACATTTCATCCGTACATTTCCCTGAGAACGTCTGTTTCCAATTTATGTTTCCAAATTCTTGCCTGATAGCTTCATACGTATTTCCCTTTACTCCAATTAAATGTTTCCCTAAATTGTCTGTTGTATCCCTCTCCATTGCTATGGTAAAGGAGATAGAATTGTGATCACTATCTCCAAAATGCTCTCCCGCTAAGAGACCTGACACCTGACCAGGTTCATTTCCCAATACCAGATACTTAAAATATTTAGATGTTTCAGAAAGGACAGGGAGGGAGGCAAAAGAGGTGGGATCAGAGATAGTGTCACGTCTGCAGAAAAGGAGGAAGTCTTGGAGGGGTTTTCTACTCAGTCTCTGTGGAAGTTAGGAATAGGACGGGGTCAATAACCCTATTGTGTGTTTTTTATAGACCTCTCAATAGAAACAGGGACATCAAGGACCAGATATGGAGACAGATTCTGGAAAGGAGTAATAAGAACAGGGTTGCTGTGGTGGGAGATTTTAATTTCCCAAAAATTGATTGGCATTTCCCTAGAATGAGGGATTTAGATGGGGCACGCCCTCCCTGCTGACTGCTCCTGTGGCTCCTCCCACAGACCCCTGTATAAAGGCGATTGGAGGCACTGCTCCTCCCTCAGTCTCCAGGATGTTGTGTGATGGTCTCTTGCTGCTGATAGTGCTCTCTTTCAGCCAATAAAAGCCTATCTCTCGCCTCACGTCTCCGAGAGTTATTGATGGTGCATCACACCCATAATTCTATCGTGATATTGTAAAGTGATATTCTAGAGATATCTAGTGATATTAATTTCTTTCATATCATTAGATAGAGTAGTGGTCGCCAACCCATTGATCGCTATTGACTGGTCGATCTTTGAGACTTTCCCAGTAGATCCTGAAAAAAAAAGAAAAATAAATACACAGATACTGTTGAGAGATTGTTTCTGGGTTGCGGGGTTTCAGTTCTGTTCTTTCTGCCCAGTGCGCATGTGTGTAGCTCCCCCGCCATGCGCTGGTTCCCAACCACCGCAAGGAAACAATATGAGTCAGCTGTCACGCTCACTGTTGAACTTGAACCCACGTGAGGTCATTACCCAAGCGTATCAGGGATCACTGGATGGCCTTGGGTAACCAGCCGCCTTGTGCGGACAGCAAGAAGTGCCGTTGTTACCGACTTGGAGCGCGTTCAGATGGGCACTGCCTCTAAACCTGTTTAGCACACCGGGGGAACCCAGTGCTAAAATATTCATAGACAACCTAATTCAGGCTCAGGGTTTTGTAAGTAGCAGAGCAGCTACTGTGCTGCGATCTACTGAAACAAACTTTTGTCGGCCGATAGATCCTACAAGAGGGGTGGACGCATCCTGTTGCACTCCTCGGTTGGTCGGTCGGTCTCTCCGGACTGCGACCGCCGCAGCCTCGGTACGGGAACAGATGCACCTGGCCAAGTGGCGGGCGGGCGGGAGGCTGGAGTTCGGGCCCGGAGGCTGTCTAATGAGGCAATGAAGCCCTCAAACCTGATTCGGTACCCTGAGTCTAAGCACCCTGCACTTAAAGACAAACCTGCTGAGTTTTTTTCCAGCGGAAAAAACGTGAGCAAGCGGGACAGCAGGTAAGTGCTGACAGTCATGTAAACTAAATTGTGGAATAGACTGGACATAAGGAACCTACTTCGAGTATCGCTGTACTCCCATCGTGTTTAACCCCTCCCCCACCGGCTGTTCTGCAAGAACATTGTCAATATTAAACCGGTCTGCGGTGCAGAAAAAGGGCGGGTACCCCTGGTGTTCATACATTATTTCTACTTCCGGGTTGCGGGGTTTTACTTCCGGTCTTTTCTGCCCCGGTGCACATGCGTGTAACTGATCGATTTGGAGTCGATCTTGCCTTTCACTAAGGCCAAGGTAGGGGATCTTGGGCTTCAAAAGGTTGGTGACCACTAAGATAGAGGAATTTTATCAAGTAAGGGTTTAATATCACTAAGGTTAATTTTTGAGTTTATGTACTTTGGTCACCCAAAGGTTGTGTCCAGGGAAAAGGAAAACGGGAAAAGAATCAGGGAAGGAACAGCAAGAGGGAATCACTGGGATAAAGGAAAGGAGAGCTGAGATAAGGGAGTACCTTGAAAGAGAAGAGACAAGATGGGGACAAGTAAGAGGAAGTGGAAAGGGACATTAGAAAGGTAGAAGAGAAGTAAACTACCGTAGATTCCGGATTTTAAGCCGCTACTTTTTTCCCACATTTTGAACAGCTTTGAACTTTGCGGCCAATAATCCGGAGCGGCTAATGCATTTTTTTTTTCATGCCGCCTCGTAAACATTTTGCCTCGTAACAGTAGACCAATAAAATTGATGAGTAGTTCACAGAGGTCCAATGAAATTGTACGATAAATCAAGCGCACTTTCACAATTAAATTATTGTAAATCAGTCATTTGTACTCACCCTCATCAACATGGAAAACACTCGAAGCATTGTGCTACCTACCCTCTTAGTTTAAACTATATTTGTTTTCTGTACTACATCGCGGGATGCTATGACGACACACCCGGTTTCGCGGCGTCTTGTGGGAAAATGCCGTTTGCGATGAAACGGAAAGGAGGGGGTCGAGCGGCGGAGCGGCTTTGGATCTGAGCGAAATCTGCTTTTAAATGCCGTTTGCGATGAAACGGAAAGGAGGGGGGGAGCGGCATTACGCGAGCGGCTTTGGATCCGAGCGAACTCTGCTTTTAAGTTAAAGGTATCAATAACTTTTCCTGGTAGGCTGCAGTATATATATTTTTTACCAGTCGTTAGGAGATATTGGAATGTTGTTCAGTAAAGAAGTATACGCAACGTATATTTAAAAGTAGCCGCGTACGGGCACGGTTCGAAAAAAAGCATTTGCAATATGTATTTGTTTTTGTTACCATATGGATTTAATTAAAAGTTAAAAAAATCCTCACGTGTAATATCTTTCTGTGTAAATATCTCATATTACAACGTGGGACACCTGCGGCCGAAAATCCGGTGCGGCCTAAAATCCGGTGCGGCCTTTACATTTAAAAAAATGATTTTATTTCTAAAATTAGTGCCAGCGGCTAAAAATCAGGTGCGCTCTGTAGTCCGGAATCTACGGTAAGTAAATAAGGGTAAAAAGAACAAGCAGAACCACTATTTAGTGTGATTAGATAAATCATTGCCAAGATTTATTTGCTCTTGATGGAGAAATCTTGTTTTGCAAGAAGAATCTAAGGTGGTCAGATGTTAAATTTTACAGAGGGAATCTGTGGTAGACAGAAAAACTGAAGTAAAATACAGTAGATTATGGTTCATTGGGACCAGTATATTTTGGCTCAATTAAGAAGGTGACTTAATTAGCTGAAGTTTCAAGGAAATAGTTAAAAGGTATTAATAATACAAGCTGAGATACAAGTTATGTAATTAAATGAAATACAGAACAAATTTGAACACTACCAGTAGTAGGACAGTACTATAAAGCTGTGTATTAGTTTCCAAAGGTTACCTACAGAGCAATTCATCCAGGGTACACAATCAACAAAACCAGTACAGAAAGCTGGTGCAGATAATGAACTACTTTCAACAATTGCACCCTTCACATCATCATTTGCATTGTAACATTCAGGATGATTGTTGATACCTTTAAATCCTTTGCACTTCCTAACTTGTTGAAATAGTGAAATTGTTTTATTTTCTCTCCTGGCTGATTGAGGCATCTCCAAGCCTGAATGCTTAAAACCGCAGTGAACAAAACAGTTCTGACTTGTCTTAGTGCTTATTTTGCTGAATATCAGTGACAAACATCACTGTCATTTGAACACAAACACCCGCAACTGATGCTGTTTATAAACTGTTCACTCTAAGAATGGTGTAGTATCTAACGGCCACACAATGTGTGCAACTGACACTAGCTAGAAACTGTTCGGCAACAGTCTCCTGCCTCATTTAAGTAGCGTAGTGTCCCAAATAAATGAAGGGAATCTTGGCAATTTTCTCAATCATATTTTGTGCTTCAGGAACTGTCTCAAGTAAGCACTGCCCTCATTAACCAATAGTACATTTAACTGGAATCTACTGTATTCCTAAAGACTAACTGAGGGGAACTCCAGTGATTGTAATTCTAGCAAAATTCATTAAGCGACTGCAAGCAGAGTAATTGTAAAAACCTTCATCAAGTCATCAGCTAGGTTAATATTTACTGATAGCTTTTACTGGTTTTCATCAGTTAAATTTTAATTTTCTTGGGTATTAATGTTGAACACATGTTGTTCATAAGCATCATGAGCCTCAAAATATCTGTTGAGATTTGGGAATGGAATTTGCAAACATTCCTAGACTGAGATACTCTTGAAATAATCTGTACACATTTCTGGAATGTTACAGCAACATGCTTTTCTGTGTAATGTTCTAACAGCAAAAACTCTGATAAAACTGTTATCAGAAAGTGTGTTCATTCCAACTGAAAGCAATGCATCACTTTAGGGCATGACGTGTGCCTGATGGCATTGACTGCCTAGCTCTCCCTCACTGATGGCTAATTGACCGAGAGCAATTCAGAATGATGGCACCAGATCTGAATTTGGCCTTCAGGTGGATAAGTAAGTGGTAACATTTCTAAATAAATAGCATCCTAAAACAGTGCAAATCCACAGAAAGCTGTGGATGGTGGTGAGCCCATGTGCAGAGTAAGGTCTAGCATTAACTCAAGCCAATGCAAGCAAAATCCAAATAAATAGAAATCCTACAATTAAGCACTGAGAGTTCAACACGAGTCTTATAAGTACAGATTTTCCATGAAGGAAAGTGGCAGGCAATAATTGACAATCTGAGTCTTAAAGGGAGAGTGGCAGCTAACCATACGCTGGAGAATTGGAGCGCTTAAATTTGAGTACTTGCCACTGTTCAGTTGGGACCATAACAGAAGCCTCCCTCTAACGTCGGCTCCTGATGGCCCAGGATGTTCAGGATGGTGCTGGTGAAAGGTAGTGTCCAGGATGTCCAGTGAAGCAATCCAGTTTTTTTCTTCTGGGCCATACCACTCCAAATCCCCGTCTTTTTACCCAAATAATGCAGGTGCCCAAAGGTCAACGGACTGTGTATGTGGGATTGTCCATCAACAATCTGGGAGGCAGAGGTGGTTTGTGAAACCAGAGCTAAGGGGCTGGCATTTGAGGGCTTGAGGTGGGATATGTGGAATGTGTGGTGAATCTGCATGGTTCTTGGGAGTTGGAGACATAGGTAACTGAGATGATGTGTTGCAGGATTCTGAATGGACTGATGTAATAAGGGGCCAATTTTCTGCATTCAAACTGGATGGGGAGATCTCTAGTTGAGAGCTAGACACACTGACTAGGAAGAAATCCTGGTTCCTGTCTTTTCCAGTGGTTGGCCTGGCCTTGATGTTGCCACAAATTGTCCAACAACATCTTTCACCTTAACTCATTTCTGGCGACGTATTTGGACCAGTCGGTCCTCTAATGGTACCCCCCCCCCCCCCGCTTCTTGTTTTGAAAACAGCAGAAGACTGTACCCAAAATGGCATTTGAAAGGCAACATCTCAATAGATAAATGTTGAAGTGTGTTGTGTGCAAGCTCTGCCCAAATCAGTTGTCACTCCAGGTGATAGGGTTCCCCGAGGCTAGACATCTGAGTGTTCTCTCTCGATCCTGGTGGACCTCCTCCATTTGCTTATTGGTCTGGATGACAGACTGGCAGAGGCCCCAATGAGCTTGCAAAAGGTCTTCTAAAACCTAGAGGCAAACTGGGGGCTGCAAGCTTGGTCTCTTAAGCCGATGGTAGGTTGCGAAAGGGTATAAAGAGACAGACCTTGGAGCATTAGTCTATAACCATAATGATTACTGTATTACCCTGAGAAGTACAGAGACACATGGGACCAAGGGGAGTAAAAATGCAAAGAGGCTGAAGTCCTGATGCTGTGCTCAGGGTTCTTTATTTGGTGTGTGGACATCTCATCTTAAGACATGTTCTTAGGTATCGTTAGTCATGCCTAGCCAGTTTTAACATCTCTTGACAAACTCTAGGGTGTGAGCCACCCCTGGATGCCCAGCCAGGTTCGATGCATGTCCCCAGTTGAGCATCTCCAAAAGAACAGGTTCGGAACAAAGATATATCTGGGAGGACCATTATCCTCCATGTTGCTCTTGGGCTCGGTGCACTGTAATTTATGTTTCAGTGATGGCCGCCACCACTCAAGCATTGGAATTAGCTTCCCCACTAGGTACTTTACACTGTTGAGAGAGGGCATCTGGTTATTGATGTCTTGATCTGGAGCAATAAGTAATAAGGAAGCTGAACCTATTAAAGAACAGGGACCAACATGCCTGCATGAAATTCAGCCTCTTCACTTCCATGATATAGGCTAGGTTTTTGTGGTTAGTCCATTCCACAAATGGATGTTTGGACCCCTCCAACCAGTGCCTCCATTCCTCCAGTGCCAGTTTAATGGCCAGCAATTGCAGTTGGATGTCACAGTTTGCCTCCATGGGTGGAAGACATCTGAGGTGGAAGGTGCAGGGATGTGGTTTGTGCTCCAAGGCAGCTCCTACTCCCATGTCCGACCTGTCAACCTTCATCATGAAAGGTCATTTTGGTCTGGTGGAACTAGGATAGGTGCAGATGTGAACCTTTGTTTTAACTCTGCAAAAGGCACCTCGGCCTCTGGGGTTCAATGGAAGGGCCCAGTAAATTTAATGGTGAGATTGGTAAGTGCCGCTGCCACTGAAATGAAATTCCAGATGAATCGCCTGTAAGCACTGCTGGCGTTGTTTCTGAGTGGGTTGTGGCCAATTCCACATGGCCTGGATCTCATCAGGATCCATTTATAGCTTGCCATTAGATATAACAAACTCAAGGAAGGAGACTGTTGACAAATGGAATTTGCTTATTTTGAGCTTGATGAATAGTTGATCCTCAAGAAGCAATTGTAGAGCCTGCTGGATGTGCTGGACGTGTTTTTGAGTGGACTGGGAGAAAATTAGGATATCATCGAGGTAGACAAAGATGAAGTGGTGTAGCATCTCCTGAGTGCATCATTAATGTAATGTTGAAATATGTCTGGAGAGTTTGCCAGTCTGAAAGGCATGCCCCAGTGTTTGTAGCAGCCCGTAGGTATGTTGAATGCTGTTTTCCAATTGTCTCCCTCACAAATGCGCAATAGTTTGTTGGCGCTGTAGAGGTTTAATTTGGTAAATACTGTAGCTCCCTGGAGGATCTCAAAGGCTGTGTTCATGAGATGGAGAGGATACTGGTTTTAATAGTGGTCTTATTTAGCCCCTACAGTCTATATAGGGCCTTAGTCCACCATTCTTCTTGGTGATAAAGTAAAACCCAGCCCCAGCAGGAGATGTGGATGGTTGAATAAACTCAGACATCAGAGCTCCTTGAACGTAGACCTCCAAGACTTTTCCATCTGGGGCCAATAGGTGCATAATCATTGTGGGTAGAGCTAAGAAATTGCAAGCGTAAAAAGACCCTGATGGAAGTTATATACAGATCTCTGAAGTAGCAAAGATGTGGGCTGCAAATTACAACAGGACTTTCTGGGAGCAATTCAGAAGGTGCAGGATAGAAACATCATAAAGGAAATGCATGTCAAAAGGTCAATGTTATGTTAGTTATGGGGGGGCAATTTCAATATGCAGGTAGATTGGGGAAATCAGGTTGGTGTTGGATCCCAAGAGAGGGATTTGTAGAATACTTGCAAGATTACTTTCTATAGCAGCTCATGGTTGAGTCCACAAGAGGATCAGCTATTCTTTTTGGCTGTTGTGCAACAAACTGGAATTGAATAGAAAGCTTAATGTTAAAGAACCCCTAGGGTCAATGATCATAGCATGATAGAATTCACCCTGCAATTTGAGAAAGAAAAGGTAAAGTCAGATGTATCACTATTACAGGAGAATAAAGGAATTGCAGAGGCACAAGAGAGGAGTTGGCCAGAATTAATTGGAAAAGAATACTGGCAGGGATGACAGCAGAGCAGCAATGGCTGGAGTTTCTGGGAGCAATTCAGAAGGCTCAGGATAAATACATCCCAAAGAATAAGTAGTTTAAAGGCAGGATGACACAAACATGGCTGAGAAGGGAAGTCAAGGTCCAAGAGAGGATGTATAATAGAGCAAAAACCAGTGAAAAGTTAGAGGATTAGGAAGCTTTTAAAACCAACAGAAGGCAACTAAAAAGTCATAAAGAAGGAAAACATAGAATATGACGGCAAGCTAGCTAATAACATTAAAGAGGATACAAAAAGTTTCCTCAGAAAGAGTAAAAGAGAGGCAGGCGTAGATATTGGACCATTGGAAAATGATGCAGGATAGGTAGTAATAGGGATAAGAAAATAGTAGTTGAACTGAATAGGTTTCTTGCATCAGTCATCATTGTGGAAGACACTGGCAGTATGCCAGAAGTTCGAGTGTGTTATGGGACAGGAGTGAGTGAAGTTATCATTACTAGGGAGAAGGTGCTTGGGAAACTGAAAGGTCTTAAGGTCGATAAATCACCTGGACCAGATGGTCTACACCCCATGGTTCTAAAAGAGGTAGCTGAAGAGATTGGGGAGGCATTAGTAATGATCTTTCAAAAATCAATAGATTCTGGGATGGTTCTGGAGGACTGGAAAATTCAGATGCTACTCTACTCTTCAAGAAGTGAAAGAGGCAGAGCAAAGGAAATAGTTAGCCTGACATCAGTGATCGGAAATATGTTTGAGTTGATTGTTAGGATGTTTTCAGGGTACATGGAGGCACATGACAAAATAAGATGGGTTGCATAGTTTTCTTCACAGAAAATCTTGCTTGGCAAGAGGGCACCGTTTTAAGGTGCTTGGAAGTAGGTACAGAGGAGATGTCAGGGGTAAGTTTTTTATGCAGAGAGTGGTGAGTGCGTGGAATGGGCTGCCGGCAACCATGCTGGAGGCGGATACAATAGGGTCTTTTAAGAGGCTTTTAGTTAGGTACATGGAGCTTAGAAAAATAGAGGGCTATGGGTAACCCTAGTAATATCTAAGGTAGGGACATGTTTGGCACAACTTTGTGGGCCGAAGGGCCTGTACTGTTCTGTATGTTTTCTATGTTTCTATGTTTCTAAATCTGTTGGAATTCTTTGAAGAAATATCAAACAGGATAGACAAAGGAGAATTGGTGGATGTTGTGTGAATTTTCAGAAGGCCTTTGACAAGATGCCACACATGAGGCTTCTTAATAAGTTAAGAGTCCATGGTCTTTCAGTAAAGATACCAATATGGATAGAGCATTGGCTGATTGGCAGGAGGCAAAGAGTTGGAATAAAGGAAGCCTTTTCTGGTTGGCTACTGGCGACTAGTGGTATTCCACAGGGGTCTGTGTAGGGACCACTTCATTTTTCATTATATGTCAATGATTTGGATGATGGGATTGATAGGTTTGTTGCAAAGTTTGAAGGTAGGTGGAGGAGCAGGTATTTTGAGGAATTAGAGAGGCTACAGAAGGATTTGGATTAGGAGAATGAGCCAAGAAGTGGCAGATGGAATACAATGTTGGTAAGTGTATGGTCATGCACTTTGGTAGATAAAATAAAAGTGTTGACTATTTTCTAAATGGAGAGAAAATACAAAAAACATCTGGTGCAAAGGGACTTGGAAGTCCTCGTGTAGAGTTCCCTGTAGGTTAACTTACAGGTTGAGTTGGTGGGTGAGGAAGGCTAATGCGATGGTATCACTCATTTCAAGAAAACTAGAATATAAAAGCAAGAATGTAATGTTAAGGTTTTATAAGGGTCTACTGAGGACTCATTTGCAGTAGCGTGAGCCGTTTAGGGCCTCTTATTTTAGAAAGGATGTGCTGACATTGGAGCGGGTTCAAAGGAGGTTCACGAAAATGAATCTGGGATTGCTCCTTATCATATGAGGAGCATTTGATGGTTCTGGGCTGTACTCACTGGAATTCAGAAGAATGAGGGGTGACCTCACTGAAACCTATCGAATCTTGAAAGGCCTTGATAGAGTGCATGTGGAGTCGATGATGTGTGAGTCCAAGACCTGAGACACAGCCTCAGAATAGAGGGACGTCCATTTGGAATGGAGATGATGAGGTATTTTTTAGGCCAGGGGGTGGTGAATCTGTGAAATTTGTTGCCTTGGGCAGCTGTGGAGGCCGAGTCATTGGGTATATTTAAGGCAGAGGTCGATAGAACATAAGAAATAGGAGCAGGAGTGGGCCATCTGGCCTGTCGAATTTGCTCTGTCATTCAATAAGATCATGGCTGATCTGACCATGGACTCATCTCCACCTACCTTTCTTTTCCTCATAACCCTTAATTCCCCAACTATGCAAAACCTGATCCAACCTTGTCTTAAGTGTACTTACTGAGGTAGCCTCCACTGTTTCATTGGGCAGAGAATTCCAAAGATTCACCACCTTTGGGAAAAGCAGTTCCTCCTCATCTCCCGTATAAATTTACTCCCCCGAATCTTGAGGCTATGTCCCCTAGTTCTGGTCTCACCTACCAGTGGAAACAACTTTCCTGCTTCTATCTTATCTATCCTTTTCAAATTTTTAAATGTTTCTATAAGATCTCCTCTCATCCTTCTGAATTCCAGTGAGTACAGTCCCAGACAACTCAATCTCTCCTCATAGTCTAACCCCCTCATCTCTGGAATCAACCTGGTGAACCTCCTCTGCACCACCTCCAAAGCCAGTATATCCTTCCTCAAGTAAGGAGACCAGAACTACACACAGTACTCCAGGTGCGGCCTCACCAGCACCCTGTACAGTTGCAGCATAACCTCCCTGCTCTTAAATTCAATCCCTCCAGCAATGAAGGCCAACATTCCATTTGCCTTCTTGATAGCCTGTTGCACCTGCAAACCAACCTTTTGTGATTCATGCACAAGCACTCCCAAGTCCCTCTGCACAGCAGCATGCTGCAATCATTTACCGTCTAAATAATCTGATCTTCCATTTTCCCTTCCAAAGTGGGTGACTTCACATTTACCGACATTGTACTCCATCTGCCAGACCCTTGCCCACACATTTAACCTGTTTATATCTCTCTGCGGACTCTCTTTATCCTTTGCACAATTTGCTTTTCTACTTAATTTAATGTCAGCAGCAAACTTAGATACACTACACTCAGTCCCCTCTTCCAGATTCTTAATGTATATCGTAAACATTTGCAGGCCCAGCACTGACTCCTGCAGCACACTGCTCACTACTGATTGCCAGCCAGAGAAACACTCATGTATTCCAACTCTCTGCTTTCTATTGGTTAACCAGTCCTCTATCTGTGCAAATATATCACCCCCAACTCTATGCATCTTTATCCTATGAATGTCTTTTATGTAGCGCCTTATCAAAAGCCTTCTGGAAATCCAAATAAGTTACGCCTCTGTTCCTCTCTACTCGTTGTGCTCATCATATCCTCAAAGAACTCCAGTAAGTTTGCCAGACAGGACCTGCCCTTTCTGAATCCATGCTGTGTCTGCCTGATGAATGCATTTCTGACCAGATGCCTCACTATTCCTTTTTTAATGATAGCTTCAGGAATTTTCCTAACTATGGATGCCTGTCTTTTGCCTACCTCCTTTCTTGAACAGTGACATGACATTCACCTTCTTGTAATCTGCCACGAGCTGCCCAGAGTCCAGAGAATTCTGGTGGATTATCACTGAAGCCTCTACTATAACCTCTGCCATTTCCTTTAGTACCCTGGGCAGCATTCCATCAGGACCAGGGGACTTGTCTATCTTTAGGCGCACAAGTTTGCTCAGCACTATCTCTTTAGTGATTGCTATTGCATTGAGGTCCTCACCTACCATCTCTCCTTGGCATGTTAGATGTGTCCTCCACCATGAACACTGACACAAAATAGTCATTCAAAGCGTCTGCCATTTCCTCATTACCCAATATTAATTCCCCCTCCTCATACTCCAAGGGACCTATGTTCACTTTAGCCACCCTTTTCTACTTTATGTAGTTATAAAAACTTTTCATCATCTTTCCTTTCTTTATTGCGCACTTAGTGGTTCTTTGTTGCTTTTTAAAGTTTTCCCAATCTTCTAGTTTCCCACTACTCTTGGTGACTTTGTATGCACGAGCTTTTAGTTTGATACCTTCCCTTACCTCCTCAGTTATCGATGCTTGGCTCTCCCACTGTTACAAGTTCTTGCTTTTAACTGGAATATACTTTTGTTGAGCATTGTGAAAAAACCTCCTTGGAGGTTTTCCACCATATAGCCTGTGTTCCCAGTCTACCCTATCCAACTCCTCCCTCATCCCATTGTAGTCTCCCTTGTTTAGGCATAATACACTGGTTTTAGATCAAACTATGGCAACCTCCATTTGTATGAGAAGCTCAATCATACTGTGATCACTCTTTTCAAGAGGATCCCTAACTATAAGATTGTTAATTTTACCTGTCTCATTGCACAGGACCAGATCTAAGACAGCATGGTCCCTTGTAGGTACGGTAACATGCTGTTCAAGAAAGTCCCCCGTGGTAACAGCTGTTTCATTCTTACATGCCTCAGATATTTCTCTGTTTATTGTCTGTGCCACTGTAATGTTATTATTCGGTGGTCAATAAACAACTCCCACCAGTGATTTTTTTCCCTTTACTATTCCTAATCTCTACTAAGATGGATTCACCATTCTGCTCCTTAGATCTTATATTGTCTCTCACTATCACCCTGATCTCATCTTTAATTAAGAGCACTAACTCACCTCCCTTACCTACCTGCCTTACCTTCTGTATCAACTGATATCTTTGGAGATTTAATTCCCAATCCTCTCCACCCTGCAACCATGTTTCTGTAATGGCCTTAAATCATACCCTTTCTACTGATTTGTGCCACAAGTTCACTGCCCTTGTTACAGATACTATGGGCATTCAGATGAAGTGCCCTTACACTCAGTCTGCTTTAAAATCTAGTAATCTTTGTCTTTTTTGCACTCGACTTTTCTGCACTCCACCCTTTTCTTTTTTTAACTTAAAATTTTACTTTATCTTTATCCACATTTTTCTCTTTTATTTTATCCATGCTTCTCCAATCTTATCGGACAGGGCATGAAGGCTTACGGTGAGAAGGCAGGAGATAGGGGCTGAGAGAGGTATGGATCTGCCATGTTGGAATGGTGGAA